>NC_000076.6:71899249-72266749 GCF_000001635.26 Mus musculus | reverse complement strand
GCAGAGAATGGCCTTATCTGGCATCAATTGGAGGAGAGGCCCTTAGTCCTTTGAAGGCTAGATACCCCTGTGTAGGGGAATGCCAGGGAGGGGAGATGAGAGTGGTTGGAGGAGCACCCTCATAGAAGCAGGGGGAGGGGGATGGAATAGTTTTCCAGAGGGGAAACAGGAAAAGGGATAACATTTGAAATATAAATAAATAAAATATCCAGTTTAAAAACAAAAGAGAAAAGAAAAAGAAGAGAAGAGAAGAGAAGAGAAAAGAAAAGAAAAGAAAAGAAAAGAAAAGAAAAGAAAAGAAGAGAAAAGAAAAGAAAACTACATGTCTCTCAATCCATCCCAGGTCTTTATTTTAAAATAAATGGATTGTTGCCTACATATTAAGTTCAACCACCAAGCAGACATTAAATAAAAACTAGAAAACAATAACAAAAAATTATTTGACTCTATCAAGTCATCACCCAGGTTTTACATATATACAAATTTTTATTGTTTGGTTGTGTCTTAGTAGAGCTAAAAACTATCATTTGTTGGAAATTTATTTTAATATTTGAACATTATGAAATTTTTCATTGCATTTAATTAAAGAAAGAAACTCTCTTTAGGTTTAGACTCAATATATAAACAACTGCACTGGAAAATCTAAAAGCCGGAACATAATTGAAGGCTAATCATTTTGTGATCCAGAGATATTATTATAGATATAATGTGTAAGGTCATTGACTTAACAAATTTTTGGGGAAAAAATTCAATTCAATATATCAGATGACCTTCCAAAAACAGAGATAAAACCTCTGGCATCAAAGAACTTTGTCAGTTTAGAAAATGCCAAAGTAATGCAAGTTAAATGATTCGACCCAGTTATTTCTCATCAAATTATATGAAAGTGATTATTTTAAGAGCACGGTTGTAAGCGTCATGCATCTCATAAGTAACTTTGTAAATGCTCTGACATGAAAGAAGGTAAAATATACAGAGGATCACAGAATGGATTATGTCTTATATCTCTTCACAGACCCAAGTTCATTTATGATAGTTATTGGTGAGGCTACTGGAGCATTAAGTCATAATTCTTCCCAAAACTGTGACTTCTCACACAATCTAGACTGTGCTGATCGGCTGGAATTGGGCTCAGAGGTAGGAAACAGGCCTAGTGTATGATAATGGAAGCCCCATATATCATATTTAACTTGAGAATTTACTTTGAACTGTGAGGTTGAATACTTGTAAAAAAGAAAAAGAAAAAAGAAAAAAAAATAACCCACTGGAGATTTACCTTACAAGACCTAACATTGGCCAATTGTGAGAAAATTAAAGCAAATAAACTAGCAAACATGGCTTTTTATGGTAACATCTAATCATTTTTGGTTGCTTGGTTGGCTGATTGGTTGGTTTTCTTTCTCATTGGCTCTTCCCTTCCTGATTTTAGCAGACTTTTCTTGGGCACACTCTGTATACCCTATTCTACAACAGATGTTCATGCTATACAGGAATGGAGTGTCTGAGATATACTGTGGACCTTAACAGTCTCCCATGAACTCTATGTTAAGGGATACTGGATATTCAATGTTCTTTGTAGACTGTCGCACTTGAAGAAGTGGGCTAGTGGGTCATCTCTGTGCCATTGGCAAAGAACCCTCAGATGGATTGTTGAACTTAGATCTATTTCAGTCTCTCCCTCTCAGCTATGGGTGAAGCCTGTATTCCCTACTATTACCATGAGCACTCTCAACAGAGACGAAAGTCCAGAATGGAGATGGTTCTCTTCAGTGCCCTGCTATGTTGGGGTATCTCCTTATTCATTCACAGTTAAAGGAATGGTAGAATTATGGAATAAAGTGGACATAACAGAATTTCAAGGTAATGGAAGTTTACATTTTTAACTTCAAAACTGAAAATACCTTGCTTGGTTTCCATTTGAATTTCTGGGGAATAGCATGCATTGAGACAGACATGTACAGTAGGCTTTACCCTTTCACACTTTTCCTAGCCTGGCTTTCTTAAGATTGTGTGATTCTGAAGATGACATTTTTTCTCAGTTCTAATTCCTCTCTCCCTTTTGAGTGAATGACAACAGTCTTGTTATTTCTATAAATAGGATATTTGCAAGAGTTTTCCATCAGTCCAGTTATATATTACATTGCTGTGGCAACTGACTCAGTATTGAAGTGCCATTTCCTCCTGTGTAGGTTGTTGAGCTGAGTCAACCAGATGATGAGTTCCGATTCATCTCTACATGGCTGATGTTGGCCTACGTTGGTTCTGATCAATCTTTATTTTTGACTATAAGAACACCCACTCTCTGTCCACAGTACATTTTATCTCTCTTTCCCTAACATTTTCTTTTTCTTTTGCCTTGCGGAGAATAAAGAGGTGTCTCCTGGAGCCGCTCAGGGTGGGAGGATTTGAAGAGGTTCACTGGGAAACAATGTGACATGCTGTGTACTATTCAGAAAGAACGACACGTTTCCCTGCAAAATAAACGTGTTA
Organism: Mus musculus; assembly: GCF_000001635.26. Taxonomy (NCBI): domain Eukaryota; kingdom Metazoa; phylum Chordata; class Mammalia; order Rodentia; family Muridae; genus Mus; species Mus musculus. The sequence continues at coordinate 72,264,259 of NC_000076.6, read as the reverse complement.
ATTAGCTAATTTAACCAATCTACAGGTGTCGTCCTTCTAGGCAGCTTTAATAAAACTAGTCTGAACAACTTAGTGAGTCCATATCTCAAAATAAAAATAACCAAGGGCTGAGGATGTGGCTCAGTGGCAGAGCACGTGACTAACATGTGCATAGCTTTGGGCTTAATCCCCAGTACTTTCAAGGAAAAACATGTTAATGACTTTAATTCAAATCACAAAATGTTATAACAGACAAAAAGTGACGCTAAACATTAACCTACATTTCATTAAAGAAAAAACATAAGCAATATAAACATTTATTCACTTGATGATATGCATTCATTTACATGAAGCAAAACTCATCAGCTCTTAGAGGAACAATCAATTGTCAGCAAACATTGTCAGAGTGTTCATTACTCCAGCCACATCAATAAAATGGAACATGCATATAGAAGGTATGTGAGGAGATAAGCAGCTTAACATAACAAACACACTAAAGTTAACATTGGAACGCTGTGCCCACAAAACACAACTTTCTTTTTAAATGCATACAGAGTTTAAAGGCCCGAAAAAGCACTAGTCAGCGAAGGAGATCTCAATATTTAAAACCAACTTTCAAAAGGTCTTCACAAGTCTACATACAATCAATGAACTATGTAAAGGCTAATCATAAAAAGGGTCCCACTTAAATAACATCAAATGACAGTGTAATTCAGAATTAAGCAAACTTGAACAATAAGATGCCCACAAGTCTTCTGTTGGCTACAGGCATCACAGTGGTGCAGGAAGGAGGTTACACCCTTGAGGACCAGAGGCTTCAACCAATGGATATCTCAGGGTTAATCTCAGCATCCTCATCACTTACTCAAGAGCGCCACTTACAGAAACTGCAATCACACACCCAGCTCTTCCTCACTTATTGTGGTTACTCTGAAGAATCAATAAATTTGGGTGGGTGTTGATGGTGTAGATTTGATGGTGATAATTTCTAGTTTTGAAGCCCTTCATCAAAGTGGATTAGGACAGGTGCTTGAGGTAGGCAGGAATTCTCATCTAACTGACTACTCTATTCACACTCACTCATGTAGCTATAGAACTGAACCTGCTGTCTGGAAAAGCTCTTAATGGAAGACTCTCCAAAAGAAGAAATCAGGACAAAATGATTTACTAATTTTCCAGATCTTCACTAACTAGCTACAAGCCTTTTCTGTTCTTTTTTCAATTTCTTATTAATTTTTTGTCTTATTGAAAACAGATATATTATTCATATATAATATATCCTGATTACTGTTTACTCTCCTTATACACTGCCCAGTTCTTCTCTACTTCCCATTCCATCTGGAACCATGTCCTGTCTCTCCTTAGAAAACCAACAGTTTTCTAAATTGATAATGATATAATTGATATAATAATATAGAATATAGGACATAGGACATAATAGGATATAGGGTATAGGGTATAGGATATAGGATATTCGATATATAATATAATATAATATAATATGGTAAAAAACCCAAGATATTGAAATAAGACAAAAATAAAACAGAAGGAAAAGAACCCAAGTGAAGGTACATGAAATTAATGTAGATGCAGAAACCCATTGGTTCACACTTTCCATAAAAAACTATAAAAACACTACGAAACACTGGAAGTTATGACATATGCACAAAGGTCCTATAGGATAAAATGAGTGGAGACATATATATATATATATATATATATGTATATGTATATATATATATATATATATATATATATATATATATATATATGGAGAGAGAGAGAGAGGGAGAGGGAGAGCAAGAAGGAGGGAAAGAGAGAGAGAGAGAGAGAGAGAGAGAGAGAGGGAGAGAGGATATGCAAATAGCTTTCAATTGGAGGTAGCATCTGGGTTAGGCCTGGGGCATGTATCTACTCCTTTCAGCTCATTCTGGTGCACATCTGTGCAGGCCTGTGCATGCTGCCCCACTCTGTGAATTCATATATCCATTGATCCTGATGATGTAGAGGGCCTTGTTTGCTTGTTTTTTTCTACATTCCTTCTGCCTCTTATGCTCTTCCCACCTTCTCTCCTACAGGGTTCCCTCAGCACTGAGGGGAGAGATTTGATAGAGACATCCCTTTTATATCAGACTGTGAAAGCTCTAAGGTAGGCTCAGCTTGACTTCTCCATATTCAGTGAATTTCATAGTTGTTATAGTCAGCCAAAGGGCTGCTGCCATAAGTATGTGGTGAGCAACCTATAATCTTGGCAATATAGCCTTGATTGTTTGGAAGTTCCTCTTTGACTCCTTTGGCCAACAACCCTATTAGATATAAACCATTCCTGATGCTGGAAGTTGCATTTGGTGACAAGAGATATCCAGTGGGGGACCATTCTCCCCAATTATTTTGTGACTTCATTTAGATTGTTCTCATATACATATATATTTTATGAACCATCTACTGTATTAAGTTTCAATTGTGACCCTCAAATGACCCTTAATTTTAACTAGCTCTTTCCACATTCCTTCTCTCATCACTTCTCTCCCTTCTACTCCCCACCTGATCCTACCATTCCAGTCTCCCCGATCCATCTGTAACTATCCTATTTCATTTTTCTAGAGAGATCTATCCATTACCCCGCACACACTCTATTACTCTTTGGATTGTAGTTTGGTTATTATTAACAACAACATCCTTAACAGCTAACATCCTAATATAAGCAAATACATAACATTACCAGTTGTTCTATTTTAATTTAGAAGGATTAATATTTAATAACACACTATTTCAGGATAATAACTAATGTTTCATTTTCAAGAAGACATAAACTAACTGAAATCCAGTATGGAGAAAAATCTAGGAACTATCCAGTACAAACAGAGAGGGACAGGATGAGGAAGGGAGAAGCCATGGCTTGGGTGAATAGAAAAGGGGTTCTGTGTCAAACACATGTGGCATTCTACCCCCAGGATGCTTAGCATTAAAAGAGGTAATACAGAGTCAATTAAGCAAGGCCAGTGGGGACTAAGGCACCAGCCAAAGAACATGTGTGTGCTGGGCCTCGGCCCTCTGCACATTTGTAGCAAATGTGCAGCTTGGTCTTCACTTGGTTCTGCTAATGACTGTGATGGGGTCTTTCTCTGACTCTGTTGTCTGCCTTTGGATCTCCTTCCATTGTCTACCTTTGGATCTCCTTCCCCTACCTGAACTGCCTTGTCTGGTCTCAGTTAGAGAGGACTTGTTTAGTTCTGCTGTGACTTCATGTGCCAGGACAAGCTGTTACTCATGGTATGTGTGTGTGTGTGTGTGGGGGGGGGGCGGGTAGCTTCGCCCTCTCTGAGGAACAGGAGTGGACTGTGGGAGGGTGACTGAGATCTAGATAATAAATAAATAAATAAATAAATAAATAAGAGATAGTATAGAGCCATGTGCAATCTAGAGAGTTGCATCTTAGAGACTGATCAAGAATGTCATTTAAAAGATAAGATGTAATGTGGCTTTTAATTTATGAGTAGATGACAAAATGAAATGTTCTGTTTATCAGAGATTTAGAATACAGCACAGATGTGGCTTTTCCTAATCCAGCCAGTCAATTCCTAGCTAGTTACCAATCTATGTTAATCATGAAGACAGTTAAGTATTACAGGCAGATGTAACCATGTGGCTGTTTATTATTTTCTCATGGATGGACAGGTGGACCATACAACTTTACAGAAATTGTGCAGCTCAGTTTCCAGATGTCCTATGAGTTGGACTTAAGGTAGCCCCCTAGGTATGGTAATCACTTGTCCTCCTTTACTGAAGACACAAGAAGTAAACAGGAAAACAAATATAGTTTCTCCAGGTATGATAGATTTCAGAAATTTCTCCAGGTTTCAGAAATTCAATTATATTAAGTGCAGTTCAGGTTCTGAGTTCTGTAATATCACTAATGACCTAATGACCTGGGTACATACTCTCATCAAGTATTGATAGTTTGAATCAGAACTACAAGTAGAATAACTACTTTCACTAGGTAGCTAAAGCAAGGACTGTGAATAACTTTGGACAGCTCCAAATGAGATGGGTCAACACTGGTTTTAATAATTTTTGAAATTCAAAATTTAACTTTGGTTAAAAATTGTAGTTTTAATATAGTTTCTATTCTTTTGTTAATAATCATATTTTTCATATAAGAGGAGTACTACTATAACTTAAAAATATAAAATTAGAATCCCACAACTAGCATTTTGTTATGGAAGATTATTTCAAAACATATGGCACAATTAATTATACTCTTCAGCAATTCCATTGAGACATGAATATATTTAATAAAGTGTACCCAAAATGAAAGCCCAGTGCTGACTTTAGGATATTAGTATTCATCTTTGGCAGAATTATTCTGCTCCTGGATAAATATTAGCAGGCATAATGATTTAATACTTTCTACTAATTTCTTGGCCAACACATATCATAGTTACTAAAGACCACACAAACATATTCTTCTTAGTTTATTTTATCTTCATATTTTTGTGCTTTAAAGTGGATTATAGGAATTAGAAGTTACTTGATATAACAAGGTGGAGCTATGGAAGAAGTAGAAGGCTAATAGATTGTGATTTTATTAGAAATCATTTTCAGCAAATATCCATAACCATGATGACAAATAAGCTAATTGAGTAAGAGAAAAAGAAGGGGAGGTACTCACTTTTTTATACTGTGCTAAAATACCTGAATTGAATGCTCAAAGAAAGAAAGATTTATTGTGGAGGAATTCAGTTTTCAGTCCAAGGTCAACTGGCTCATGTCTTTGGTTCTACGATAGGACAGAATACTATAGGGAGAGAAATGAGATAACGGAGCCTGCACACCTCACTTCAAAGAGGAAATTAGTAAGAAGGCACAGAGAGTAGAATTTACCCTTTCAAGACACACACATAGTGATGGTTGACCCCCTCTTTCTCCACTGAAGCTCTGTATCAACCATTATATTATGACTCCACTGAAGAGGAAGTTTCTGGTTGTGTCATGTAATGCAGACTCGTGTGGTGTTTTGTTGAGACAGATTTATATCATGTTTTGCTGAAGCAGGACCTCTGAGAGGGCATGTGATGTTTGGAGAGAGCATAAATAGGATCAATGACTCAATGGACAGTGATGGAATGCTTTTATAGCTTTGCAACACTTCGTTGGTCTCAAATCTCTGATGATCTTCACTTCATTGAGAGAGACAGAGTAGAGAACTTCTCCTGGCATTCCAACTGGTTCTGGTTCTTGCTGTTTACTTGTGCCAATTTGGAGGATACCTTGCTTTTTCTCCTGGATTGTGTCACCATTGTATTTAGTGACATTTTTTAACTGAACTGCTGGTAACCTGACAAAAGATATTGGAATTGCCCCAAATAACTACTTTTAAAACAGTCCACATACCCCTTCCTATTTATCACATTTTCCCCCTACCTTTGGACAGTGGACTAGAAGGGGGTTTGAAGTGTTCAAGAACCCTTATTAAAGTAGGTTTTGAAAATTTTCAGCCTACACTCAACCTGATGATTAACTTAAAGCCCGTATGATTCAATCACCCCTTGAGGCCTGCCTTTGCACACCACTACATTGCTTCATTGTAGCCTGGGTCCACTTTGAATGTGCTTCTTGGGAACTGTTCATGTTCCCATCATAGCAGTAAGGGAGTTTAGACTGGATTGAACCTTATGGAGTTTTGCTCATTTGTTTGTTTGTTTGTTGTTTATTTTTTTAATGACTACTCTTTAGTTGATTCCAGAAATAGTTTTATTGTTTATCAAAAGATTGTCAAGAGGTGTGTGTCTCCCCACAGGAACTTAAGTGTGCAGGCATGCAAGTAATTGCTCTTCAAGGCTGTACATTCTGATTAACTATACATTTTCAGAAGTGGGTATATATTTTGAAAAATGGCCTACATATATTAATATTCCTTCAAGTGTTTTTATAATCTCTTCAATATCCTAGTAAATAAATTCAGTTGACCACAGTTGAGTCCACTGAATTGTCACAATGATGAAAAAGGGTCATGGGTAGGAACCTGGAGTCATGTCACTAGTAAGATGTTACAGGCTCTCAGAGAAATTTGATTTGGTGGTTTGGAAATAGCTATGGGAATAGCTATGGAAAGCCACGCTTATCCTTATATTGGATTCTTTCAGAAGATTGGGATATTCCATGACTGTCTCTTTTATAAGACTTAAATAAATGATGGGTGGGATGTCGGTGTGACTGTAGGACCTGGGACCACAATCATTCATGTAAGCTGGGTCAGGAGGAAATGTCTATGCTTTGAGCAATGAACTTGTTTTCTGCATTTATTTGGTTGAGACTGCAGAACATATTTGTTCTTGATCTGTCTTCTGAAGAATAACTTGTGCTGAGTATTTGAGACTGCTCATGTTTAATGAAAACCAAAGAACGGCAAAGCGTAGATCAAGCAACAAGATGTAGCTTGTAGTGCCAAGTCATTTTCATATCACTATGCATTGATAGTCTATATCATGAGATGAGAAAAACACCTTGATTTATTTGGGGAGAGGCATGAGCCCCACTATCAGCCAGAGAGTAAGAATGGATGTGCTTGTTTTACTTACATGCACATTTCTAAAGACCAACACAAGAATAACAGTTTATACAATAATGTGGGTAAGGAAGAACTCTCAAAGCCATATTCCTAGATGAATAGTTACAGGCTGCAACGAGAGGAAGAATTATTCCTTTCCAGTGACAAGCCCCCTTATTAGTTATTAATATCCAAGCACTAAATTAACTTAGTGGCTTCTATTTATATGTGTGTGTGTGTGTGTGTGTGTGTGTGTGTGTGTGTGTGTGTAATAAGAAGAATAGGTAATTCTTTGAGACAAAATGGGGAGACAAGGGAGCAGGCAGAGTAGAATATGGGACTGGAAAAAAAGTAAATGCGGTACGTATATAAAATATGAAAAGAATAAATAAAACATGCAGAGCAAAATGGACCTGTGTTTTTTAATTCAGAAGCCAGATTATGCTGCCAAAGGGCTGGATGGTAGCTTACAATCTAAGAGATGTAAGACACTGTGTTATACATTTTGCTCTGTTTTGTAAGTTATTAGTTTTCCACCAAAAGACACTTGGATGACTTTTATGTTTATTTCTGCTTTGCATCTCAATGTGGCATCAGACAAAGCAGTGCATACTAATATAAAATGAGTTCTTCAATAGATTTCCCAAGTTATATGAAATATCCCCACAATATATTAACTATATGAGCTATATAAACCCACCCTGGTATCTTAGTTAAAGTTCCCATTGCTGTGAACAGACACCATAACCAAGGTAACTCTTATGAAGAGCAACATTTAATTGGGGCTGGCTCACAGGTTAAGACACGCTGTTCATTAGGCAGGAGCATGACAGCACACAGGCAGATGTAGGGCTTGAGCTGAAAGTTGTATATCTTGATCCAAAGGCAGCCAGGAGAAGACTGAATCTCTCAGGCAGTTAGGAGAAAGGTCTCAAAGCCTACCTCTACAGTGACACATTTCTTCCAACAAGGCCATACCTACTATTCCAGCAAGGCCACACTTCCTAATAGTCCCACTCCCTGGGCCAAGCATATTCAAACCATGACACCAAGACACTGGGATATATGTGAGTGTGTGTGTGTGTGTGTGTGTGTGTGCATTTGTGTATTTATAGCAATAATACTTAGAGGAAAAAGTCATGAATTTAGGATAGGGACAGAATGACTTAAAGACAGAAGAGGGAGTGATGTAGATGCAGAACCTGCATATTAAATTTTCAAGAAAATAAAATCGTTAAACAAAAATGCAAATTTAAAATTTGCCTATATTGTGATATTTGAAATGTGCTAATATTAATCACAACCATGGTTGATAACCTAGGTTTAATTTCAGGAATAATGCAGCATTAAATGTACTTGAAGTGACTAATCTTGTATAATTTTTCCTTTCGTTATATTCACAACTAACAAGAAAAGCAACACTAATACCCATCTTCTATTTTGTTTGTATTTTAAATCAGAGATTCCAAGAGATAAAAGATGAAGATGAAAACAAAATAAAATAACATCAATCTTCAACAATATCACTTGAGCCCTTCCGCTCCACTCGAGCCCCGGGCTTCCTTGCCAGCAGAGTTGCCTGACACCCGCAAGGGCCCACACAGGATTCCCCACGGGATCCTAAGACCTCTGGTGAGTGGAACACAGCTCCAGCCCCAATCCAATTGCGCGGAACCTGAGATTGTGGTACATAGGGAAGCAGACTACCCGGGCCTGACCCGGGGCAAAAGCCCCTTCCGCTCCACTCGAGCCCTGGGCTTCCTTGCCAGCAGAGTCGCCTGACACCCGCAAGGGCCCACACAGGATTCCCCACGGGATCCTAAGACCTCTAGTGAGTGGAACACAACTTCTGCCAGGAGTCCGGTTCGAACACCAGATATCTGGGCACCTTCCCTGTAAGAAGAGAGCTTTCCTGCAGAGAATACTCTACCCACTGAAACCAAGGAGAGTGCTACCCTCTCAGGTCTGCTTATAGAGGCTAACAGAGTCACCTGAAGTACAAGCTCTTAACAGAGACAACTATAACAGCTAGCTTCAGAGATTACCAGATGGCGAAAGGCAAACGTAAGAATCCTACTAACAGAAATCAAGACCACTCACCATCTTCAGAACGCAGCACTCCCACCCCACCTAGTCCTGGGCACCCCAACACAACCGAAAATCTAGACCCAGATTTAAAAACATTTTTCATGATGATGATAGAGGACATCAAGAAGGACTTTCATAAGTCACTTAAAGAATTACAGGAGAGCACTGCTAAAGAGTTACAGGCCCTTAAAGAAAAGCAGGAAAACACAGCCAAACAGGTTGAAGTCCTTAAAGAAAAACAGGAAAACACATCCAAACAGGTAATGGAAATGAACAAAACCATACTAGAACTAAAAAGGGAAGTAGACACAGTAAAGAAAACCCAAAGCGAGGCAACGCTGGAGATAGAAACCATAGGAAAGAGATCTGGAACCATAGATGCAAGCATCAGCAACAGAATACAAGAAATGGAAGAGAGAATCTCAGGTGCAGAAGATTCCATAGAGAACATCGACACAACAGTCAAAGAAAATACAAAATGCAAAAGGATACTAACTCAAAACATCCAGGAAATCCAGGACACAATGAGAAGACCAAACCTACGGATAATAGGAATTGATGAGAATGAAGATTTTCAACTTAAAGGGCCAGCTAATATCTTCAACAAAATAATTGAAGAAAACTTCCCAAACATAAAGAAAGAGATGCCCATGATCATACAAGAAGCCTACAGAACTCCAAATAGACTGGACCAGAAAAGAAATTCCTCCCGACACATAATAATCAGAACAACAAATGCACTAAATAAAGAGAGAATATTAAAAGCAGTAAGGGAGAAAGGTCAAGTAACATATAAAGGAAGGCCTATCAGAATTACACCAGACTTTTCACCAGAGACTATGAAAGCCAGAAGATCCTGGACAGATGTTATACAGACACTAAGAGAACACAAATTCCAGCCCAGGCTACTATACCCAGCCAAACTCTCAATTACCATAGATGGAGAAACCAAAGTATTCCACGACAAAATCAAATTCACACAATATCTTTCCACGAATCCAGCCCTTCAAAGGATAATAACAGAAAAGAAGCAATACAAGGACGGAAATCACGCCCTAGAACAACCAAGAAAGTAATCCCTCAACAAACCAAAAAGAAGACAGCCACAAGAACAGAATGCCAACTCTAACAACAAAAATAAAAGGAAGCAACAATTACTTTTCCTTAATATCTCTTAATATCAATGGTCTCAACTCCCCAATAAAAAGACATAGACTAACAGACTGGCTACACAAACAGGACCCAACATTCTGCTGCTTACAGGAAACCCATCTCAGGGAAAAAGACAGACACTACCTCAGAGTGAAAGGCTGGAAAACAATTTTCCAAGCAAATGGTCTGAAGAAACAAGCTGGAGTAGCCATTCTAATATCGAATAAAATCGACTTCCAACCAAAAGTTATCAAAAAAGACAAGGAGGGACACTTTATACTCATCAAGGTAAAATCCTCCAAGAGGAACTCTCAATTCTGAATATCTACGCTCCAAATGCAAGGGCAGCCACATTCATTAAAGACATTTTAGTAAAGCTCAAAGCACACATTGCACCTCACACAATAATAGTGGGAGACTTCAACACACCACTTTCATCAAGGGACAGATCGTGGAAACAGAAACTAAACAGGGACACAGTGAAACTAACAGAAGTTATGAAACAAATGGACCTAACAGATATCTACAGAACATTTTATCCTAAAACAAAAGGATATACCTTCTTCTCAGCACCTCACGGGACCTTCTCCAAAATTGACCATATAATTGGTCACAAAACAGGCCTCAACAGATACAAAAATATTGAAATTGTCCCATGTATCCTATCAGACCACCATGGCCTAAGACTGATCTTCAATAACAACATAAATAACGGAAAGCCAACATTCACGTGGAAACTGAACAACACTCTTCTCAATGATACCTTGGTCAAGGAAGGAATAAAGAAAGAAATTAAAGACTTTTTAGAGTTTAATGAAAATGAAGCCACAATGTACCCAAACCTTTGGGACACAATGAAAGCATTTCTAAGAGGGAAACTCATAGCTCTGAATGCCTCCAAAAAGAAACGGGAGAGAGCACATACTAGCAGCTTGACAACACATCTAAAAGCTCTAGAAAAGAAGGAAGCAAATTCACCCAAGAGGAGTAGACGGCAGGAAATAATCAAACTCAGGGGTGAAATCAACCAAGTGGAAACAAGAAGAACTATTCTAAGAATTAACCAAACGAGGAGTTGGTTCTTTTGAGAAAATCAACAAGATAGATTAAACCCTTAGCTAGACTCACTAAAGGGCACAGGGACAAAATCCTAATTAACAAAATCAGAACTGAAAAGGGAGACATAACAACAGATCCTGAAGAAATCCAAAACACCATCAGATCCTTCTACAAAAGGTTATACTCAACAAAACTGGAAAACCTGGACGAAATGGACAAATTTCTGGACAGATACCAGGTACCAAAGTTGAGTCAGGATCACGTTGACCATCTAAACAGTCCCATATCACCTAAAGAAATAGAAGCAGTTATTAATAGTCTCCCAGCCAAAAAAAGCCCAGGACCAGACAGTTTAGTGCAGAGTTCTATCAGACCTTCAAAGAAGATCTAATTCCAGTTCTGCACAAACTATTTCACAAAATAGAAGTAGAAGGTACTCTACCCAACTCATTTTATTAAGCCACTATTACTCTGATACCTAAACCACAGAAAGACTCAAGATAGAGAACTTCAGACCAATTTCTCTTATGAATATCGATGCAAAAATCCTCAATAAAATTCTTGCTAAGCGAATCCAAGAACATATTAAAGCAATCATCCATCCTGACCAAGTAGGTTTTATTCCAGGAATGCAGGGATGGTTTAATATATGAAAATCCATCAAAGTAATCCATTATATAAACAAACTCAAAGACAAAAACCACATGATCATCTCATTAGATGCAGAAAAAGCATTTGACAAGATTCAACACCCATTCATGATAAAAGTTTTGGAAAGATCAGGAATTCAAGGCCCATACCTAAACATGATAAAAGCAATCTACAGCAAACCAGTAGCCAACATCAAAGTAAATGGAGAGAAGCTGGAAGCAATCCCACTAAAATCAGGGACTAGACAAGGCTGCCCACTTTCTCCCTACCTTTTCAACATAGTACTTGAAGTATTATCAGAGCAATTCGACAACAAAAGGAGATCAAGGGGATACAAATTGGAAAAGAGGAAGTCAAAATATCACTTTTTTGCAGATGATATGATAGTATATATAAGTGACCCTAAAAATTCTACCAGAGAACTCCTAAACCTGATAAACAGCTTCGGTGAAGTAGCTGGATATAAAATAAACTCAAACAAGTCAATGGCCTTTCTCTATACAAAGAATAAACAGGCTGAGAAAGAAATTAGGGAAAGAACACCCTTCTCAATAGTCACAAATAATATAAAATATCTTGGCGTAACTCTAACTAAGGAGGTAAAGATCTGTATGATAAAAACTTCAAATCTCTGAAGAAAGAAATTAAAGAAGATCTAAGAAGATGGAAAGATCTCCCATGCTCATGGATTGGCAGGATCAACGTTGTAAAAATGGCTATCTTGCCAAAAGCAATCTACAGATTCAATGCAATCCCCATCAAAATTCCAACTCAATTCTTCAACGAATTAGAAGGAGCAATTTGCAAATTCATCTGGAATAACAAAAAACCTAGGATAGCAAAAACTCTTCTCAAGGATAAAAGAACCTCTGGTGGAATCACCATGCCTGACCTAAAGCTTTACTACAGAGCAATTGTGATAAAAACTGCATGGTACTGGTATATTGACAGACAAGTAGACCAATGGAATAGAATTGAAGACCCAGAAATGAACCCACACACCTATGGTCACTTGATCTTCGACAAGGGAGCTAAAACCATCCAGTGGAAGAAAGACAGCATTTTCAACAATTGGTGCTGGCACAACTGGTTGTTATCATGTAGAAGAATTCGAATCGATCCATAATTATCTCCTTGTACTAAGGTCAAATCTAAGTGGATCAAGGAACTTCACATAAAACCAGAGACAATGAAACTTATAGAGGAGAAAGTGGGGAAAAGCCTCGAAGATATGGGCACAGGGGAAAAATTCCTGAACAGAATAGCAATGGCTTGTGCTGTAAGATCGAGAATTGACAAATGGGACCTAATGAAACTCCAAAGTTTCTGCAAGCAAAAGACACCATCAATAAGACAAAAAGACCACCAACAGATTGGGAAAGGATCTTTACCTATCCTAAATCAGATAGGGGACTAATTTCCAACATATATAAAGAACTCAAGAAGGTGGACTTCAGAAAATCAAATAACCCCATTAAAAAATGGGGCTCAGAACTGAACAAAGAATTCTCACCTGAGGAATACCGAATGGCAGAGAAGCACCTGAAAAAATGTTCAACATCCTTAATCATCAGGGAAATGCAAATCAAAACAACCCTGAGATTCCACCTCACACCAGTCAGAATGGCTAAGATCAAAAATTCAGGTGACAGCAGATGCTGGCGTGGATGTGGAGAAAGAGGAACACTCCTCCATTGTTGGTGGGATTGCAGGCTTGTGCAACCACTCTGGAAATCAGTCTGGCGGTTCCTCAGAAAATTGGACATAGTACTACCGGAGGATCCAGCAATACCTCTCCTGGGCATATATCCAGAAGATGCCCCAACTGGTAAGAAGGACACATGCTCCACTATGTTCATAGCAGCCTTATTTATAATAGCCAGAAGCTGGAAAGAACCCAGATGCCCCTCAACAGAGGAATGGATACAGAAAATGTGGTACATCTACACAATGGAGTACTTACTACTCAGCTATTAAAAAGAATGAATTTATGAAATTCCTAGCCAAATGGATGTACCTGGAGGGCATCATCCTGAGTGAGGTAACACATTCACAAAGGAACTCACACAATATGTACTCACTGATAAGTGGATATTAGCCCAAAACCTAGGATTCCCAAGATATAAGGTACAATTTGCTAAACACATGAAACTCAAGAAGAATGAAGACTGAAGTGTGGACACTATGCCCCTCCTTAGAATTGGGAACAAAACACCCATGGAAGGAGTTACAGAGACAAAGTTTGGAGCTGAGATGAAAGGATGGACCATGTAGAGACTGCCATATCCAGGGATCTACCCCATAATCATCATCCAAACCCTGACACCATTGCATACCCTAGCAAGATTTTATCAAAAGGACCCAGATGTAGCTATCTCTTGTGAGACTATGCCAGGGCCTAGCAAACACAGAAGTGGATGCTCACAGTCGGCTAATGGATGGATTACAGGGCTCCCAATGGAGGAGCTAGAGAAAGAACCCAAGGAGCTAAAGGGATCTGCAACCCTATAGGTGGAACAACATTATGAACTAACCAGTACCCCGGAGCTCTTGACTCTAGCTGCATATGTATCAAAAGATGGCCTAGTCGGCCATCACTGGAAAGAGAGGCCCATTGGACACGCAAACTTTGTATGCCCCAGTACAGGGGAACGCCAGGGCCAAAAAGGGGGAGTGGGTGGGTAGGGGATTGGGGGTGGGTGGGTATGGGGGACTTTTGGTATAGCATTGGAAATGTAAATGAGCTAAATACCTAATAAAAAAAATGGAAAAAAAATATCACTTGATCCCTGATTCAAAACTAAAAAAAAAAAAAAAAAAAAAAAAAAAAAAAAAAAATAGCAGGCCTGTGGCCTCCTAACCATGTTGATTTATATTCCTATTTGTACCCAGGTAGGATGGGGCTACATGCAGGTCAGGGTGTCTTTACCATTGCTCAGCTCATACAAAATTACTATTATGACATAAACTGTCTCTCCTGACAAAATTCTTCAAAATTCAGATTTCAGGGTACTGGGGGCCTCAAAGGCTAGCTAACATCAAGGTTACCAAACCAAATTATGAATCTAAAGTCCTGAGATCTTCATAAAAATTTATATTCAATGGAAATTCATAAGAATAATTCCAAAATTGAATATCAAATCTATGTACCATAAACTACAGCAAACCTTGAAGTCATTCCCAGAAATGTCTGTATAAATGGAAGGCAATTTGTGACAGCTGGGTACATTGCTTGATGACAAAAATATTAAAACGTGTTAATGATCAATTTTGTGGGGAGGGGAGAATAATAATATATTGATTTTGGCATGGTCATAAGAAGTACTCATATGTGAACTGATAAAATGAACCTGACAGTGTTGGGTAAGTATTGCATAAATCAAGTTCAAATAAATGGGATGAATAGATGATAAGTCTTGGGGAAAAAAGATTTTCTTCTTTTTTAAAAACATTCAATCTTAGACAAAAGACACCCTCTAAAAAAGCAATACAAAATCATATTTTTAAATGGAAGGGTAGAGAGGATCTGGAACTTTTCAGGAGGTAAAAAGAACTGAATCTCAGCCCCAGATGCCTCCTTCCCATGTGTTTCCTTCAGACTTTCTCAGGGATAGTCTTGAAATAGCACATTTCCCTGATTGAATGCCCTCTGAGCCATTGCATCTCTAAGTTTACTGGCTTCAATTTCTTTCCTTTTCAGTGAAGGTCACTGTAGGAGATTGTCTTAAATACATTGCATACAAATCTTGTCCCTTGTCCAAATTTGCAACATCTTTCTAGTTTCTCTGCCCATCATACTGTTTTTTTTTTTTTTACCCCTCAGACCAAAGTAGGCCAACACAATGAATAAAACATGACCCCATATCTAGTTTCTATTTCTGTCAATACCCCAATGAGAGTTGGAGAGCGATAAAAAAGCAACTGGTAAATCCCTGAGGGCCCACCCTCTGAGCCTGATTCCCCTCCAAGGACTTTTGATGGGTAGATTACACTTTCTGTCCTCTTCTTACTCAATTTTGATACACTGATGTCATTATTAAAACTTTAAATTGGCCTCTATTATTCTTTCCCTCAAAACACATTCATGTGAACATTTTTGTGACCTAAAGTCTATTATGCGACTATAGGATTAGAAACAACCCTAGGGAATTTGGTCTCCTTGCCTCGATGCTTGCAGAGCTGTAGATGAGTGGCTCTTGTCTTTGTGACTTCATCTCTCCTTATCCCCACGTCTTCTTCAAGCAACTCTACTTCCCATGGGATTCAAACTTACCTTGGGGTCTTTGCATCTTCTTTCACTTAGGCTGCATGCTTTCCCCTATCCTTTTCTAACAGACCACCCTTATTCACTCCAAAATACTGTTTGGCATCATGCTGATTCCAACAGGAAGATTTTAAAAACAAAAATCTCTTTTCTTTCCTTATAAAGAAGCTTGTGAAAGGTATATAATGAAGGATGCCAGTAACTATTTCATAGCTGATGCTGAGGCAAGGAGAGCAAGCTCCCTGTCTTAGTTAGGGTTTTACTGCTGTGAATAGACACCATGACCAAGGCAAGTCTTATAAAAAAAACAACGTTTAATTGGAGCTGGCTTACAGATTCAGAGGTTCAGTCCATTATCATCAAGGTGGGAGCATGGCAGCATGAGAGAACTGAGAGGCAGTTGTAGGCAGAACTGAGAGTTTTATGTCTTCATCCAAAGGCTGCTACTGGAAGACTGACTTCTAGGCAACTAGGGTGTGAGTCTTAAGCCCACACTCACAGTCACACACCTACTCTAACCAGGTCACACCTTTTCCAACAAGGCCACACCTCCAAATGGTGCCATTCCCTGGTCCAAGAATGTATAAACCATCACACTCCCTAGGGGTAGATTCTAATCTGGTAGTCACCTACAAAGAGGGTATCACTTACATGGTGCTGAGAAGAAATGCTAAGAGAAACCATGCAAGTGAGTCTGGGATAGCTCTGATGCAGAAAGGAACAAAATACCACATCGATTTGACTGGCTTACAGCTTCCAAGGAGCCCACAGAGACCCTCTTCACAAGATGAAGAAAAGAAACTACAGTACTATCTTATTAAGTTGTTGGATGGTAATATTTCTGCTACAAATGCTGTACCATAGTCCATCTTCATTCCATGTATACAAACGTCTGAGGGATGACTCAGAGTATTAACACAAATAGCATATTTTATACAAGCCACCAGACCTGGAACCAGAAATGTCAGTGGCTCATCCACAATACCTTATATGATAATAAAACCAGGTAAAGTTCTCTGAAAAGTCCAGAATTCAAAGTCAGTGTGTAATATCATGGAACAATTAGTAGGCTGTCACATGTTCATCATTATGAGTTGGAATCTGTCCTAAGTAAGTTATCCCTTGGTTATCATCAGTAACAACCCTTATGCTGTTTTGTGTGCTTCTAAAAAAAAAGACTAAAAATAAATAAGAATTTCACCAATATTCAATCAGCTAGAAAATAGTTATAGAATTTTGCTCATTTCTTTTATTATTATAAGAGTTTCATTTCGCTATGGGGAATAAGGAACGCAAGATGAATATAATGTCTTTCTTCAATCAATACACTTTAAATTTCAAAAACAAGGGAACCACATTAAAGAAAAGTATAAAATGAGCCACTTGGGATTTAACTACATTGTTTTTGAAGCTTCATTTTATAAAGAGATTTATTTTTGATAAAAGAGGATAACAATGCTGAATATTTATGACTAAAATTGTAAAATAATGGAATTACCTGCAAGTTTATCAGAGTAGAAATAAATCAAACTAATTTAATCACTTCATATATAACAAATTTCTTTTGTGCCTCTCCCTGAAACTGCACAGAATTATACAATGCAAAACCATTTTTAAATCTTAAATATGCATTTAAGTCTTAGAGTGAATTTTTATCAAGTCCTTTATTATAAACATCACCAAATATTATTTACAGTGTTACTCATGGGCTTAATTTTTAAATGTCACTGTTATGATAGCATATGTTCATATAGTAGGGAGTGGAACATTAATTCACACTGGTTCATTTTCTGTGATTAAGTGTTCCATTTCCTCCACACAGTCTTCAATCCTGATACTCTGACTTCGGTTCAATTCATTCTACTGGAAAACTTTGTTCTGACTTTTCTAAGTGAGTCTTGGAATCCTTCAGCTTTATCCTGTTTTCAGCTTGCATCTTCTTTCTATTTCTGTTGAATTCAGCTTTCAAGTCATGTATTGTTTTTATAATTTCATTCAGCCACTTGTACTTCCTTGGATGTCAGGGATGAGTTTATTACTTAACACTTTTTTCAGACATCCTTCTTATAAGAAGTCATATTATTAAGTATCTACCTAAAAATGTCTCTACTACAGGTAAGTTTACATATACATGGACATACACATTACCCATGTACATGAAGATGTGCTAGATAGACATATAATACATATACTACATGCACATATTCTATATTATATACATATATAGATTCAGTGAAAAGTTTCCATCTGGTGTAACAATCCCAGCCATAGATTATCTAACAAATACCCCAACACCAGGCATAAGAAATCCTACTCTGAGCAGGTTCTCCAAGAGAATCTGAAACTGTTATAGGCTATTATTGTTGCCCTTAGTTATCCCTTGAGAATTGGAAAGTAAGTTCCCATTGATGAAGACACCATGCACTTTGGACATATGGGCCAGAGAGCCTGAGCTAGAACTGACATGAAAGCCTTCTATGAATGCTAGCTCTCGGGGTACCAGATACCACCATGCAAGCTTCCAAAGGGGGAGAAAGTCACCAATAACCCCACCAAGCTCTGACTCCTTTGGATCACAACAACGGCCAGCATGACAAGTTCACCCTAAGGGTATGGTAGAGGCACAGATATCTTTGTGATAACCACAAGTTTTCTCTGTATGGACTTAAACTCCAAAGGTGGAAATCATGCCTGGTACCAGAAACCTACTCAACTCCACTGGAGCTAATGAAGTCATGGTTGTGAAAGCGAACGTACAATAGCCAATTTACTAAACCAGATTAATCCCTGGCTACTTTCTAAATATTTTTCCTTATACCCACTGATGAATGTAGCCCTCACCCCTCCTAAAAGAAACTTCTCTTTGCAATAGAAGGAAACCATTGCAGAAAACCATAACCAATTACAATGTAGAAGTATGGAGCCCAGCTCAAACTGATACATCTACAAAGCAACTCTCAGGTATTACTTCAGAAGAGGGGAGGATGGATTGTAAGAGACAGGGAAACAGGAAGTTTAGTGTGAGGCGATGTTTCTTAGAAATGGCACTGAATAGAAACCCATTGACTCACCAACATAGCTGCCCTAAAAAATACACTCCCGGTAGATATACTAATGTGGGGAGCTTAGGAGGTCTTAACCCTAGTCAAAGAACTACAGACAGCTAAAGAACAAGGAGAATGGCAAAAATGGTCTCCTGGAGGAATGAGGATACCAATCCGATTATATAATTATCCATTACCAAGTAGGCAGTCCTAAAAACATTCGTGCAAATATTATATACAGTGAAAAGATTATGTTTATATATTTAGAAATACACACACACACAGAAGCACACACATATACATGCAGGAATAATTAATGTAAAAGAGGCCATGAATTTGAAAGAGAGCAAGGTAGGCAGTGTGCATTGGGGGATTTGGAGATAAGAAAGGAATAATGTAATTATATTTTAATATCAAAAGAACTAAAAATCTACAACAAGATAGGGTTCATTTCTGTCCTTCTTACATTGATTCAGGGGTTTGCTCCCATCCTCTTTGAATCCCTTAAATATTTGATCATGTTTATATTTGGTATTTTAATTGTATATAAACATTTTATATATTGTTCTTTTAATTTTATGTACTGATTTTCTTACAGGTAATTCTCATTAGGGAACCTTTATATAGGAGTAGACTTGGCATAGGTGAGCATTGTGTCTATTTCTTTCATATATGAGTATATGAAATTCTCAAAAAAATTTAAAAATTGAGACATTATTCCTTTACACACCAGACTAATGGAATAGGATAGCTGATTCCCTCTGAGACCTCTTGTAGCCAATGAAAGAAAAGTCATGATAGATGAACAACCTGCCTTCCTATTTCTCTTTAGTCTTTCATGATTAATATTTTACCCTAGTAAAATGTGTGTATATAATCATCTTATGGTGATAAAATACAGAAAATAGTAAAACTCTTTCCTGAGCTCCAATTACAAATAATACAAAATTATGTTTTGCCTGTAGTATACTTAGCAGTTCTTGTTACTAGTGTCATTGCTTCATAGTGTAGCAGAATTGCTTTATGAAAAAGGAGGGCCAATAAGGTCAAATCAACGTCTCTATTTCCCAATTCTAATCTCAACTCCAGCAGAGACACTTCAGCAATTCCAATTACTAATGACTCATTTGGCAGAAAGTCCTTTCCCCCTATTTGTCATGAGCTGTTTTACCACAAGATTTATTGTTTCAGCCTCAACTCTAAAGTTTTCTATGCTAAATGCCAATTCTGTGTAAATCAGCCCCAATTATAATTTAATTCAATAAAGGATTAGAAGGGGGGAAAGGCCCACATAATATTCTTCTATTTTATCCTCTGGCTGTTTGGTGTCAGTACAAATAATGTTCTTCCAAAGCCAGGAAGAGACCTAGAAAGGAATTTAAAAGAAACAGAAAGTAAAATTGTATTTTAGATGCAAGTCAGAAAAAGTTATTTATTATAGAGCTGAGTATGAGTCTTTGTGTAGGACAGATTCAGAGGATATATGTCTCCATGTTGAGACTACAGCAGATTCTAGCCAGGCAAATTCTGAAGGGCTTACAGGACACTTCTGTTGGAAAGCACACACAGAAAACCCCTGCTCACTATGGCCATTAATTGTGAAGACAGTTCTTGAAGATCACTGCCTAGTGACATTGCAGACTGACCATACAGACCCTACAAGAAATTGGCTCCCTGCCACAGGCTTAGTTCATGGAAAGGGTATTAAAATGGTTGCTAAAGATGCCCTCCCCCAGTAGTTTCAGATAGTAGATAAATTAGTCTCTAATGTATCCTCTCTGTACCAATGACTTATGGAAACAAAAGAAGAAGGAAAGCAAACTAAACCAAACAGAAAGCAGGGGATCACATTTTCCACTCTTACATTCCACTCAGGCAATAATAATCTAATATGAACATGCCTGCACATCATCTAACACCAATTGTGTGCTGTAGCTCTCACAAAAAGTTCACAGTTAATGTATTTTGACAAAGATGTCTTTCTACTAAGTGACAGAGATGAATAGGAGTGTCCTCAAATGTCAAGTTCCAAGTGAGTTTCTGAACCACCTCAGGCACAGACAAGGTGTGAAAAGCGAGCTATTTCATGAGGACAACATGGAGGGAAGAGGAAACAGGATCTTTACAGTCTAAGCACCCAGATCCTTACATATGGAACAGCATTGCCTAAGACGAGGAGGAGGTGACCATTTCCCAATCTACCCTTTTCCACAGGAAAACTATTTCCATTTCCAGAGGACATTACACAGGAGGAATTCATTCAGTGTCACATATCATAAGACAAAAAAATCATGGCAATGGGAGATCGTCATGGCTGAAGGTACTGGATGAGATAGTTGGTTATGTAGGTCAGAGTTAGGGCTGGGACCAGGTTCAGGTGATAACCCTCCATCCCTGTGCCCTTAAAAACTATTTCTAACAGCTTGGTCCAATGTCTCAAAGCTTCCTGAATTTCTCCAAATAGCACTCTCTCTAATAACAACGTGATTTAAAAGTCCAAAGACGCTTTGAAGCCTCTAAGCTACTATATAACACAGGTTACATATTTCAAATAGGTAGTGTCACATTGTAAACACTCTCATTCAAAAAGGAAAGGGAAGAAAATCAAGCAAGGAATCCTGAAGCTCAGCGTCTGAAATTGGGGATCCTGGTGGCATCATACAGGCTCCAGTAGGCTGGGCATCCTTTTCCTACAACTCTCATACTGGTAGCATATGGTGCTATTTTTGTTGAGTCGGCTCTTCATGGTACTTAATTTTTTTTCATTACAGACATCCTATATTATTAGTCCTATGCTATCTTATGATGCTCACTGTATGTTTGGCTTCATCTTCAATGGCACACTCAGGAGCTCCACTCACAGAAGCTGGTGTTGCAATTACAAATTGCCTGGCCACACTGGTTATTCTGGAACGTTGGTGAAAGCCTTCACGACCCTGTAGGTCAGGCATTGGTGCCACTGCAAATGGGGTATTCTGTGGATGCCACCTGCAAATGTGGTATTCCAAAGATGCCACTCCCAAGTTATGTTGCCAGCTGCAGATATGAGTTAGTTCATGTACCACTTGAAGCACAGGTACAGTGGCCAAGTGGCTAGGGTACAGGACCTGGGCAAACAATTCCCTAAAGAGTCCTATTGCAAAGAGGATCTGTGTGTAGAATATCTTCTTCCTAGGCACGCTGCTCCCTTATGGACAAAGTCGACATGTAAGTAACTGCTTCTATTTAATACATTCGTTATGAACTTTAAAGGTAATCATGGAAAGTGCATTTCATAAATGTTAAACATAAAAATCATTTCACACGATTTTCTTCTTCGAGTCATTTATCTGAAAAACTTTCTCGTGGTTCAGTTTAATCCCTTTCAGGGGCAACACTCCCCAATTAGCACTTTCATTTCTGGAGAAAGTCATGCCAGTTGTTCAAGTTCCCTGATTTCCAAACCAAACTAGCTCACTGTATTTTCTCACCATGAGAAATATCTTTCAGACCGCCTCAACTCCTGCCCTCTCCTTTTGTTCTCTTCCTAACTATATTCTGTTTTACAGGCTCCTTTAAAAGAGTGTCCTTTCTTAGAACATTTTATACATCTATCTGGTTGTGGGTTTTGTTTGTTTGTTTGTTTGGTTGGTTGGTTGTTGGTTGGGTTTTTTTTGTTGTTTTTTTGACTTTTGTTAAAAGTTATTGTTAAAAGATCAAGTTGTTTCTCATGACCACATTCTAGTCTGGCGTCTCTTATAGATGCTCAGTTATAGAAAACACGATGAGAAGACGCTGATTTCTGACACACACCCCAAATTTTCCTCATTGTTACACGTGTAAAAGCATGGTCAAAATGCCCATGTCTTACTCATTGCTACCATAGCTGCCTTTTGCAAATGCTGTACTTTCATCAACAGCTCTAAAGGATTTCCTCTAGCAATACTTTTTGCCATGCACTGAAATTTAAAGGTAACTAGAACATTTACTTAATTAAATGGTCAATGAAAACAGAAACTGCAAGGGGGATGCATCCTCATACTCTGAAGCTTTAGGCTTGAGGCTTGGTGTCATCCCACAGTCAAACGACCAAAAGCAGAAGTTTCCCTTCAGGACTTTAAGTCTGATTTCCTCTATCAATGACTAATCTATATGTACAAGGAAGTTGACACCCTGTCATACATGAAAACACTGATAATATGATACTGTTAAATTTCTATATTGTCTCATGATTTTTTAGTTGTTATAAAAGACTCATATATCAGGAAACTTTCTTTATCAAAATTACCCCCTTGGTAAAAACTGAATGGTATTTAAATTTTCCTTCATTCCCACACTTGATTCCACTGTCTGCCTAATAATAGATTTTACCCTTAAGAAGATCAATGCTTTGGACTCCAGAAAATCAAATAATCCCATTAAAAAAATGGAGCTCAGAGCTAAACAAAGAATTCTCACCTGAGGAATACCGAATGGATGAGAAGCACCTGAAAAAATGTTCAACATCCTTAATCATCAGGGAAATGCAAATCAAAACAACCCTGAGATTCCACCTCACACCAGTCAGAATGGCTAAGATCAAAAATTCAGGTGACAGCAGATGCTGGCGAGGATGTGGAGAAAGAGGAACACTCCTCCATTTTCGGTGGGATTGCAAGCTTGTACAACCACTCTGGAAATCAGTCTGGTGGTTCCTCAGAAAATTGGACATAGTATTACCAGAGGATCCTGCAATACCTCTCCTGGACATATATCCAGAAGATGTTCCAACAAGTAAGAAGGACATATGCTCCACTATGTTCATAGCAGCCTTATTTATTTATTTTTTTTATTTTTTTCCATTTTTATTAGGTATTTAGCTCATTTACATTTCCAATGCTATACCAAAAGTCCCCCATACCCACCCACCCCCAATCCCCTACCCACCCACTCCCCCTTTTTGGCCCTGGCATTCCCCTGTACTGGGGCATATAAAGTTTGTGTGTCCAATGGGCCTCTCTTTCCAGTGATGGCCGACTAGGCCATCTTTTGATACATATGCAGCTAGAGTCAAGAGCTCCGGGGTACTGGTTAGTTCATAATGTTGTTCCGCCTATAGGGTTGCAGATCCCTTTAGCTCCTTGGCTACTTTCTCTAGCTCCTCCATTGGGAGCCCTGTGATCCATCCATTAGCTGACTGTGAGCATCCACTTCTGTGTTTGCTAGGCCCCAGCATAGTCTCACAAGAGACAGCTACATCTGGGTCCTTTCGATAAAATCTTGCTAGTGTATGCAATGGTGTCAGCGTTTGGATGCTGATTATGGGGTGGATCCCTGGATATGGAAGTCTCTACATGGACCATCCTTTCATCTCAGCTCCAAACTTTGTCTCTGTAACTCCTTCCAAGGGTGTTTTGTTCCCACTTCTAAGGAGGGGCATAGTGTCCACACTTCAGTCTTCATTTTTCTTGAGTTTCATGTGTTTAGGAAATTGTATCTTATATCTTGGGTATCCTAGGTTTTGGGCTAATATCCACTTATCAGTGAGTACATATTGTGTGAGTTCATTTGTGAATGTGTTACCTCACTCAGGATGATGCCCTCCAGGTCCATCCATTTGCCTAGGAATTTCATAAATTCATTCTTTTTAATAGCTGAGTAGTACTCCATTGTGTAGATGTACCACATTTTCTGTATCCATTCCTCTGTTGAGGGGCATCTGGGTTCTTTCCAGCTTCTGGCTATTATAAATAAGGCTGCTATGAACATAGTGGAGCATGTGTCCTTCTTACCAGTTGGGGCATCTTCTGGATATATGCCCAGGAGAGGTATTGCTGGATCCTCCGGTAGTACTATGTCCAATTTTCTGAGGAACCGCTAGACTGATTTCCAGAGTGGTTGTACAAGCCTGCAATCCCACCAACAATGGAGGAGTGTTCCTCTTTCTCCACATCCACGCCAGCATCTGCTGTCACCTGAATTTTTGATCTTAGCCATTCTGACTGGTGTGAGGTGGAATCTCAGGGTTGTTTTGATTTGCATTTCCCTGATGATTAAGGATGTTGAACATTTTTTCAGGTGCTTCTCTGCCATTCGGTATTCCTCAGGTGAGAATTCTTTGTTCAGTTCTGAGCCCCATTTTTTTAATGGGGTTATTTGATTTTCTGAAGTCCACCTTCTTGAGTTCTTTATAAATGTTGGATATTAGTCCCCTATCTGATTTAGGATAGGTAAAGATCCTTTCCCAATATGTTGGTGGTCTTTTTGTCTTATTGACGGTGTCTTTTGCCTTGCAGAAACTTTGGAGTTTCATTAGGTCCCATTTGTCAATTCTCGATCTTACAGCACAAGCCATTGCTGTTCTGTTCAGGAATTTTTCCCCTGTGCCCATATCTTCAAGACTTTTCCCCACTTTCTCCTCTATAAGTTTCAGTGTCTCTGGTTTTATGTGAAGTTCCTTGATCCACTTAGATTTGACCTTAGGACAAGGAGATAGGTATGGATCGATTCGCATTCTTCTACATGATAACCACCAGTTGTGCCAGCACCAATTGTTGAAAATGCTGTCTTTCTTCCACTGGATAGTTTTAGCTCCCTTGTCGAAGATCAAGTGACCATAGGTGTGTGGGTTCATTTCTGGGTCTTCAATTCTATTCCATTGGTCTACTGGTCTGTCTCTATACCAGTACCATGCAGTTTTTATCACAATTGCTCTGTAGTAAAGCTTTAGGTCAGGCATGGTGATTCCACCAGAGGTTCTTTTATCCTTGAGAAGACTTTTTGCTATCCTAGGTTTTTTGTTATTCCAGATAAATTTGCAAATTGCTCCTTCTAATTCGTTGAAGAATTGAGTTGGAATTTTGATAGGGATTGCATTGAAACTGTAGATTGCTTTTGGCAAGATAGCCATTTTTACAATGTTGATCTGCCAATCCAGCCTTATTTATAATAGCCAGAAGCTGGAAAGAACTCAGATGTCCCTCAACAGAGGAATGGATATAGAAAATGTGGTACATTTGCACAATGGAGTACTACTCAGCTATTAAAAAGTATGAATTTATGAAATTCCTAGGCAAATGGATGGACCTGGAGGGCATCATCCTGAGTGATGTAACCCAATCACAAGAGAACTCACACATTATGTACTCACTGACAAGTGGATATTAGCCCAGAAACTTAAAATACCCAAGATATAAGATACAATTTGCGAAATACATGAAACTCAAGAAGAACGAAGACCAAAGTGTGGACACTTTGCCCCTTCTTAGAATTGGGAACAAAACACCCATGGAAGGAGTTACAGAGACAAAGTTTGGAGCTGTGGCGAAAGCATGGACCATCTAGAGACGGCTCTATCTGGGGATCCATCCTGTAATCAGCTTCCAAACGCTTACACCATTGCATACACTAGCAAAATTTTGCTGAAAGGACCCAGATATAGTTGTCTCTTGTGAGACTATGGCAGGGCCTAGCAAACACAGAAGTGGATGCTCACAGTCAGCTATTGAATGGATCACAGGGCCCCCAATGGAGGAGCTAGAGAAAGTACCCAAGGAGCTGGGGGGATCTGCAACCCTATAGGTGGAACAACAATATGAACTACCCAGTACCCCTTGGAGCTTGTGTCTCTAGCTACATATGTATCAGAAGATGGCCTAGTCGGCTATCAGTGGAAAAAGAGGCCCATTGGTTGTGCAAACTTTATATGCCTCAGTACAGGGGAATGCTAGGGCCAAGAAGTGGGAGTGGGTGGGTTGGGGAGTGGGTGGGGGAGTGTGTGGGGGACTTTTGGGATAGCATTGGAAATGTAAATGAAATAAATACCTAATTAAAAAAAAAGAAGAAGATCAATGCTCCACAAAGTGCTCGCAAACACAACGGACTTTGCAAAGGGCCTGCACTACAAACAGAAAAGTAGCTCTGTTTTTAATCTGTCAATTCTGTTCTTAAATGTAGGTAAGTTACAACTTGTGTATCTTCCTGTCAATAATTTTTCCATGATCCTTTATGTACCTTATTGGTTTAGTGAAGATAAACTTAGGTCTCCATTAAAGTCTTTTCTTTACCCACTATCTCTAATAAAGACATTCAGAAATAATTAAAATGCTTGAGCATAAAAATATTCAAAAGTTTGAGAAGGCCTGTCCTTTGATCTCAGCAAAACAGGGCAATAGAGTAGCTGTGTCTTTATGGCCATGGAAATTTGTCACCCAATACACAGAGCTTTGATGACCTGCCATCTGCCTGATATATGTCAGGTACCAACTATGTAAAACTCGTGATTTATCTTTCGGGTGGATACCTGTGTATGAGTAATGGAGATGAGAAAAAGTATGCAATCTGGTGATGCCTAAGTTATGTATTCAAGAAGACTAGAGATTTGACAGGAAGGTGAGCTAATAATGTCTTGTCCCAAAGTGTTTTAAAGGGAGATTTTCATTTATAAACACACTTCTCTTCTTTTTGCAGGTTTCAACATTTCCAGAGTCAGGACTATATAACCATGCCTAGTAAATATTTATCATGCATGCTTGCTGATCAGCATTTGCTTTTAGCCTTCAGCCGTGTTAAGGCAAAGCAGACAGCTAGTCTGATTGAATCCAACACAGAATCAGGGATTTGATTCTTCTTATGGAAGAACATTTTCAAATGGATTTTGCTCATAAACTCAGGTTCCTATTGTTTTATGTCATTCTTCTTGATGTCATTTTAATTGCTAATAGACAAGAGTATCTTGAGGCAACGCTACTAAATAGTGAAAAAAATAAATTCAACACTGGGGTGTGTGCTCATTATATTATTTTTAAATAAAAACGTGCACTAATGCTAGGGTAGAATATGAATCCTCTGAAATCACTTCAGACTGTCTTTTTAATAATAGAAATATTTCCTAAATGTCCTTCAACTTCCAGAATTCAGAATAATAGTGTCTTGATAATGCCTAATTTGCATTAGAAAAGTCCTATAGCCCAGGCGCTGTAAGATTAGCCCCAGTAGGAAATCATTCTTCCTTAAAATTCCATGAAGCATAGAGTATAGCCTGCCTATAGAGATAAAAAGTTTGAGTCCCAACTTATTTAATATTAACCAACTTTGAAAGCCAGCTCCAAGAAACAAAGCTTCGAGCTTGTCCTGTAAGTTGATTCTTTATCACTGTGACAAATTCCTGAGATAAATAAGTATAAATGCAAGAACTAGCAATTTCTGTCTCAGAGTCAAAGGTAACTGGACCCTTTGGTTTGGACCACAGCCAAGGCCAAGCCTCACAGAGAGGAGATGGGCGTTGGAAGTCTGCAACTTACCTCACTGTGGCCATGAAGCAGAGGGAGATGGGGCTTGGTGGAGGTCATTAAATCCTTCAGTGAAATACCTCCGATGGCCAACTTCCTTCCATATGGCTCACCTCCAACAAGAATGCAACAGAACCCTAGCACATAGGATTTAGCACATACTGAATGAAGATGCAAACCATGATAGTTATCTGTTGATGCAAAACACAACTCTCATCTTAAAAGGAGTAAGAGATAATTGATTCTGGAGTCATTTTGAGTGACCATGGCCTGGGAACATAGGTATAGACTACCCCAAATTTAATGTTCCAATATGGAATAGTGCCGCAGGCCCTCTGGTCCCCTGTGTCTGCGTAGGAAAGAGTCTCTAGAGTAGATGGGCAGAGATTAGGATGTAGTGACAGTCAGTCAAACACAGAATAGGTTTCATGCCATTTTATAGTTTTAGAGAACACAGAAAATCACAAATCAAGACAAGTTTAAGATACATGGAAGGGGACATCGGATAGGTGGGCAAAACAAGATGAAGGAAGCTTTGTGATAGGTTCAGGATGCTATCTAAGCTTTTGGGTTGGTGGCAGATAGTAGTCTGCTATGTTAAGAGATTGCAAAAGGTTTTCTTTCATCCACTAGTCATATTTCTGACAGAGTTGGGCAAGGAATGGCTGGTCTGGAGAGCCAGAACTAGCTCCAATTCAGATAATCAGCCTCTTATCTTGCACCATTCTAAAGTTGCCACAGTACTGGAATTCTAATCAGCCATCCCGTCTCTGTAGTTACAGCTTATTTTCAGTTTTTCTTCATGTGGTCGATTCTATAACCCTGTGAATCCTGATAGTAACCGACAAAAACAGAAGGAAGATACAAACTTAAAAGCTTTATTTCCTCAGGAGAACCCATTCCAGCTTTCTTAGTGCATAGTTAATTACAGTACAAAAACATTGCAATATCAAAAAAAGACATAGAAACATATCCTTTTACTAAATGAGAGGGGGAAAAAATGAACAAACAGACAAACAAAGCCAGATTCCTGCAGAAAACATTCAGTTCCCTGATCCTGAAGTTCTAGTATGTTGTTGGCTATGGTTCATACTCAGTTCTGTGCTCATTGCCACACCCTCGGGTCCCATATACACTCACTTAATTTTTAAGTATGTGCTCACATTTGGACATACCTGTCCCTTTTTGTGTATTTTCCTCATTCTTTATATGTTCCACTCTGCTTATGTTGCCTTCAGCAACCCTGAGATAGACAAGCACCTGTACCAACCTTTGGCAGAGTCTTCATTGAAAGAGCCATGAGAAATGCCAAATGCCACACTCAGTATGTGACACTGAGACAGAAAGTGCACTGGGACATGAGACAGGAAGTAAGTATTTCAAAGCAAAAAGTCAACAATTTTCTTATAGGTCTATAAAGACTACAGTTCATAAACAGTGTGCTTCGAGGACTTCCTCCCTATAGACATCACCCTCCAACTAGAAGTCAGGGGTTTGTTCTCATTGCTACATCTTTTAAAAGATCACAGGATCTGATATTCCACATCCTTTTCTTAACCATGACACTAATTTGTCCTTAAATAAAAAGAAAAGAAAAATAAATAAATAAAGGGAATTTTAGCTTCTCTGGTGGGACAATAAAGTGACTATCTTTACTTATGCACAAAGCTCTGCTTGCAAATGAGAATCCTGGTAGGTGACATTTGAGAGGGAAGGCATGAACATCACCATCTCTCCTCTCTGAGCCATTTTAACAGATATAAGAAAAGTACTTGAAGATCCTCCTGACAACCCTATTCTTGTTAGCAGGAAAAAGAACCCGGACAGTTAAGACAAGATATTGTGTGATCACATTTGTCATCTCTAAGCAATAACCATACTCAGGAAAAGTGACTGCCAGACCATGGTGGGTCCCTGTTCCTCCCTTCACTTTTCGAGTGCTGTGCTTTTCCAACTCAAAGCTGTTGCCAAAGACGGTTGTCACGGTTCCATTCTTTGCATTGTCATTTATCTGCAAGAGTTGCTGAGCTCTCTTGGTCAGGATGGCAGATAAATGACTATAAATGGTTAGAAAACACTGCCTGCTTAATGCTGGAGGAAAGTGGAAGTTATAGCATTGGAGGTGCAATAAACAGAGGAAACTTAGCATACCATTTATACGACCAAGCACAGGGAGCTCATGCTAGAGTGTGGACAGAAACACAGCAGGGGAGGCATTATTTTGCCTTCTTGTAAATTTCTCTCTGAAGATTGTCAAGCCCAGATCTCTATGCAGGACTACTGTGAGACTTTGTATCACCAAATATTCTATTTGGAATTCAAAAGCTTTTCTAGTGTGATGGTCCACATTTGTCATTACAGGGCTTGGGAGACTGAGGCATGAAGACTACCCTGAGTTTGAGGCCAACATAGGCCATATAAGCTCTGGGAAAGCCAAAGCCACAGAGTGAAATATTTGAAACAAAACACGATGACAAACGTCAACAACAACCAAATCCAAATCAGAGTTCTTCTGAAAGCAATATCTCTCAGTGAGCTGATAGTGCAGCCTAGAATTCATTCAGTTTCCATTTTCCTGTTGTGCAGAGTAAAGAAAAAGATTGTTTCTATTATTGATTGAAAAATGTACAACCCAAGAAAAATGTCTCTACAAATGAGTAAGAAGACAACAGATCATACGGAACTATCCATTAGTCTTTTTGCAAACTGTTCACTTATTTATTTTTTAATTTGATTGGGCATGAGATGAGTCACTAGAAAAAGGAGCCAGTTGTGCTTTCTATCAGCATCATGCTTTATTTAGCAGGTTTCCATGAACCTGATTGGCTTCCATTATAGAAACCCTTTATTTTAACTCATTTAGCTGCGTATAATGTAAGTTTTACTTTTAGTTTGTCAAGCCATGGCTAGTCGGTTGAAGTACCATTTAACTAGCAGATATGGGTTTACTAAACAACAAATTTGAATATATGTTTGAATATTTATTTTTAGCCTAAAGTCAGAGTAAAGTACACAATTAATGAAATATATCTACTTTTTTATTGACCTATGTTAAAAGATCTATTGCTGCATTGGTTTGAATAGTTATGACACCCATAGACTCCTGTGTTTGAATGTTTGGCACAGAGTGTGGCAGTATTACAATGCATGGCCCTGTTGAAGGAAGCACATCACTGTGGAGGTGGAGTTTGAGGTTATATATGCTCAAGTTACACCCAGTGTGGCATACTGTTTCTTTCTACTGCCTATGGATCAAGATGTAGAACTCAGGGCTCCACAAGTACCATGTCTGAAAACATGCTGCCATGTTTCTTGCCATGATGATAATGGACTGAACCTCTAAAACTGTAAGCCAGCCCCAGTGAAATGCTTTCCTTTATAAGAGTTGCTGTGGTCATGGTGTCTCTTCACAGCAATAGAAACCCTAACTAACACAACACTTAACTTCTCTGAATTATACTGAAAAATTGAGTGCATGGAGACTAATGAGAACAATCAATGAAGCAGAATTTTCATATATGCAACAAGGAGATAAGCTTAGTGTGTGTGTGGGGGAATCCCTCTGCTTCTCTGTGGTAAAAGTCAAACATCCAAATCCAGATTAGGATGGGGGGATCACTGGAAAATATCATTGTGAGCAATCGTGTGCAAACCACAGCACGAAGAGGGAGGATGTGGAATATTCCAATGGCATGGCCCAGAACCTGAGCACAGTGGTTCTCAACCTTCCTAATGCTGCGATTCTTTAATAGAGTTCCTCATGTTGTGATGTCCCCCAACCATAGTAACATAATTTTCATTGCTACTTCACAACTGCAATCTTGCTACTGTTTTAAATTATAATGTAAATTTCTGTTTTCTGATGATCTCAGGACAACCCTGTGAAAGGGTTCTTTGACTCCCACAAAGGGGTCTCAACCTACAAGTTGAGAACTACTCACTCCACTATGGTCGTCCTTATAAATGCAAAGTAATATGGTTGTTTGGATTGTATAGATATAAAATGTAAAAATAGTAACTGCATAATAGCCAAACCAAGTAACCTTTATATTGATACCTTAACATTAAACAAAGTGCCAGCCCCTGGAATGTGAAAGCCAATGACACTTATTTCTTTTTTTATGTGCGGAAAAATCAATAGTTGAGAAAAACATTACAGAAAAACGCTGGTAAGAGATACTTGTATTTGGGTGTAGTTTGTTTCTACAAGTTTTAAATTTAACTCACACTTGGACAAAAATGTAAAAGAATAAAACTAAATAATCACAAAATCTAGGTAGATCTGCTGATACTTTATATGTTAAAGACCTTGCTTAAAATATTTAAGTATCACATTTCAGAACATATAACTTTACTTATTTCTTGTTTTTTTATTACTCATTTTATTCATTATATATCCCTCTTCCCAGTTTCCTCTCCACAAACCCTCCATTACCTCACTGCTCTAGCATCCACCTACACTGAGGCATCTAGCATCCACAGGACTGTGGGCCTCCCCTCCCAAGGATGCCAGATAAGGCCATCCTCTGCTACATATACATCTGGAGGCATGGATCCCTCCGTGTATACTCTTTGGTTGGTGGTTTAGTCCCTGGGGGCTCTGGATGGTCTGGTTAGTTAATACTGTTCTTTCTGTGGGGCTCCAATCCCCTTCAGCTCCTTCAGTCCTTCCTCTAGCTCTTCCATTGGAGCCCCCAGCCTCAGTTTGATGGTTGGCTGTGCGTATCTGCATCTGTATTAGTCAGGTGCTGGCAGAACCTCTCAGGGGAAAGCCATACCAGGCTCCTGTCAGCAAGTGCTTCTTGGCATCAGCAATAGTGTTGGGGCTTGGTGTCTACCCATGGAATGGATTCCTAGATGGGGCAGTCTCTGAATGGTCTTTACTTCAGTCTCTGCTCCATTTTCTATCCCGCCTTACCTTTACACAGGAACAATTTTGGGTTAAAATTTTTGAGAAGTTTGAGGACCCTATCCCTCAACTGGAGGCTCTGATTATCACTGTTGGTGTTCTCTACAGGTTCTATGTCCCCTTTGTTGGGCATTTCAGCTGATGTCACCCCCATTTGTTCCTGGGAGTCTCTTGCTTCCCTGGCATCTGGGACTTTCTGGTGGCTACCTCCAGTTCCACCTCTCCCATTGCTACATATATCTATTCAATTTCCTGACCTTCTATACTTCTCTCCTATCCCTTCCAATATCTGATTCTGTCCCTCCTTATCCCCCTGCCTAATCTCTCCCTCCAAGGTCCTTTCCTTCCTCTACCTCCTGTGATTATTTTGTTCTCCCTTCTGTGTTGAATTGAAGCATCCACACTTTGGTTTTCCTTCTTCTTAAGCTTCATATAGTTTGTGGGTTGTAACATGGATATTCTGAACTTTTGAGCTAATATCCACTTATTAGTGAGTATATACCATGTGTGTTCTTTTGTTTCTTGTTACCTCACTCAGGATGATTTTTTTCTAATTCCAGAGCTAATATCCAAACTATACAAAGAACTCAAGAAGTTAGACTCCAGAGACCAAATAACCCTATTTTTAAAATGTGGTACAGAGCTAAACAAAGAATTCCCAACTGAATCTCAAATGACTGTGAAGCACCTAAAGAAGTGTTCACCATCCTTAGTCATCAGGGAAATTCAAGTCAAAAAGACCCCGAGATTCCACCTCACACCAATCAGAATGGTTAAGATAAAAAACTCAGGTGGCAGCAGATGCTGGTGAGGATATGGAGAAAGAGGAACACTGCTCCATTGCTGGTGGGATGGCAAGCTGATAAACCACTTTGGAAAACAATCCACTTTGGAAATAGTTCTGTTATACCACTATAGGGCATAAGATACCCAAAAGATTCTCTAACATATAACAAGGACATATACTCTGCTATGTCTATAGCAGCCTTATTCATAATAGCCAGAAGCTGGAAACAACCCAGACCCAGATGTCCCTTAACAGAAGAAAGGATAGAAAATGTGTTACATTTACACAATGGAGTACTACTCCACTATTAAAAGCAATGACTTCATGAACACATAACTTTAAATGTTGACAACATGCTGACCTGTAGCAGAATGTGTTTTCTGTCCCTAGTGGACAAAACAAGTGACATCTCAATGCTGTCCAGATCATGGTCCCCAGGATCTGTGAAGACATTAAATTACAAAAGTAGCTATTCAAGGATCATAGTTGAGAGTTTAAAATAATGAGAGTAGGCAGGGCCCAATAAATATCACAAGCAGCAGTAAGTGTTGAAGATGAAGAGTGGAATCAGAAGGTCGTAATGCAAGGCTTGAGCGGTAGTTGCTGGATTTTTATGAAGGACGTGTGAGAGTGCTTTGGTCAGGCTCTACTGGATTGTAATGGCTCAAAGAAGACTTTAAAGAGATCATCAGGTCAGAAGGCATCCCTGCTGACATCTGACTTCTCACTCAGTGAGATCATGTTCCAGGACTGAAGGATGATACTATTGCATTGATAGAGGTATGTCTGACCTTTGTGGTACCACATAACATTGCCATCTACAAAATCCACACTCCAGAAGCACACAGTTGGGTTACAAAAACAAAAACAAAAAAACAATACCAACAGTCCCTCCTAAAAAACTTACATATAAGAATATATCCTATATTTTTTGAGAAATTACCATTCAGTGTTGGGTCACATGGGCACTATCCTTAGCCAATTCCATTTGCTTACAGCAGCAGAGCTATGAAGATACAAATAGTATTACTAGTATTTTAGTTCCAAAGCCCATCTATGAACATTTTGGAAAGACTTATTTTTATATACATATTGAGATTACAATTATATACATTTCATTGAAGTACTTCTATAACACATGTGGATACTTTTTAAAATTCATTTTAAGTTGTTTCCAGGAAACACTTCTAGGATCCAGTGAATAAATGGAGGTAAAGAGGGTGTGGTAAGTATGGGTAAGAGGCAACCTTAGGAATCTTCACCTTGCATATGTCTGAACCAGTGCTCATCATTCAAAGCCTTTTCCTAGCTTATTAACAAAAAGAAAAGATAACAGTGATGACATACTCGAATGCTGTAATAAGTAACTAAACAAATAAACAAACTCTTGTTCCTAAACTATTTTTTTTCAGCTAGGTTCCAATTATTCTCTTATCTACTCCACAGTGTAACCTGAGATTACAGGTTGGTATAGGACCATGTGGGGTTTTTAATGGGTTCTGGAATCTAATATCTTCTTCTCATACTTACACAAACACTCCTAAATGCTGAGCCATCTCTCCCATCTATAAGAAATTTAAAATGTAGTTTTCTTGCTCATCTTTTCTTATTAATTTATTTCAAAATTATTATATACATAAAACAAATATTAAAGAAATAAATACAAATTAATGATTAAGAAAGAAGCTAAAAGTGTTCATATAAAGTTGAGGAAATTTTTTGAAAAAACCCATTAGAGCACACATGGACACTGTACTGATGTTGTATTTGAAAGAGAAAGGGTAATCTGTGTGTCAATAGCTATCCAAATTACTATGATACCCTTTTGTACCTCATCAGATTCTGTGGTGTTAGATGTTCACTGTAGCCTGATGTAACATTGTATATATTCATAAAAATATTTTACTAGAGGTTTAACAGAAAATGACTTTTTTCCTTCAGTCTGTGCTACTGTAAAAAGGTGGCTCATTAATATGATGGGTACAAGTGTCAGAGTATCCTGCAGATCCACACTTCCCAGTTATTAATGACCAAGGAAATAAAGTAGCCACTCAAGACTGGATGCTCAGCAAGAGGAGAGGAGCTGTCATGACAGACACTCAAATTAGCTCAAATTGGCACTCAAGATAATAGGTACCATTTTATAAGAGCTTGCTTAACTAGGTAGGCATAATGGCCATACCCTGACACTTCATTCTCATAGCTGGGTTAAGCCTGGACAGGGTGTCTTATAACAGACACCTCTGTGATTAAATATGAGGCAGGACTGATTTCTTATGACACAGGGTTAATCTGATTGCTGATTGGCACTTGATACCTAACACCAGGCAGATCTGGGCTTGAATTCCATCTATTATTTATTCACTAACTGAATTTGAATGACTTGAATGAATTTGAATTTGATACAAAGTATCCCAAACTTTGGCTCTCTTTATGAATCATGATCATTGAGAGCAATTTTTCTTTGGGTTTCTTTAAGTTAACATGTTAATTAAATGAATACATAGTGATTAACTTGTCAGTTACATGAGCGTTATACGCAAGAAGTTCCACTGCAGGTTACAGTTTTAATACCAAGGAGAGGGATTATTAGGAATACATCTTCATGATGCAATATTTGCTCTTAGTGAAACAAGACCCTTCAAATAACACAGGAAAGTGAACCATTTAGGTGGCCATCAGGGAAGAACTTCTAAGGTCTGAGTATTTAGTGACGGGCAAAAGCCTCATGTTCTGAAGGCTCTGTCCCAACTAGTGGAAATTAAGGAGTTTTCAACTCACAGTGATGCTAATTTTTATCAGTAAGTGGTTTAATTCACCAATGAGGTCATGTTGCACAGACTACGTTTTGGTAGGTACAATTTGGAATATTCAGGTCACTAGGCACAAGCCTTTAAAGGGTATATTTTTGTGATCTCCATCCCTTCTACCCTCTATCTATCCACCTCTTTCTTTGGCTGTCATCAGATAAGCTACTTTGTCTTATCCCACATGAGCTTAGAGGCAAAAAGGCCAAATGACACTGGTCTTGAGAGGCCCAGAAACTGTGAGCCCAAATAGATTTATCCCTTTGTGGTGTTTCCTCAAGACATTTTCTCATAATGATAAAAAAGTGTCTAACTTAGGGGCATTTCATAAAATAAGTCCGATAGATGAAAAACTAGGGAAAATATTAAAATGGTAGAATAATAGAGTCCTAAAGTACCATGGGAAAAATTATAATCCAAAAGAGTGTGATGGTAATATGAAAATGATATCTGTGTTCAATATAAAATCAGTGTGGATGCTAGTAGGAAATCAGAACTTTGAGAGTTAGGCAAGTACAAACTCCTGAATAAATAATCATATAACCATGACAAAGAATTAGAGAGAAAACAGTGAACAGAATAATTTAAACCATAGACTCTAAACTTGTGAAAACTGTTCGAGAGCATAAGTATGGCTTGAGTCTGCATAGGCTCCATATCACTGTCACCCATCAGCAAGAACTGACAGGTTTCCTCCACGGCCCACATATGTATCTGTAATTTATTTGTCAGTTACCACCAATTAAGACACTCACTCTATATCTGCTTCCTTGGTTTCTCTAGTTTTCTCTGAATTCCCTACCCACCCCATGGTCCCTATTTCTCCGTCTTGATTGTAAGGTTATTTTCTTGAGGTTCTCTTGAGTTTTCAACTCTCATTCACAAAACAAGATTCTTGGATTGAAATTTATTAACTAGAATGGCCAGGCTCATCTCAGCTTCTGTGTAAAATTTGTCACTATGGCTAAACATTTTCCAATTTGGGGATGTTTATTCTTGGTCAATGTTTAATAGTGAACAACCAGTTTTTCTATAGATTTTCATTATTTTTTCCCTTTATATGTAAGAATTATGTATGAAATGAACCCTCCTTGCTATAATTTCCTATCAACCAACTCTTCACATACAACTATGAACATGATGCATGGCCCATTTTACTGAATTTAGAGCAGAGCAGACAGAGTGGATGTGACATCACAGCAAATAGACTGAGAAAAAACTAAATGTTGGAGATGTCTACTCTGAACTGTTTCTTCAGGGGTCACAGGCTCCTTGTTCTGTGCCCTCTCTCTTCAATTTCTCTCCTTTCAGGTATTTGTTATCTTCTCTTATATTTGAGAGATGATTTTCAATTTCAGAACTCAGATCCTGACTCTTCTGTGCAAGGTAAAAAGTCAATATGATGACCTACATTTGTAATCCCAGAACTGATCATGGACAAAGGAGAATCAAAGGTTCAAGATCAGCCTAGGCTACCTGAAATCCTCATTCTCTCTCTCTCTCTCTCTCTCTCTCTCTCTCTCTCTCTCTCTCTCTCTCTCACACACACACACACACACACACACACACACACACGCATGCACATATACACACAAACACACAGACATACACACATATAATCTTTAATATTTCTAGCAACCTTAGGTTTACTACTGCTTTAGACTTTCTATTGCTGTGAAGAGACACCATGACCAAGGCAACTCTTGAAAGTAAAACATTTAATTTTGGCTGGCTTACCACTTCAAAGGTTTAGTCCACTATCATCATGGAGAGTCACATGACAGCATTCAGGCAGACATGGTGCTAAGCAAGGAGCTGAGAGCTCTACATCTGGATCTACAGGTAGCATGAACAGAAAAGTGAGCCTCTAGGCCTGGCTTGCACATCTGAGATCTCGAAGCCCTGATCCCATGGTGTACTTACTCCAACAAAGTCACACCTACCCCAAAAATGCCATGCCTCCTAATAGTGCTGCTCCCTAGGAGTTCACAGAGGCCATTATATTTATATTTTTATTATTTATTTATTTATTTTTAATGTGTCTATTTTCACTTTTTATTCGATATTTTCTATATTTACATTTCAAATGTTATCCCCTTTCCTAGTTTCCCCTCCAAAAATTCCCTATCCCCTCCTCCCTACCACTACTCCTGCTCCCCAACCTAATCACTCCCATTCCTGGTCCTGGCATTCCTCTATACTGGGGCATAGAACCTTCACAGGACCAAGGGCCTCTCCTTCCATTGATAACCAAGTAGGCCATCCTCTGCTACATATGCAGCTAGAGCCATGAGTCCCACCATGTATTTTCTTTGGTTGGTGGTTTAGTCCCAAATAGCTCTAAAGGTACTGGCTAGTTCATATTGTTGTTCACAGAGGCCATTTTAATTCACACCATCATAATTACCACAGAAACAGTAAGACAAACCGCTGACTCAGCTCTTTCCCAGCACACCATGCTGAAATAGCTTCATGTGTTTTTGTTCTCCATGCCACATCAGAATGACACAGCCCCAGTGGTATTAACTTTCACACTTCCTCGAGAGGACAGTGAAAGTTACAATAGTCAGATGGCATAAGAATTAGTCAGCTTTGATTTGATCTCTTAATTTCCATTGTGCCGTGCTAACTTTGACTTTAATCTTACATCCCCTCTCATCTTCTAACATGCTCTGTGATACCATCTCATCTGTTCCCAAAGCAGAAAAAATATCTTCAGTTAAACATCCCCTGTATTTGCAGCTCTCAAATGCTACAGATCAAGGTATATTTTATTTCTTGAAGAATAGTGTGTGTGTGTGTGTGTGTGTGTGTGTGTGTGTGTGTGTGTGTGTGTGTGTTGTCACTATACTTCTTGACAGGCCTCCACTCTATCTCTAAATGTAGAGATAAAGATTTTTCTGAGATGACTTCCTTTCTTATAGTTCCTTCTCCCTGTAAGATTTCCTCCTTCTTTTTAGATATGGAAACATGACTCTTTTACTTCAAGCATTATCTCACTCAGGGAGCCTTCTTTGCTTCCTCTAGAGAGACATAATTTCTTGCTTTATTACCCTGAAGCTGCTGAGCCATGTTCCTGTGGGTCAGGGCCTGGTGGTAAACAGGTAAAGACCCACTTTCACCTCTCTGACATTCTATCCTCCTTTTCCATTTTCCATTAGCGCCACATCCACTTCATGGGTCCAGTAGGTTTCCTTTCCAGAAATTTTAAAAAAGCCTCAGCTACAAGGGATCAGGCCTCACATAATATCCACAGAAAGTAACAGACATTGGGCAAGTAGAACACTGACTGCATCTACTGTAGAGGACAGTCTCTTAGAGAAATCACTCTATGGTTCTGGAAACTTGAAGACAGCTGGATAGGGAAGGAAATGGAACAGTCCAATGCCTCTCACCTTGTAGTCGCTGTAACAGCTCAAAGCATAGAGGATTCTGCTACACCAACATCCTGAGATCTATTCAGGAATTATCAAGGAAAAGGGGTGAGAATGACTGCAGGACTAAGAAGGGACAGAGACCAGAAGAACATAGCACACTGAGTAGACTAAGAAAAATGCCATTGGGTCCTCTGTGGATGTTACAGATGTTAGATTGGTGGTTTGGAGGGACTTCTAACTGCGGGACTCCTATTGGGTTGCCTTGTCCAGTCTCGATGTGAGTGCTTTCACCTTGTCCTAGTGCATTTTGTTTTATTATGTTTGGTCTCTTGGAGGCCTGCTCTTTTCTGAAGGGAGACAGAGTAGAGGTAGATCAGGAAAGGAATGGATGGAGAGCAGATTGTGGTCAGCATGTATTATTGTATGAGAGAAAATCTATTTTTAGTAATAACTAAAATGACAGGTGTCCTTTCCATTTGTCATATCAACTAGAGAACATGCCTACCATGTAACCAGAGGTAGAGAAGGAACCACATTCAAAGCAGGTTGCAGGCAGAGTTGTCCTAAAGGTGCCCTTGCCTGGTAAAGGACAGGGTGCACAGAGGAACTTGAGAAAATTGGTAAGTGGAAATATTTCATATAATATAATCCATACATCATATACTTACTAAGGTTGTCTCCTCTTACTGTATGCTGAGCTGTATCAAATGTCTACCTTGCTGCTTGCAAACCCCATGCCTGATTTACTTTGCTCTACATTTTTGTCCCCTCACAGCTTCAACCACAGCACATTCCTTTGCACAGTTTGTCAAATGCACTAGGTTCTCCAAACTCTGTCTCTTGAACTTCAGTGTCAAACTGAATGGTGCTTCTTTGACTCTGGCATCGAGGACAGGCAACACATTCTCTAAAAGATGTCGTATGAACTCAGGCCTGCATGGATGGCTTGGAATATTTCTGTGAGGAACACACTTCCACCCCCCACCTTCTGCATCTTCCTAAAGAGAAATGTTGATTTAAGAAATTAACAGAGACTGTAAAATTCCGTCTGTTCTCTAATGTTATGCTCTAATTTTATGTCAAGAATCAACGTGGAGAGTCCCAGAAGAGGAAAACTAATGAGATTCTTGTTCAGGAAATAAGGTATTTCCAGAAGAAAGGAGTCCTATAAGCAGCAGGTGTGTCTGTTAGAAGCATAAACTCTGTGTTTTAATTACACACCATTCCCCTACAGAGTGCACACATATGTTGTTTACTCAAGGTTTTTTAAAGGTTCATTAACACATCCCTAACCTTCTCCTTTCCATCACACAGGTTAAAATATTTCTTTTAAATAATTCTCCTTACAAAACTTGTTATCCTTAAGGAAGTTGCACATAATAAGCACTAAGTCTGTAGCAAATTTTTATTCTTTCCAGAATGGTCGGCTTAGGAATTCAGCTAAAACAGCCCATAATCTTCCAAACATTGTTTAATCCAAGTTATGTATTTTATTGTGATGTTTTAATAAATAGAAATATGCTTTCTAGTTATAGCACACATATAAAAAAATACTTGGAGATGTTTTTCCTCTGATGACTATAACCAGAGAAATGTTCACACCTATGTGAAGTTCTGTCATTCCTCCATGGAAATGACAGAGGAGAAATGCTGAGTCAGGGATTTCACTGTGTGTACTAGTATGCACACATACACACACACACGTGCGCACACACACACACACACACACACACACTACCCCATACACATGTGCACACATGCATTTACACTGGTGTTAAACCAAAGTCTTCAGACATTTTAGACTAGTACTGCACCACTGACTGATCCCAACAGTCCCCCTTTCCCTTTCTGATTTGGATGTAAGACCCCTGCAAGTCAGTAGTTCTTAACCTTTAGGTCACTATCCATTTAGCCCACCTCTCTCTCAAAAACATATTCACATTAGGATTCATAACAGCAGCAAAATCACAGTTATGAGGGAACAACAAAAATCATTTTACATTTGGGGGTCACCTCAACATGAAGAACTGTATTAAAGGGTCACAGGATTAGGAAGGTTAAGAATGACGTCTCCAAGTTAGTCACACTGTCCTGGAACACACCCCCTGCCACCGGCTGGTAGCCTAGACAGGACTAGAGTTTAGCATCTTTCTTCCTCAGACTTCCTTTCCCAAGTCACAGGGATTATAGCTATGTATCACAAGGCCTGGCTATTGTCCTGGATTTTGAACTAAATAGTTGTTGATTTTTTTCCTCCAGATTTTATGAGGACAGAGGGATATTTCCTTGTAGAAAAATCAATTTCTAATTTACTGCCATGCCTATGGACCTATCCCTATGATTCATAAAGTGGGCTGAGTTTTGATGACACTAAACAATGTAGCTCAAGAGGAGAGTACATGTGATTCTGTAATAGTTAACCATAACTGTCAAAAATAATTAGATTTAGAATCATCGTGGAAACATACCTTTCTCTATGCCTACGAGACTGTCCCTAGGAATATTCATCTAAGGAGGGAACACCCATGCTTCTAAGGCAGGTACCATCTCATGGCTTCTATACTCCCTGACTGTGAATGTGATTGACAGGCATCTCCTACTCCTACAGCCCTGTATCCCTCAATGATGGGTTGACCTCAAAAGGTGAGCAAAATATACCTTTCTTTCCTTACGTTGCTTCTGCTAGATACTTTGTCACAACACAAAAAGCAATGGATGGAATACCCTTATGTCACTTGGAGCCACAAACTCAGAGCACTTCATGAAAATATGTAACATGTCTTTTGAGAGACAGGCAGCTTGTTGGAGAAGGTTAACTAACCCCTCTTTGGGAGACATGAACAGAGTATCTCAGAATTGTGCAACAACTACTTTGACTTCAAAGTGTTGAAGTGTTGACTCCTAAACGCCAATTAGAAAGGGGTGTTAGTGCTTTGGGGAGAGTTGTTCTATGTTGGGGTAGTGACATCACAGAGCGTTGGCAGGATTCTCATGCTGCAGAGCAGGAATCCCAAGGAAAACGAGGAGGCATTTGGTTAATTGGATCAGATGAGGAAAGAATCCATCTGTGCCTGACATTTCACTGCCTGTCAGGACGTCAACAACTGGGGATTCTAGAGTCATCATGGATATGTGTGAGTGCTGGGTACACGTACATATTCTTGGTATTTCTGTTGACAAGAATGATGCTATAGAAATGCTGCCTGAGATGTTCATAATGAGGTTGTCTAAGCCAGATGCTCAAAGGGCACTGCATCCAAATTCACACACATGGATAAAAAAAAAGTTCAAAGGCAGTACTCACATCAACACACTATGTTTTCTTAAGTCTGGTGAAAGCCTTCTCCCCAAGTAGTCTAGAAGCCAATTAAAAGCACTGAAGTGTAGATCATACACTATTAGGACAAACGTGATGCAGATTTCACAGCAGTATAGTTTATGGGTTTTTCTCATGTAGCTTCCTTCACTGTACAAGCACCTAGACTCCCTCTAA
Source organism: Mus musculus (assembly GCF_000001635.26). NCBI lineage: Eukaryota > Metazoa > Chordata > Mammalia > Rodentia > Muridae > Mus > Mus musculus. Next base: position 72,220,851 of record NC_000076.6, on the reverse strand, counting down.
ATGCTATCAAATAAGAAAATCTTTTTTAAAAAATTTAAATTACTGCTACTTATGCTTTTAAACTATAAAGCTAAACTCTCCGTGAGGCCTTGGGTAAATAAAATTTTTCTTTTCTGTGAAATAAGTGAAATGCCATTTAGAGTTTGAAAGCTGATGAACTAAGGGAAAGAACCACTTCATTGGACATTTCAAGAAATTCCTAATTTTCAAAGAATGAAGAATACGAAATTACACTTTTTCTTATCACTATCAAACTATTCTCTTTGGTGGGACTTGAAATATGCAAAAACTAAGTCAACACTGAACTTTATGTAAAAAACAAAAATCTTCAGTTTCAAGTAACAGACATCTAATTCCAGTACTTGAGAGTCTGGGGCAAGACACTACCACAAATTTGAGAACATTCCTGGAACATACCAAGCCATCTTGGGCTACAAGGGCAAGATTCCGTCTTAAACTCAACTATGATGAAACAAAACAAAACAAAACTCTAAGCTGAATGCATGTATTTCTCTATAAAACCTTTTTCTGCTGATGACAAAGGAAGCAAAGCAGACAATCAGTCCAGCTGATCTTTCCTTTGTGTTTGATATTTACAAGTGTCATGATTTTAAGGTGTCAGGCTTCAATGATGCATCCTGTAAACACAAACATACAGGCACCATTCAAGGAATCTCTGTCTTTGCTCTAAAGACTTATATGCATTTGTAACCTGTGATCATAGGTGTGTTTGTGGTTGGGATCTTAATTGCATTGCTGGGATTTTCATACTCAAGGTTTTCTAAAAGGAAGACCAAGGGATGTTTTTATCATGTCCTGTTACATACCCTGTATCTAAGGAAGATGGTGATGAGCTATGCCATCATGTAACTAGGATACAGTAGCACTGATCTCTCTGACAATTTCTTGTTCTTGAGGACTGTGAATGTATTATTTATCTCCTGTGTACCAGTTATAGCTGGACCTCTACAAAGGTTAATGTAATTCATGTGAAGTTGCGTGACTTAAGCATCAGCAACTATCATTTGTAATAAAAATTAAATTTTTAGTAGTTATTTCTTTTTCATTTAAGTACTGAAGATGAGAAATTTACTTGCACACACACAGACACACACACAGACACACAGACACACCACACAGACACATAGACACACACAGACAGACAGACAGACACACACACACACACACACACACACACACACACACACTGTGGGGAGACAGAAAGAATTTAAGCCATAAAAAATTGCTCTTCTTGAAAACAGACCCAACATCATGTGGAACTCAGTGTGAATAATTAATTGTGAACAGACTAATTATCTAGTAAATTCTAGTGGTAGTTAGTCCTTCAGGATAATTAAGACAGAATTCACGCCTGATGGTCCCTCGACCTCATATTTTCTCCTCTTATTTCAAGACACATTATAATATATCCAAAGCCTGCACTTTAGCCTGTCAAAAATGAAATGTCAAGACCAAAGTGTTTCCTGGGTTATAATGGAATTTTAATAAAACTTTGAAAAATAACTAAAGCTGTAACATTAAAATGATTTCAGGTTATGCATTCAGTAATATTTTACTCACTTAATGCTTTTTTTAACCCTCTAAATTTCATTCCAAGTAAATCTAATTTAATGTACCTGCCCTATGTCGTATTTTGTGGGAAGTAAGTAAAATGTGTTTGGAAGTGACAATATGTTTCCATCCACTTTGCTTTAATTCATGTTTACTTTACCCTTTTAAGTATAGTAGCTCAGCTTGCCTTATTCAGGGGACAGTAATTTATTTATTATACTCTGGCTTATTATATAAAATTACTTGCAGAATTTCATCTAAATACTTTCTTAGATTATGCTGAATTGAAAAATTAAAATCTGATTTATGAGTTAAACAACTAGAATGCATTGCCAATAATATTTAAAAAAAATAATAGGGAAGGTTATCATTGCTCCACAGTGGTAGGTGCCATGGTGATTGAGAGAGTTCCAATAGAGGGCATCAGGGCACATACCAAGCATTTTCCTCTAAAAAGAAGGAACTAATGCAAATCGTGTTAATCCACTTCCCAGAATCTATCCACCAACTGAGGAGGAAGAGATTTGTTTTTCCTCTGGATTTCAGAGGCCTCTGTGCAGAAATCTCTGATTTCATTGATCTGAGGTTAAAAATGAGGCAATGCAAGAAGGTAGTGGGAGCCTATGTTGGCAAAGCTATTCACTCCGCAGCACCAGGAAGCAGACAAAATGAAAGGGAACAAGAGAGGTTTGTTCCCTTCACCTCAATCCCACCCCCCAGCCTTTTCATCCTCTGCCACTCACCTATCAAAATATAAAGTCTCTGATGAAGTATAAAAATGCCCCTGATTTAGCCAGCTCCTTAAATCCCAATCTCAGAACACCACTGTGAGAGGATTTGAATCGTCAGCTCATTACTCTCTGAGCAACTTTTTCAAATGCACATGATAAACAGATATATTAACTTGTTCTTAATTCATCTCAAAAGAAATTTAATTAACACATCTTAATAGTACTTGCTTATGGGGTATGATGTGATGTCTCAATACAAGTAACAAATTATGTAATTAACAAGACAGGTAATTAGCATCTTCATTATCTCATACATTTATCACTTTCTTGTGTAAGAAACATTAAAAGATGGATCTCCCAGTTATTTTGAAATCTACATTATTGCTAACTATGTTGTGCAACAGAGCTTTGAGATTATTATCTACTTAAATTGTTCATCAACTTCCCTTCACCCTCCCTTCCTCCCTTCCACCCTTACCAGGCTCTAGCAACCATCACCCAAAGCAATATGAATACAATCCTGTGGTCCGTGACCTTCTGCACCTGTCTTATTTCCCTGGACACAATGCACTAATGGTCTCAGTGTTATATCAAAGGACAGGAAGTCATCTTGTCACGTGGTTGAGTATTCTATCACCTTGTTTTCGTTCAATCAGCTTTAATGAGGCTTGAAGTCTCTTGGGAGGAAAACACAACATCTTTGACAAGTTTGAATTCAGACCTAGAGTCTTAAGAAATGCTTTCACTTCTGGTTGAAAGAACTGAGGGCCAAAATAAGGAACTAGAAACAAGACTAAGAGATGGCACAGTCATGAATGGCAAAAGAACAACACCTTGGCCTTATAAATGACAATGCTTTCTGTCAGAGAAATTTTAACAACATCAGTAATTCATAGGCAGAGGCTCTTTGCACATTTGTACAAGGAGTGGTCCTCAGATTTAAAACGTGGTGCCTTGCACTTTGTTTTCAAAACCATCCCTATAAGACAATAGCCTGATGGGATAATTAAAAGTTAAATGAGATCTCTAAGGAAGCTGAGAAGTGTGGTATAATATTCATGATTTTATGGTTGAAAACTTTAGGTATCACATTGTTCCCTTGAACCTGAGTTTGGAAGGTGATTTGAATGATGCTGTAGATGACTGGTCAGTTTGAACATGTTTCAAAGATGCTATGGATGATGGTACAGACAAGACTGTGGATGTTGCTTTGAATGATGTCATGGATGATTATATAGTTGGTAATATGGATGACGCTATGATGACTGTACAAATGACTCTCTGGATAATCCTATGGGCAATTCTATAGACAATGCTATGGAAGGTTCTATGAACAATGCTATGGACTAGACCATAGAAGATTGATCAGTTTTTCCAGAGGAAAATTGTAGAACAAGGGTAACTGGAAAAGCAATAGAAATTAGAGTTGAGATTACTAGTAAGTGGGTCTTAACAATTGTATATATACTTATAAGAGAAAAATATAGGAATTTATTTTAGACCATCCTCAAAACAGAAGAATATTAAGTAATAATACATTATTATGCTTATCAATGATCCTGCAAGAATATATTATTCTATAACTTATCAGCTCCTCATTGGAAGCCATTTTAAGTTATAAACACAATGAGAAGTCCTGATTCCTTGGTAAAATGTTACTGACCACTAGTGCCATAGTGCCATGATTGTTATCAAGTAACCAACTGCCCTCTGATTGGATTTAAACCCTCATCCATGGAAGGGAACATACGCCTGGTACTATATACCTGGCATTGTAAACTCTTGCCTGCACATTGGTAAACTTACTGTTTATTTAACTAAACTGACAGAATATGAACTGTCTTTCATATCTATATGTATCTATATTCATTACAAAATTATCCAGCCTTATTCAGAAAAAACATCTCTTCACACTCATTTGAGGTGAATTCAGAGATCCATGACTGCCTATGATAGCATACCCCCCAAACCAGACATCTCTTCTACCCTCTGTAAGGTTCAGAGAAAATTACAGAACAAGACTAAACACATGCAAGAGCCTTAAGTTTGGGTGGAGGTAAGAGAAACGCCATTCTCTAGACTTAGATGAGCAATTCTAATATTGTAATCATTACTTCAGAACCTGTGCAGTTAGTTGCATCAGACTCTCGTGTTGGGAGTGCTCTAGTGCTGCTATTTATTCATATATTCCATGCTAAATCCTGTGCCGTGAGATCTGGTTGCACCAAGATGAGTATCACATACACCAGCTTTTGTTGTGCAAACCCTGCTCCTCAAGTTAACTGGTCAATAAAAAGCTAAAGTCTGATTAACAGCAGAGAGAGATAGACAGAATTTCCTGGGAGGGAGAAGAACTCTGGGAAAAAGAAAGAGGAAGGCACTTTCACCAGTAGATGGTTGTGACTATGGTTCTGAGAGGTATAGCTCACCATGTGGTTAATGGAGTGAGTTAGGTGGCAGGGTTAACTTAGATGAGAGTCTGCTGCACAGCTAAGGCCTAAACTTTGAAATATTAAAAGGCCTCTGTGTGATTATTTGGAGAAGTAGCTGGTTAGGAAATAACTGACACCATATTAATTTGTAATGTGAATTAATAAAAATAGTAATCATAACAATAATAATAATAATTCATTTTGTATGCTTTCAAAAGATTGTCTCTATCAACAATCAGTCATGGCAGGGCTGAAGATTTTACTAATGAGTACTGGCTAATGATGGATCCAAGAAGAGAGAGGAAAATCTCTACATTTTTAGATGGGTATCATCTACTGAGCCCATCAATCTTCAACAGAGAGTCACTCAGACAGCCTTGGTCAATTCTGATGGGTCACAAAATAAGAAGACATGAAATTGAAAAAGATATTTGCAGGGTAGAGAACCCAGAATCTGTACTCAGCAACCCCATGTTGCCTCAACATTGTCTGTAACTCCAATTCAAGTGCATCTGATGCACTCCTCATGACATCATGGACACTGCACATTGTGGACATATACATATGCAGGCAAATACTCATACACAGAATGTTTTAAATGTTGCTTTGCTATTTAAGGAAATGACATAGCTACTTATTAATATTTGTTTACTGAGTATGTTTATATGTTATGGGTATATGTATATTTATCAAGAGTTTACTCTCTGTTCTAAAATATATAATCAAGTTTCCATAATTGACACAGGATATAACACCTATATAATTTAATGATTTCAAAAAGATAAAAATTTTAAAATTCCAGGTTGGATTTTTCCCCTGACTTCAGAAGAACTTTAATGAATAATATTGCTCTCAAACATAAAATTATATAAAGCACTATGAGATTTGAAAAATAAAAGCATTTATTCATTTACTCTGTATGATGTAGATACCCAAGTATGTGTGTGTGTGTGTGTGAGTGTGTGTGTGTACAACTTCTCCTTCCCTCTTATGGTTCTTAGCAACCGTTTACTTTACTCATTTAGCCATCTCAGCAAACCTTAAATAAGCATTTAAGAATTCTGAGAAACTTTTATAAATACACATTTTTCAACAATTATGATCCCATTATGTGCATGTGCATGAATGTATTCACTTGTGTGTGAACGTTTACACATCAGTGTGTATGTGTGTGTATAAACACATCTACTTTCAGAATTTTTCCACTATCCCTAAATTTAAGACAGTCTGATTCCTGTCTATGGGTCCCTAATGTTATTTCTTAGAGAATTTTAGAGAATTTCTGGAAGAAATTATATGATTACAAATGATTCTCTTTGAGATATAATTCTTTCTTTTAAATTCCCTATAAATTGTACAACTAAACAATGACTTCCCCAACACTCTGAAGCTGTCATTTTGAAAAGCAGCCTTTCGTTTGTACTCCTTAGGAGTTTAGGAGTCTCCAGTTTGATGGACATATATCTAAGGCATAAAATATCCCTTTGTTAGAAAAACGAGAAGATACCCCTCTTCTTTAAGAAAGAGTAGTTAGGTGACACAGGAGGCCTGTGATCTGCTCTCCTTCTGTATCTCTACATTGAGAATCAACCTCCTCTTTATTTCATTCAGATTTGGTTCATGGTGATGTCTGGTCTCAGCTCCTTCTGCCAAACTTTCACTTTTGGCTAAGAACATGGGAAGGGGAGTGAAGCTTGTGGTATTAAGCTATATTCAGGACTTAGCATTATCTGTTTCAAGTCCAAATGAAATTCAAATAACCATTAGTTCTTCAGATATTTGAGACCTCACTGACTGTACAGTTCAGTTCCACCATCCCTGATGAAAACCTAAGGAGACCCTTAATTCATCTGAGATCAAAGTATCATGACAAGATTATGTGTGAAAATATTTGAGTAGAAAAAGCTAATGCAATATTTGGATTTTTTCACACCTCAAAAAATGAGCAAAACTGCACTTTCACGTCCTGCTGACTTTATAACAGGAATGTACAGGCATGTATTTAGTCCATTGGAGTGGGTTCCCCAGGTACAATCTGAAATGAAAACTACTTTAATGAATTTCCTAACATGACATATGTGATGGTTAGTCTTGTTAACCTGGTTGTATTGAAATGTCTAAAATGTTAGTGAAGTACACATCTTAGTATGTTTGTGAGGGTGATTTTTGAATGGGTAAATCTATTCATAAGTGCTAAATTGATCTATTAAAATGAAGTAGAAATGGGGAGGGTGAAGTCCAATTGGAGGACAGTGCACCCTTGAAGAGTAACTCATGTTTCTCCTCTCTGTGCTTGCTAGCTGCCATAACATTAATGGCTCTTCTGAGTGGAGACACCATGATCTTCATCATCAACACAGGTCCTAGAAATCGAACCAGTTGACCACGGGACAAAATCTCTGGAACAATTATTCAAAATAAATACTACTAAATTTACCCTTCTATTATGCTTGTTTGTCATAAAAGTTGGTAAGTTCATATATGTGTTAACGATAGCAATGGCAACATTATTTACATGTAGAAGGCAGAGCAGCAGAGGAGGTCAGGTCAAGTGAGAAAGATTTAGATTCTCTGCATTCACATTCAGCTTTTGTTCATTTGAAAACCTAGGTGAATTTGGGCATAAATTTCCTCAATGCTTGTTCATTACTAATTTTTAAAAGTAAGGTTTAGTAGCTATATCATTTGGATCCACTATGACAACACATAAAATATTCCTCTACCGTGCCTGACATGTGGAAATCTTTCTGTAAATTGCCATAATTATCCCAGAAGAAGCAGCACTAAGGGAAACAAGGAACACAATATATCTATCACAGAAGAGATTTTTGACTTGAATCTAGCCCATAAACTTTCTGTGTGCTGGTTCCTGCTGACTCTTTAAACTCACTACCAGAAGGTCAGATTAAACCTAAAAGTTGCTATGCAGGCTGCTGTGAGAGAAATTATTAGGGTTTTGATTGCCGCAATGGAACACCATGACCCAAAAGCAGGTTGTAGAGGAAAGAGTTAATTTTTATTACATTTCTATATTGCTGTTCATCATCAAAAGAAGTCAGGAAAGGAACTGAATCATGGCAGGAACCTGGAGACAGGAGCTGATGCAGAGCCCATGAAGGGGTGCCACTTACTGGCTTGCTCCACGTGGCTTTCTCAGCTTGCTATCTTATAGAATCCAGGACCATCAGTGTAGGAATGACTCCACCTACAATGGATCAGTAATTGAGAACATGCCTTAAAAGCTGCATCTTATGGAGACATTTCTTCAGCTGGGGCTTCTTCACTATGATTGCTTGAGCTTGTGTCAAGTTGGCAGAAAGCCAGACAATAAAATTATCAGTGGTCTTATCTACCTGAGCTGTAATTCTTGGATGTCAGACAAGATGTGATACTGGTATAAAGCTGGTACAATACTTATGGAATTAACCACCTGCTCCATGCTTGGATTTAAGGTCCTTTCTACAGGATAGGTTTCATGTCTGATACTATAAACCTGATCAAAATCCGTGTTTGCTTGGACAATAGGCCCCATGTGGCATGAACCAATGTTGTGTAGCTATAGTTGCATGGCACCCAACTACTTTTATATTTATAGTCATAGATAAATTCCATTCTCAGCCTTTGTTTCAGTAACTTCTCTTTGCATTGAACAGCAGAGAATGTACAGCCTACTGTTTCCCAATATACCAAGACTAAGTGACAACTTGCCACACCCACTCCAATGGAGTCTGTGTGGCAAGTCCAAAAGCTTGGCCACAGTCCTGAGGCAAAATGTTTCACAGAAAAAAAAAGAAAAAAAGAAAAAAAAAGTTTCACAGAAACTGGTCTCCTGGAGTCTTTGGCATCCCATAATGTGGAAGTGGTCCAGATTTGTCCTTGCAATAGTGTGAAGGTCTTTCTTTCTTTCTTTCTTTCTTTCTTTCTTTCTTTCTTTCTTTCTTTCTTTCTTTCTTTCTTTCTTTCTTTCTCTCTCTCTCTCTCTCTCTCTCTCTCTTTCTCTCTCTCTCTCTCTCTCTCTCTCTCTCTTTCTTTCTTTCGTATTAGATATTTTCTTTATTTACATTTCAAATGTTATCCCCTTTCCTAGTTTCTCCTCCAAAAATCCCCTATCACCTCCCCCTCCCCTGCTCTGCAACCCACCCACTCCCATTCTTGGTCCTAGCATTCCCCTATCCTGGGGCATAGAGCCTTCACAGGACCGAGGGCCTCTTCTCCCATTGATGACCAACAAGACCACCCTCTGCTACATCTATAGCTAAACCCACAAGATCCACCATGTGTTTTCTTTGATTGGTGGTATAGTTCCAAGGAGCTCTGAGGGTACTGGTTAGTTCATATTGTTGTTCCTCCTATGGGGCTTCAGACCCCTTCAACTCCCTGAGTACTTTCTCTAGCTCCTTCATTGGGGACCACGTGTTCTTTCAGTATTGTTTTATTATAGGTGCCCCCAAGGAATGATTTGACAAATATCTAAGTTAAATTGAACTTAGTCTGATTATTTCCTTTTCCCCAGTGTACAGTTACCCTTGTAAAAGGCCGTAGGTCCCTCTGGGGAAGAACTGGAGAAAGGGTAACAGCAAAACCTTTGGGTGTCTTATCAAGATCCTTCCTCAGCGGAACCTGGCCACCCCTTCATTCAAGGGGTTCTGGATCTGCAAACTGTCTCAAGTCTAGAAATTGATTCACTGGCCGAGATGGCTGTTTACCACGATCTAATGTAGCCTTTCTTTCATTTGGCTGTTTACCACGATCTAATGTAGCCTTTCTTTCATTTGTTTGAGAATTTTTCTGCTTATACAGATCAAACAAATATGCAGTAGGCTTCCTATGTATTTCATTCCTGGAAACACCATGATTGGTTAGCCAGTACCAAAGGTCCAACCGAGTCATGCCATTATAAATTTCACCTCTCCTGTGCTGACCATTACTGGGTATGTTATTATAAACATTCTTTTGTCTACGCTGTCCATTATAATAACTAGGATCACCTTGTCTCCGGCGATTCAATGCTGCCACCTGGCCCTTGTTACCTCGGAATCCAACTAAACCCAGTGAATTTAATTCATCTAATTGAGCAGAAGCATTTCCAATGCTAAGATCTGGCACAAGGGAAAGGGAAAGAACAAAACCCTTCAAATGTGCTGGTGCCCCTCTCACCAATTTGCGTCTTATAGAGCTGGTGAAAGGCATATCTTCTGGACCTTCCCATTGTGGACAATTATGCTTTACACAATATATCCACTCTAGCGTTGCAATTTTCCTAAGTCTTAAAATCCCTTCATCAACACTAAGCCACGGAATATCAGGCATCTCCAAGTCATTTCCAGTAGGCCATCTTTTGATAAACACCTCAGCCAACCATTCAAACAAACTTTTGACACCTTTTTTAACTATGTGAGCTTCCGTATTAAACCTAGAATCTCTACTCAGAGGACCCATGTCAATAAACTCAGCCTGCTCTAGTTTTATGTTCCTTCCACCCTTATCCCACACCCTTAAAATCCATTCCCACACATATTCACCAGGTTTCTGCTTGAATGAATTAGCAAACTCATTAAGCTCCTTAGTAGTGTAGCGAATTTCCTCATGGACTACACTTTCTACCTCCCCTCTAGGAGCCTGTTTTGCTTTGAGTCTGGTTACAGGTCTAGAAGAAACTATTGGTGGGCCTTGAGAAACATCAGTAGTGAAAGTCATTGCTGGTTTATCAGACTCTGCAAAATTAATTTCCTCATGTGCGGAAGGCATTATTTCAAGGGCCTTCCTGGCCTTCACTGGTGTCCCAATATCCTAGGCAGTCATTGAGCCGACCTGGGGCTTGGAATTTCATAAGAATGTTACTTAGTGATACGAAATGCCTCCAGAGATACAGTGAAACAATCAGGCATTGCAGTTTACTGGGTAAGAGCTAGAAAACTCAGGGCTAGTTCAACACAGTAAACTTGGAATTCTCATTACAGTCATGTATGACAACCTACATTACATAATAGTAGAAAGAAGGTAGGTTGTGGTTTAAGGAGGAACTAGAGTATTGTATTATTCATAAAAGGGTTAGTAGAATGGAACTCCCCTGGTGCATTTTTTTCACTAGACCCAGAGGAATGGCATAATTAGGTATTTACTAAGGGACCCCTGGTGGTGGGTTAAACAATAGACTAGAATTGCACCTTGGCATACTTAGGGCACACTGACTCCTAAGAATAGCTGACTTTAGATAGGACTGATTATATCTTGGTTGTTGCCACTGCCTGGTTCCTGTTAACTTTTATGTATGCATTTCTCTGTAAAGAGTAATTATGCATTAGATAAAGTCGATGTGCCTTGGCTAATGTACAACCTAACTTCCTTGTTTTTCTTCTGTATTATAAGCCCTATGCTTGCTTGAGAAATTACATTTGGATCCAACACTCTTTTGTGTTCGTGTCTGCTTATCACTTGTCAACTCCTTTCCCATCTGAGTACCAGGACCCTGATTTCTCCCGTGAGTTGAGAGACTCCAACTGAGTCAGCCAGCAGCAACAACTGAGTACTTACTCTTAAATGGAACATTTGTACCACCCTCTGTAAGAAGGAACAAAAAGAATACAAAAGCCAGGAGAAGACAGAGAGAAGGGCTGTAAAAGACTATCTTCAGGGAGTAACACAGTCATTACAAATATGATCTTAAAGAAGGTGTTGTTTGCTCTGTGACTGTAAAAGACTAGGTCTGTAAACAGCCAGTCAAATATGGAGGAGGAGCTCATGAAACCCTACCCATTCTTGCTAAGTTGTTGATTACTGATTTATAGGGAAGAGGCTCTCATCATCTTAAAATTTGTGTGCTCGCTTGTGAGACCTCCAGGATTCACTGGATAGCTCCAAAACACTAGTCTCATTGGGTCTCAAAACAAAACAAAAACACTTGAATGTGGGAAAGGTATTTACAGGGAGGAGTGGTGATATCTGGGTGGCAGAGAGCTTAGTGAGGTTGGGGTCCAAGTAATTAGAATGCATTATGTACATGAATGATGATTCTTGTTTCATTTTATATAGGTGGATGTTTTTTCCTGCATGTGTGTATGTACAACACTTGTGTTCCTGGTATACTTGGAAGTGAAAAGAGGGCATCAGATCCCCTGGAATCAGAGGTACTACTGATTGAAGGCCACCATGTGCTGGAAATTGAACCCAAGTCCTCTGTAAGAGCAGACAATACTCTCAGAACTGCTTTGCCATGCCTCTTGTCCTTCAAATAACAACTTTATCCAATATAAAAAATGTTTGCAGAAAAAGTACCCCTACAACATTGCTTATTTGAAGGGAATTAGGTACCATCCTGACTATTGAACTGAAAACCTCAGATTCCTCTCTTGACCTTGAATTCAAACAAGCTCATTGGTATAGTTTCTCTGACTACATATAGTTATCAGACAGGGCCAAGGTTGTGGCTTATTATTTTCCTTTTCTTTGTTGAGATAGTTGCAGGGAGTTAGAGGGTGGAAATAGGTAATGGAAATGGTCAAGTTTCATAGCAACATAGATGAAATTATCAAAAATATCAAAATGTACCATAATAGGATTAGGCATTAGAACTAAATGACTAGTTTTGTTTAATAAATGAACATACCGAACCATCTATTTGATCTTTTCCATATTCTAAAACTCACTGGATTTTCTCTCTGATGCTTTCCTTTCAGTGAACTGCAGGAATACAGAAATAAAAATAAGCAGAAAAAACTATTTATAATTTTTCACTGATCAAATTTGTCTACCACACCCCTCTTCCCAGTAACTTTATTGTTCACATTTAACACTTAAATGATGAATAGAACAAAGACAGACAAAAAGTTGAAGCATTTTCTATAGGAAACTATTACTTCAGGATACGAATACCTTACTTGTTCCATGATGCCTTGCCATTTGGGTAATAATTTAATTTCCCTACTTAGTCCCACTTGGGTAATAATTTAATTTGCCTACTTAGTCCCATAAATAAACTATAAAAATTCAGCCATAGGTCACATAGAGCTGTGATGTTCATATCTATCATTTACATAAGTAGATATGTCTTGTCACCATTTGCAAAGGTTTCATAAGAACTTGTTTAATGCCATGTACTAAGTCTGTATAGAAAACTAAAGTTACAGTCCTCAAAGTTACTTCCTACTGGATGTTATTTATTTTCTCACAGACATGCAATCTAAAATTTGGCATGAATTAAAAATCATAATTGATGATTCTTTTGAGGTATGGATCATAATAATGACTTAAAGACCCCAAGAATATCCAATTCATACTGAGAATTCTATCTTATACAGATAAATAATCACTTTCAGGCATCTAGACATGCTCATGTTGTTAATGAAATGTGAATCCTGATGTCTGATCAACATCTAAAGGAGCTTTCATGGGCCCTGGTGATTTATAGGATCCTTACTGACCTGATTGTTATCTTCATGGCCATAGTCAGCAGTTGTACCAGGAAAAGAATGAAATGGTCCATTTGCTACCTAGGTGAATATTGCCAAGAGGCCTTGCTTGAAATTAATACTTTAAATTATTGTAGGGCCAAGGAATAATTTAAAATTACAAGCAAATACTGGGAATATTATGTTCAATTAGCTTTTGATTTTCCAAAATAATACATACATTACTGAAGGGTTCAAAAATACATCTCAATAAATTAAACATAGGGAAGTTGTAAATCAAGCATAACCCTCACATTCCTATTCCTCTTTGATGAGGATGAGAAGTGCCGCATCAACAGTCTATGACTATTCATTTTGGAAACACAAAGCATGAAGTCACAGAATTTGTTGAAACTTTATCTGAGGAATGATTTCAGTTTGTGGAGTTAATGGTCACTGTAGTCTGCTGTGGTTTGGGGAGGGGTGGCTTAACCCATGATCTCTGGATTGTATAAGTACTTGACTTTTGAGCAGGTGACATGCACAAAGTAAGAATTTGAGAATAACAGAACCTGACATACAACAGGGCTCAAAATTCCCACCTAGCCATTTTCCTATGAATAAGTGAGGGAGGTCATAGGACACATTAAAGGACTGAAAAGTTCACACTGAAAACTTGTCTGAAAAAGACTAGAAATTGTAAATGCAGATTCATTTTGAAACTGGCAGCAGACTATTGAAATTATGAATGTACAAAATTACCCATGAGGACATTGCTACTATAGAGTACGCACTGCCTTTTTTTTAAATAGGCAAGCTGAAATACTTATATTCAGCTAAAGGATTTAAATGTTTCTTAAGCTCACTGTCTATCAGTGTTTCCATCCAGAACTTTATATCAATGAACACTGCCTGGACCAGCTTAACCAAAAGAGAAATGAAGGCTGAGGAGTAATCTTCATACTAAACCAAGCTTCAAATTTGAATCCAAAAACTCAAGTGGAAAAAAAGAAGTATGAGACAAGCCAAATTTTAAAAATGGAGGGATGGTGATATGAGCTTGTCATTCTGTCACTAGAGAGGTGAGGACAGGTGACTCTCTGGAGCTCACTAGTTAGCCAGCCTTATCTTGGCAACTCTTCTGCCAATAAGAAATACTTTTTCCAAAACCAAAGTGGCTGTCATATAGAGAACAACCTCTGACATGGTACTTTGGCTTCTGCATTTGCACACACATAAACACACATACATACATGCATATACAAACACACACACACACACACACACACATATATATGTATATATATATATATATATATATATATATATACTTGTGTACACACATAAATACACACATGTGCATACACATTACACATATATACATATGCATACATACACACATTTATATACACATATGCATACACACATGAACACATACACACACTTATGTACACGCATAAACACACACGTATGCACATATATGCACACATGCACACACACACATTGAAATAAGAACCTCTGTTATCACTGGTCCCTGTTGTTATATTGAACTGACAAGAAGTCTGGGGCCAGGGAACTTGGACTGGGACGAGCAGACCTGGAGCAAGAGTGGGACTTAGGTGTGTCCAAACCTCAGAAATCTCTCCTGAGATTGGCAGGAGTACTATCACTCCACCCCTGCAACTGGCCTGCATATCCCATGGATGCTGTCCTACTGTGAGGAAGCCCAAGCAAACACACAGAGGAAGGAAATCGGAAGAAGCATTGGAACGACTGGAAAAAGGAAGCCCTGCTCTCGTTTTCTGCCTTGTTTTGTTTTAAGGCATCGAGTTTGTTGATGATTTATTATACTAAAAATTCTGACTGAAAAAGCTAGGACTTATGCTTGAACAGCAAGCATTTACCTACTGAGCCATCTCCAGCCCTGAAAAATAATTACATACATGGACCTTGGTGATGACTTGGGGGAGATAACAGATGGAACCTGGAAGGCCCCTGAGGAAAGCAGGCCCCTGAGGAAAGCAGGCACACAATCGTAGTAGAGGACATTATGGGTGAGATCATAAATGCAAAACAGTAAAAGATGATAAAATTTAGGATCTTTGCTACACAATATAAGGAACACTTGTCACACAGACTTTTAAATAATGTGGCCACAGGTAAATTTATCTAGTGAATTTATTGGTCTAGCCATGGACATTTCTAGCTTGCAACAGATTGCACAGGTCCCAAAAGAAATAAGAAAATTCTTTAAAGTGACTAGATTGGATAACAGAAGCAGCAAATGTATGCATGATAAAAAGAGGAAATCTGCTAATGTTTCTAGGCCTAAAGTTAGCATCACAGACTTGGAAAATGCAAAATGCATGCCTGTGTCACACCTGCTAGTTATTCTGGGGGCAGGGAGAAGGACATGCACTAGGAAACTCAACAAATATGAGGAGAACGGGGAAGGGTTGTTAAGAATCTTGTCAAATTTTCAAAGGGAAGAAGTATCCTCAGTGAATTTAGCTATGTGAATGAAGCTTGATTTGAAGTGCATAAAATTTTCAACCCAAAGCAGAAATGCATACAGAACCTGGTGTCTCTCCCATAACAGTTGAGAGCAAAAAGAAATCATGGGAGAAGAAAGAGTTGAAACTGTCAAAAATGGTTAAAAAAAAAATACACACATAAAGAGCTTTTGAAATGGTTGGAAATTTACATAAAAC
This sequence comes from Mus musculus, assembly GCF_000001635.26. NCBI lineage: Eukaryota > Metazoa > Chordata > Mammalia > Rodentia > Muridae > Mus > Mus musculus. The sequence goes on along the minus strand of NC_000076.6, from coordinate 72,205,018 downwards.
AAGGACCTCCTGTAAAACTTAGGATGAAATAAGAGATTGTCCATTCCATCTTGCTTATGCTGAAAATAGAATTTTCTTTCTATTTAGAAAAAGAAAACCAATGTAAGCTCTCAGTTCATGATAAATATGAAGAAACCAAAATTAAAAGAAGTTAGTACTTCAAATGAGGAACCATCTTTTCAAAGATGCTTTAAAAAGAATATTTTAATAAATCTTTCCTTTGTTCTTCAAATTAAGAGACAGGGTTGCTAGTATTTATTGTTCTCAAACATGAAATTAAAGTTGCATAATGAGAATGCTTGGGTATGTTTATCTGATTCATTTTATTTTAGCCATATAAATAGCAAATTATTAATAACCAGTATAAATATCAGCTTATATATTTTCATGATTATTTCCAATTTCTTCTTGATCTAAGTGACCAGATTTTAACTAGTGTGTGGCTAGTTGATTCAGAACCTCATATATTTTTCTTGATTATTAAAGAAAATAAATAGGTCAGAATATATTTGCATCAGAATCTCAGGGATTTTCCTTGAACATTAAAGACAATAAATTGGTATAGTCAACAAACATACATTAGGATTAAGAAAACAAAGAGAGAACAGAACAATAGTAACAACAAACTAGAAATGCCAGAAGACATTACAGCTGATCCACAGAGGTAAAATTATCATAAAGCGGCTTGGGTGGTTTAAATGAGAAATGCCTGTCATACTCTCTGGGTTTTGAGTATTTGGTCCCCAGTTGGTAGCATGGCTTGCAGGGATTGTGCCGAGTTATATCTCTGGAGGGAGTATATGATGGGGGTGGGGCAAACTTGGAGATTAAAAGCCTAACACCAGTTGCAGTTCGCTCTTTGCTTTGTGTTGTGCTCTGGCGTGAGCTCTTGGCTTCCTGCTCTGTGTGCCATGGCTCCTGCTCTGATGGACCTTAACCCTCTGGACTGAAGGCCTAAATGAATCTTTCTTCTATAAGTTGTCTTAGTCATGGTGGTTTTTCCCAGCAAGAGAAAAGTCTCAAGTACAAGGATCTTACACCAACAAGTTGGATAATTTCAAAGTAACAGAATTTTTCTAAAGTACTCAGTTTATCATAATGGAAATAAGAAATACAAAAACTGGATAGGCAAACTTAACATGAAAAGTATTAAGACTGAAAGAACTCCTCAAAGAAAATCTGAGAAAAATGTTAACTTCATGGGTGAATTCTACTAAATGTTTATGGAAAAATTATTAGCCATTTTTCTCATACTCTTTCAAAGCATAGCAAGAGGCAGAGAACCTTTAAGCCCATTTTGTGAGCTGAGCACCCATCCAGTAACCAAGTCACCATAAGAAAAGAAAACTACAAAATAATGTTCCTGGTTGATCCAAAGTCCTCAGCATAATGCTAGCGAACAATACACTGCCATAGCAGAATAGTGACACACCATGACATGTAAAGCTGCAACCCTATAGGTGGAACAACATTATGAACGAACCAGTACCCCGGAGCTCTTGACTCTAGCTGCATATGTATCAAAAGATGGCCTAGTCGGCCATCACTGGAAAGAGAGGCCCATTGGACACGCAAACTTTATATGCCCCAGTACAGGGGAACGCCAGGGCCAAAAAGGGGGAGTGGGTGAGTAGGGGAGTGGGGGTGGGTGGGTATGGGGGACTTTTGGTATAGCATTGGAAATGTAAATGAGCTAAATACCTAATAAAAAACGGAAAAAAAAAAGATGTAAGAATCCATCCACAAGTAAAATTCATCACCAAACTAATACGAGGCAGGATTGAAATTCCACAATCTTCTCAATAGATACTGAAAAATAATTTTATGAAATTCAGTTGTAATTTCACGAGAACATCAGAATTGGAAGGAAAAAATACTTTCACACAATACAGATGATTCATGATAAACTTGCTAGTATCCATCAATCAAATTCTATTTGCTCCTCCCCTGAGTGCTGACAACTACTACTCTCTTCCCTATGAACATGATATTTAAATATAGCTCATCTTATACCAGTGGAATCATACCATGTGTGCCCTTATCTCAACATATCGATAATAACTTAGTTTATGTGTTTCTACTCTGTTTTTGTAATGAATATAATAACATTTCTCTTCTTTCTTTCAAAAAATTTAGTTAACATTTCCCTATTTTCCATTTCAGACTCATCGACGATGAAAATTCTCTTCAAAGTGAAGTAACAGACATGAAACATAATAGACCTTTAGTCACTTTCTTTAAAAATTTAGTATGAACTGTAGGCCATGTATATAAATTTCTTGGTCCCTTTACAGACGTTTATTTTCAAGAAACTAAACATTAAATGCTCTGATAAATAGCACCAACTCCTGTTTCTTTAGAATTTTGCATGCCCAGATATGCTGTGCTGAGACTCACCCAACCCACATCATCAGGATATGACCAAGTTGCTCTATAAATTGGTTTTTAAACATCAAGATACCAGAAGGAATTCAAATCTCAAATATTAGTCCTGAAAAGAGAGTTCATAAATAGCTCCAGAGTTTCATGTGTATCTTTGTAAATAGAATTGTCAGGTATAGGATTGTACAGGCATTCATTTTAGCATTTCTCCAAAAACAATGTAACCTTTTCCTATCACATTTATTCTTGTTTAAACAAATAGATGAGGTCTGGAGAGATGGGTCAGTTGGTAAAGTGTTTGTTGTGCAAGATACTTTTCTATTTCTGTGACAAAACACAGATGTGATGACCAACAGCTTATAAAGGAAAATGCTTAATTTGGTACTCATTGTTGCAGAGAGTAGAGTCTATGAGCATCATGGCAGGAAGCACTGAAGCAGGCAGGCCGGCATAGTGCTGAAGCAGTGATTCAGATCCTTCTTCTTGATTCACAAGCAAGAGACAGAGAGCTAACTGAGAGTGTCACAGATTTCTCAAAGTAATACACCTCCTCCAACAAGGCCACACCTTCTGATGCTTCCCAAACAGTTCCACCAACTGGGGCCCAAGTGTTCAAACATATGAGCCCGTGGGGGTCATTCTCATTCAAATATCTCAAGCAAGGACCTAAGTTTGGAAGCCAAAACTCATATAAAAGGCATGATGGTGTGAAGTTGCTACCCCAGTGCTCATTAAAGGAGAGAGATGAATCCCTGGAACATGCAGGCCAGCCATCTTTACCAATTGAGGAACTCTGGTTGACTATGAGACCCCTATCTCAAGAGATAGTTATCAGTAAGTAGGACCACTGAACATCAACTTTTAGCCTCTATTCACAATGCACATAGGCACATGCACATGTACCTGTACACATATGTTCACATGGCTAATAAACTGCAGTATTCACAGAAAGGGACACTAGTGACAAAACTAAAGAATAAGTGCTGGCTTTTTTCTCTTCTTGACTAAACAGATGACCATGAAATGACAGACATCAATTAACCAATGAGACTTGTCTTACTCTGTGAAGCCCATAACCACATGTTATGTAAATCACATGTAGCCCAAAAGTTTGCTCTAGAAAAATAAAGAAAGAATATAATGGGTTTTGGGAGGCAGTACTTCTTTATAAAATTCAAACCTGCACTTTTGTTTGTTGTTGAATAACAGGAGTATGGTTCTTCTGGATAACCTGTGAACACAAAGACAAACGGCCACAAAAGAAAGAGAAACATGAAGAGAAGAGATTAATGACCAGGGAGTTGGATAAATACTGGGAATTATAATAGTAAATGGACCTTAAAAGAAATCACAAGAGAATAAGTGTATGAGCAACTAAAAATGGAGGAGATAGTATCTGTGGGACTTGCAAAGCATACTTGCTAATATTACTATGAATAAGCCCTTTAAAAAAAACCCAAAAGTGTCTGTACCTGAAGACCAAGTTAATATTAAAACTTATTAAAACTTCGTAGTGAATTAGAGGTAGGATGTCAGATAAAGGACTAGGATTCATCCACTTCTCTTTGTTATGTACCAGGGCTTAAAATAATGATTTTCCTATTCATGGTTTGTGGTGACTTTGGAGGTATTCTCTGTTTGAAAGAGCATGCTCCTGAAATGATATCTACTATCTTTAATATTTCAGTTCTTCTTTCCCCATCACACACTTCCTTTCTTGAGAAGAGAAATAAAACCTCTTTCCCCTCTCAAGTGGCTATCTTTTATCAAATATTGCCTGAAGGCAAGTTGAAAATACTAATTATCTGTGGTATTTGGTCAACTTTGTGTTAATATTAAAGTGAGACTCACAAAGACTTCAGAATGAGTCAGCGATCCATTGTTCCACCTTCTTATTTGTTCATGATGCTTATTTACATAGAAATAAAAGGAGTTATAAACAAAATGAGTGTGTTGATGCTAAATCACAGAAAAACATGTTAATGTTTGAATATTCTAATTAGCAGGTTTCTTTATTGTCTAATTTTGATCATTTGGTGACATTCTGTGTCCTTGGAACTGTTGGAGAGAATAGAAATTTAATACTGGCTTTCCATTAGAAATCTGTTTACTTGCTTCAGGATGAAGCAGACAGCTGTGTGGTTCTCAAACTATTCAATGTAAATGAGATGCTGAGAAAATCTGTATTGTGTAGATGTATAAACTCTCACTGCATGGAAGATGGAAAAATACATATACAGGTCATTATTCACAACAAAGACCATGAGTAACAACTGACTTCAACGTCTACTTATATATGTGGCTCTCCATTTTTGAAATGGTATGTGTAAGAGACTAAAAACCTGGGAAAAGGTGCTTTTTAATTACATATGGGATTATAGGTAGGTAAATAGGTAGGTAGGTAGATAGATAGATAGATAGATAGATAGATAGATAGATGATAGATAGATAGATAGATGGATAGACAGATAGATGCATTTGTTCTGGAGAATCATGGAGTGTTTTTTTTTCTATTATCTAGCTCTGTAGAATATATTTCATTTAGGAATGTTTCCCAGAATTCCAAATGTAAAGTTTTCAATGTTTCTAGTGGTTGGGGGTTGTCTTTAAATATTGATTTCAGAATATTTGTTTTACTTGTTTGCATATGGTGAAGAAAACCCAACACTAAATTTTATGTAGATTTCAAATTTGGTTTAAATATATTTGCTTCATTGTAATTAAATTCCAATATCACAAAAAATAACCAGAGCATGCTCTTTACTTCTTATTTATATTCAGGTTATATATTTCTTCAACAATAGTTATCAATATAATATAGGATATAGCTAAGCTAACAGAATAAGTAGCAATGCAGAAAACAACAAGGTATTTCCTTCATGAGTAATTTATGGAGCACTGAGAAATGCACTAGAAAGTTCTTCCCCCTCTTCCTTTCTCATCTTGCTTTCCTCCCTCCATCTCTATCTCTGTCTGTTTTCTCTCTGACACTTGCAACATTTTTTCTTCATTTTGTTTAACAAAAAATTATAACAGAAACTTCTAGAATAACCTGTTAATTTCATGTTTCTAGCTACTTCAAATTAAACATCTATGAATTCTTGATCAGCAGTAGCCATCATCATTGTTATTACAGTTAGGACCCCAGGCCTCCCAACTCAACAAAGACAACACAAGGTTGATACTGGGGCATTCAAGAGATCAAACCCACACCTAGTATTCTAAGTGCATGGGTTGTTAATGTCACTGCTAACAAGAAAATATCGGATGTCCAAAAAAAGCTAAACTTCTAACCAATTGGATGACTCTCAGCCATGATCTTTATGTTGAAACATCATGAGTCACTTTTTTGGTTTTTTTTTTTTTTTGTTGTTGTTGTTGTTGTTTTTTAAGATATTTTCTTCATTTATATTTCAAATGCTATCCACTTTCCTAGTTTCCTCTCTGAAAGTCCCCTATACCCTCCCCATGCCCTGCTTCTCAACTTACCCACTCCTGCTTCCTGGCCCTGGCATTGCCCTGTAATGGGGTGTATAATCTTCACAAGACCAAGGGCCTCTCCTCCCATTGATGGCCAACTAGGCCATCCTCCGCTACATATGCAACTAGAGACACAAGCTCAGTGGTGGTGGTGGTGGGGGGGTGTTGTACTGGTTAGTTCATATTGTTGTTCCTCCCATAGGGTTGCAGACTCCTTTAGCTCCTTGGGTTCTTTCTCTAGCTCCTTCATTGGGGACCCTGTGTTCCATCCAATAGATGACTGTGAGCATCCACTTCTGTATTTGCCAGGCACTGGCATAGACTCACAAGAAATAGCTATATCATGTATCCTCATTTAAACTATAACTCTTCATAATTTGAAACTTTTTATCCTATTTATTCTAATACACAGAGATTCTATCATTATCTTTATAAATATCATGAAGACACAATTTCACATATTTCACTAATAAAGTGTAAGAAGTAAGTTGTAAAGTATAATTTGAAGATTTTTAGTATTTAAAAGCCAGAGAGACACTTCATTAGATGAAACAAAGAGAAAATCAAACACAAGAGCTTAGTGCTAGAGTCTGGGAAATTCACTTCAGTAAAATTTATCAGAACTCTTAGAAACACACATTTGTATGAGTGCAGAATAATGTTTACGACATTTCTTCCATTTCCAAAGTAAATCCCGGGCTTAGATTCCATATTGAAACATACGTTTGTATTTTCAATTTACGTGAATAAACATCAATTGAATGAAGCCACAACATACCCAAACCTATGGGACACAATGAAAACATTTCTAAGAGGGAAACTCATAGCTCTGAGTGCCTCCAAGAAGAAACAGGAGAGAGCACATACTAGCAGCTTGACAACACATCTAAAAGCTCTAGAAAAAAGGAAGCAAATTCAACCAAGAGGAGTAAATGGAAGGAAATAATCAAACTCAGGGGTGAAATCAACCAAGTGGAAACAAGAAGAACTATTCAAAGAATTAACCAAACGAGGAGTTGGTTCTTTGAGAAAAATCAACAAGATAGATAAACCCTTAGCTAGACTCACTAGAGGGCACAGGGACAACATCATAATTAACAAAATCAGAAATGAAAAGGGAGACATAAGAACAGATCCTGAAGAAATCCAAATCACCATCAGATCCTTCTACAAAAGGCTATACTCAACAAAACTGGAAAACCTGGACAAAATGGACAAATTTCTAGACAGATACCAGGTACCAAAGTTAAATCAGGATCAAGTTAACAATCTAAACAGTCCCATATCCCCTAAAGAAATGAAGCAGTTATTAATAGTCTCCCAGCCAAAAAAAAAAGCCCAGGACCAGATGGGTTTAGTTTAGAGTTCTACCAGACTTTCAAAGAAGATCTAATCCCAGTTCTGCACAAACTATTCCACAAAATAGAAGTAGAGGGAACTCTACCCAACTCATTCTATGAAGCCACAATTACTCTTATACATAAACCACAGAAAGATCCAACAAAGATAGAGAACTTCAGACCAATTTCCCTTATGAATATTGATGCAAAAATCCTCAATAAAATTTTCCCGAACCGAATCCAAGAACACATTAAAGCAATCATCCATCCTGACCAAGTAGGTTTTATTCCAGGGATGCAGGGATGGTTTAATATACGAAAATCCATCAATGTAATCAATTATATAAACAAACTCAAAGACAAAAACCACATGATCATCTCATTAGATGCAGAAAAAGCATTTGACAAGATCCAACACCCATTCATGATAAAAGTTTTGGAAAGATCAGGAATTCAAGGCCCATACCTAAACATGATAAAAGCAATCTACAGCAAACCAGTAGCCAACATCAAAGTAAATGGAGAGAAGCTGGAAGCAATCCCACTAAAATCAGGGACTAGACAAGGCTGCCCACTTTCTCCCTACCTTTTCAACATAGTACTTGAAGTATTAGCCAGAGCAATTCGACAACAAAAGGAGATCAAGGGGATACAAATTGGAAAAGAGGAAGTCAAAATATCACTTTTTGCAGATGATATGATAGTATATATAAGTGACCCTAAAAATTCCACCAGAGAACTCCTAAACCTGATAAACAGCTTCGGTGAAGTAGCTGGATATAAAATTAAATCAAACAAGCCAATGGCCTTTCTCTACACAAAGAATAAACAGGCTGAGAAAGAAATTAGGGAAACAACACCCTTCTCAATAGTCACAAATAATATAAAATATCTTGGCATGACTCTAACTAAGGAAGTGAAAGATCTGTATGATAAAAACTTCAAGTCCCTGAAGAAAGAAATTAAAGAAGATCTCAGAAGATGGAAAGATCTCCCATGCTCATGGATTGGTAGGATCAACATTGTAAAAATGGCTACCTTGCCAAAAGCAATCTACAGATTCAATGAAATCCCCATCAAAATCCCAACTCAATTCTTCAACGAATTAGAAAGAGCAATCTGAAAATTCATCTGGAATAACAAAAAACCTAGGATAGCAAAAGCTCTTCTCAAGGATAAAAGTACCTCTGGTGGAATCACCATGCCTGATCTAAAGCTGTACTACAGAGCAATTGTTATAAAAACTGCATGGTACTGGTATAGTGACAGACAAGTAGACCAATGGAATAGAATTGAAGATCCAGAAATGAACCCACACACCTATGGTCACTTGATCTTCGACAAGGGAGCTAATACCATCCAGTGGTAGAAAGACAGCATTTTCAACAAATGATGCTGGCACAACTGGTTGTTATCATGTAGAAGAATGCGAATCGACCCATTCCTCTCTTCTTCTACTAAGGTCAAATCTAAGTGGATCAAGTAACTTCACATAAAACAAGAGACACTGAAACTTATAGAGGAGAAAATGGGGAAAAGTCTCGAAGATATGGGCACAGGGAAAAAATTCCTGAATAGAACAGCAATGGCTTGTGTTGTAAGATCGAGGATTGACAAATGGCAGCTCATAAAACTTACAAAGCTTCTGCAAGGCAAAAGACACCGTCAATAAGACAAAAAGACCACCAACAGATTGGGAAAGGATCTTTACCTATCTTAAATCAGATAGGGGACTAATATCCAATATATATAAAGAACACAAGAGGGTGGACTCCAGAAAATCAAATAACCCCCTTAAAAGATGGGGCTCAGAGCTGAACAAAGAATTCTCACCCGAGGAATACCAAAAGGCTGAGAAACACCTAAAAAAATGTTCAACATCCTTAATCATCAGAGAAATGCAAATCAAAACAACCCTGAGATTCCATCTCACACCAGTCAGAATGGCTAAGATCAAAAATTCAGGTGACAGCAGATGCTGGCGAGGATACGATTGTTGGTGGGATTGCAAGCTTGTACAACCACTCTGGAAATCAGTCTGGCGGTTCCTCGGGAAATTGGACATAGTACTACCGGAGGATCCTGCAATACCTCTCCTGGGCATATATCCAGAAGATGTCCCAACTGGTAAGAAGGACACATGCTCCACTATGTTCATAGCAGCCTTATTTATAATAGCCAGAAGCTGGAAAGAACCCAGATGCCCCTCAACAGAGGAATGGATACAAAAAATGTGGTACATTTACACAATGGAGTACTACTCAGCTATTAAAAAGAATGAATTTACGAAATTCCTGGGCAAATGGTTGGACCTGGAGGGCATCATCCTGAGTGAGGTAACACAATCACAAAAGAACTCAAATGAAATGTACTCACTGATAAGTGGATATTAGCCCAGAAACTTAGTATAGCGAGATATAATGTACAAGATGCATAACACATGAAACTGAAGAAGAACGAAGACCAAAGTGTGGACACTTTGCTCCTTCTTAGAATTGGAAACAATCACCCATGAAAGGAGTTACAGAGAGAAAGTTTGGAGCTGAGACAAAAGGATGGACCATCTAGAGACTGTCATATCCAGGGATCCATCCCATAATTAGCCTCCAAACGATGACACCATGGCATACACTAGCAAGCCTTTGTTGCAAGTTCCGTGATATAGCTGTCCCTTGAGAGACTAGGCCGGGGCCTAGCAAACACAGAAGTGGATGCTCACAGTCAACTATTGGATGGATCACAGGGCCCCCAATGGAGGAGCTAGAGAAAGTATCCAAGGAGCTAAAGAGATATGCAACCCTATCGGTGGAACAACATGAACTAACCAGTACCCCAGAGCTCTCGACTCTAGCTGCATATGTATCAAAAGATGGCCTAGTCGGCCATCACTGGAAAGAGAGGCCCGTTGGTCAGGCAAACTCTAGATGCCCCAGTACAGGGGAATGCCAAGGCCAAAAAAATGGGAATGGGGGGGGGTAGGGGAGGGGGGGGAGAGTGAGGGGGACTTTTGGGATAGCATTGGAAATGTAATTGAGGAAAATACGTAATAAAAAAAAGAAAAGAAAACATACTTTCATGTGAAAAATTGGATTTTCATAAAATATTGTGGCAATAATAAATTAAGCACACATTTAAAAAAGATTTCTTTCCAGAGTGGTGACACATGCCTTTAATTTCAGCATTTGGGAGGCCAAGAAAAGCTGATATTTGATCTGTGAATTCTAGGCCAGTCTATTGTACAAAGTGAGTTCTAGAAAAGCCTGGTGTATAAATTAAGTGAGTTCTATAACAGCCAGGGCTACACAGAGAAACTGTGTCTCTAAAAACTCTATGTGATATATATGTGTGTGTGTGTGTGCATATGTGTGTATATATATATATATATATATATATATATATATATATATACACACACACACACACACACATATATATAATTAAAAATAATTTATTGTTTTCAGTTTTATGTTGTTCATGAATTTCAATGACACCAAGTAATTGAAAACATGGTAATAGGTTAATCTAGAAGTGTCTGTTATAATTGATTGATTCACAAAGCTGACAAAATACCTAAACTGTATCAAAATGGATAGAATTGTTTGTATCTGTATGGAAAGAAAGAAGTAAGGCAGATAGAGGATAAATAAATTCCCTTTAAGTGTCCAGTCAGATTAACAAAACATGTTTACTACTTGATGGGTATATTGCCCATCAAAGGACATAGGGCATAGAACAATTCATGTTTTTAAAGACGTCTTTATTTTGTGTGTGTTTGTGTTTGAATGAATGTGTGTGCACCATGTGACCACAAGTGTACAAGGAATCCAGAAGCTGAAGTTTTAGATGGCTGTAAGCTTTGTGGTGTGTGAGCTAGGAAACAAACACAGATCCCTTTTAAGACTGGCAGGTGCTTTTCACTGATAAGCCATCTCTCCAGCCAAATTGATGTTTAATATAAAAATATAATTATTTTTACAGAAATAGGACCTGTGTAAAAAAATAAAGAGAAGTCTGCATATGAAACAGTCATTTTGAAATGTGCTTATGCTTTTATATAAAACAAAACAAACAAAACCCACTCTTTCCCTAAGGGGGTTTGGATGCTTTAATTATTCATATTAATTTTCATTTATTTCGATATAATTCTTAAGCTGTCACCATGTCTAAGTCTATAATTCAGTCATTTTTAGTATGTTCACAATCATTACAAGTTGTGCAATAATTACTCGTTGGCTTAGATTTTTCAAAGCCTACTTTAATAAGGGTTCCTAAATACTTTAATCTCCCTTGTAACTCACTACCCGCCAGAGAGAGTTCAAAGCAAATAGTAATAGGACAAAGCGGGATGTGGACCTTTTGAGAAATAGTTCTCTTGGGTGATTCCCATATTCTTTATCAATATATCAGCAGTTCAGTTCACAGGAATTAGCAGGAGTATCTTAATCCATTTACAAACACCAATCCTGAATTAACAAGAGCAGTTCAATCCAGAACTCATGAGGCTCTGCCAATCAGCCAAAGTCTGGAGAAGCAGCAGTAAGCCTCCAGAAGATCACAAGAAACACAAGGAGTTCCTTGGTATCTTTCTCTGTACGAAGTCACACAAAGGATGATCAGTGAAGGAGGCAAGGTAAACCATTGTCACAGCATCTTCAGTGAAGAGCAGCATCAGCGAAGCCCAAAGAAGACCAGCAAAAAGTGGTAAGGCAAACCAATGCCAAAGCATCATCCATGGTCTGTTGGGTTACCCTTATACCCTTTCCAAATATCACCTCTTCTTCCAGGCAGCTTCCAGAAAATCATCACATATCTTTTCTCAGCAAAATATCCTCTCATAAGAAAGACAGTTTCCAGAAAAACATCACATGACACAACTGAGTCTCCAAAGAAATCAGAAATTTCCAACTCAATTACCCAACTCTAAAACAAATTTTCTCTCAAAGTATTCTGTGCCCATTACCACAGCCCCGACAAACATCAGTCTGCCTTCTCTTTCTGTGGATTCATTGACTTGAAACATTTTATATGACTGGGTTCATGTGATAAGACATCTCTATATTTGCTTCTTTTGCTTAGCACCATCTCCTCTTGGCTCATCTGCACTGGCTTAAGTGTATTTGGTATCCTCCCTTTTCTGTCTAGATGCGATTCCATTGTTCAACTACAGTGCATCTAATTTATTCATTCATCAGATCATGAATATTAGGCTTAATTCCACTTTTTATAACAATAAATAATACTGCTGTGAGCATCCATGCTCAAGTAGCTTCTTGAACACCAATTTCCAGGGCTCTAGAATGTCCTCATCAGGAAAATATCAGGTTACAGGGGGCCTTCACACCTAGCTTTCTGAGAGATTTCCCTATTTCCCAAAATGCTTTCACCATACTATGTTCCTACTAACCATTCTCCATATTTCCATCAGAAATCAATAGTTCCATTAATATTTTAACATCCCAAATTTTCATCAACTTGTTGGTTATTTTAATTTTTATGTCTTTTTCCATTTTATTAATAAATAAAGTTCAAATGTGTTTCTTTTTCCTCTCATCTTCTTCCATAGGTTAAAAAGTTCAATTAACTGCCTGTGATACTAAATTACTAATTTAATATTCATATATTTTATACTACCATCTTCAATAAAATATTAATAATATTATTAAAAGATACCAATAAATACCAGGGGCAGAACAATTTCCCCCAAGAACACAGGAGTAGTGTACAGTGAAAGCCAGATTTAAACTTATCTTATGTGACAACCCTGGTGTTCAAGTTCAGCACATCTTAAACTAACAGTGTGAGGGCTACAGGAACTAGCATTTACCTCTAACATGTGGTCCTTTCAAGATCATCAATGACATTGTGTTAAATTAATTACTTTTTCAAAAATAATAATCAATTTCATTGAAATGGCTAAGAAGGTTAATTTTGATTTCAATGTGATCAAGTCTGGAATAAAGTAGGGGGTAGATGTTCAGACTTGGCTGTATTGGCATGTCTAGGAAAGAGAAGTGGGAAGCAGGCAGATCTCTGTGAGTACAAGGTCAGCTAGGACTACATAGTAATGAAAACTATGTAGTCAAAAAAACAAAGCAAAACAAACAAACAAACAAAAAACAACTTTAACATCAGACACCCATCATTTTACCTTTCCACTGTGGACTAGTATGAAAGAACAGTTATGTTTCTGGGGTTATGGGTGGGAATTGGTTAGGGTTACCATTAGGAGTCTTGCCCACTTTAAGTACAGTGGGCAACACTGTACTTTTAGTCTCTCCACAACACCAACTACCATAGTTTAACTATCCATGCTATACTATGTGTGCTAACCTGATAAATCCAATTTTCAAAAAAATATTCATTTTATCTTTCACTTCCTTGTAGTGTGCCTTCATACAGAGACTGTCCATTAAATAACACGCTAAACATTTAACACAGATTTTTGTTACTTACTTTACCTCTGTGGCAAGTATCTTTTAAAGTGTAATATAAGCAAAGGTAGAGTGTATGCAGTGATCAGATCTCATGGCTACATTTGCCTGAGATGGTGGGTGTTAACAAACCTGTATGCCAGGATGTCTAAGATATCCATAGATAACAAGTGTGGTTTTGCCTAGTTAGGATGCCATTTCTCATCTCTCATTTTCAATTGCCATGAAACTGAGAACTATCAGTGACCTCAGCACTGAACCTCATCCACTTATTTATGAAAGAATTTTTTGTTACTTAAATATTATTCAAGAAATATAGAGCATTGCTGTAGTGTGGAAGAGAACAGGTCCCTTGTCAACAATGCCTAAGATCAAAGTAAAGGCAGCTATCTAGTTTTCTCAGCTGCGTATCCACAAACTCCTACTAAATTCTCCTTCTGTACAATCTATACATATCTAAGTGTGAGAGTCTTCCTTATATTTGTATATATCCTTATAATCTATTAAATAAGTCACACAGGATGCCAAATCAGCTGTAGATCTTAATTGAAAGGTTTTCTGTAAAATATTCCATCTCCTTTAAAGTAACAACAGCTTTACCTCTGTAGTTATATATTTCAAGGACTTAAAGTTTCAGTGGACTCTTAACTTAGGTTATGTGCTCTTGGTAGAGCCTGAAGCCTGAGAATAAATAATGCTTAAATATAATATAATACATAATATAATAAATATAATAGATAATATATTAAACAGTATAACAGGTTATTAAAAGTTATTACAACCTAACATTTCTTGAGCTAAAAATGAAAAATAAAAACCATACCCATACTCACACATGGAAGCACATACACGGAGAAGGGCAATGAGAGGGAGAGAACAGAGAGAGAATGAATGAATAGACGTCACTTGAGCTACCTGTGGTACAGAAGGGGCACATTCTTATTTATTACACTATACAATTAGAATTATCCTGAAAGCAGGGTTCCATGGCAACTTTGGACTTCACAAGTACTAATGTTTTCCTTGCTGTATTCTGAAGAATAATAAACATGGGCAGCAAGGTCATCTTACCAACCATTTACCCATAAAGGAGGCACTATGATAAAGTAGCGATTGTTCTACTGAGATAAAGCTGAAGAGATTTTAATCGTGTATCCTTCCATGGGAATCAAAAGGTGCCAAAAAGAGCAGAAATAAATTCTCTTCTTGAAATTATCATGAGTCATTAGGGTGAACGATGTTACTTTAATCACAATTTATCACTTTGCTATATTTCTTATCTAGACATAGAAATAAACAAGATGCATGAGGTTACTTTTGCTTTCCAAACTCAATGGTCCTGGAAGAATCAGGATGGATTTTATTTTCTTGAGTAGCCAGGAAAATAGACATGGTGCTTTGAGAAACAGTTCTTTCATAACAAGTGGCTGAAGATAATCTCTAAGTGATCATCACTTTTGAAGTAGTTAATGGGGTTCTTTCAATCATAAAATCCCATAACCAGAAAAATTGGTCTCCACCCAAGCCAGTAAATACAATTCAAACTTGTCTGCCATCTAGGAACAGGATCAGGTAAAGTTGATATTTAGCTATAGAAACCTGTTTAAAGCCTACAATTTCTGGGAAGAGAATATGAAGATGTATATTTTAAGGGTTCCTTTGTTCTCTTCTTTAGATTTTTACTTTTGAGATTGTAATATAATTGCATTTCTCCCTTCATTTTCATCTCTCCAAATCACCCATACATCCCTCCTTGCTCTCTTTCAAAATCAAAACTCCCTTTCTATTCATTGTTGTCACATGCATATACGTGTATATACATATGCACACATACATACATATATGCATGCATGCATATGTACACTTATATAATTAATATATAAAATTGTATATTAAATATATAAAATAGTATTAAACATGGTCACCTACATAATGTATGCTTTCAAGGATGGACATTTGTTACTGAATTAAAATTTGATGTGTTCTTCCCTAGGAAGGCTATTCTTCACACTCTCAAAATTCCCTAATTACTGGTAGTTCCTTGGGTAGGGTAGAAGCCTTGTGGGTTCTGTCTATTTGTTCAGCTCATGTTTAGATAGGCATGTCTGTTGTACTTGTTGTTGTTGTTGTTTTTCTCTCTTTAATAAAAGGTTTTCTTGCTTTGCAAAACTACTCCAGAGTCTATCACTCATTTGGTGTGCATCTGTGTACATGACATTTTAAAAACTAAGACCTCACATTGAAATGGGAGCAAGCTCTCTATCACAAGAAGATTCTCAGGGGTGTCATTACAAGATGAAAGAAAAACACAGGAAAGCCTAACCATGAGCCTAATGGTTTCCCTCCAGCTTTGTGTTACGTTTGTTTACTTACATTAAAACTTTCATTTTAATTTCATTACATGAGTACAATCCCTATATGAATGTGGTTGTCTGGTGCTATTGGGGGCCAGAAGAAAGTACCCCATTCCCTGGAGCCAGAGTCACAGACAGTTCTGAGCCACCATGTGGCTGCTGGAAAACAAATTCAGGTCCTCTGGAAACCTGCTAGTGCTCTTAACAGCTGGGCCATCTCAACATCGCATCTTCTGTATGCTGCTTTAAATTTGCCTGGACATGGTAAGAATATTGGAATTTAGGTTGTGTTAAAATGTCATATTTTCTATATTTAGTTGTTTATCATTCCAGTCAAAATTTCCAACATTAATAAATTAATAAAATACATAGCTCTCCATTAAAGTTTGGTGTTTCATGCATAGCAAAGCATGAATTTCTGAATAGTGATTTCTGGATGCCACAGGGAAGCAAACAGCTAATCTGCCAGAAGGATGACTCAGCAGTTAAGAACTCTTGCAGCTCTTACAGAGAAATCAAGCTGGGTAACTCACACTGCCTGTAGCTATAGCTCCAGGTCTAGGAGATTTATCATGCTCTTCTGGCCTTCTTGGGCAGATGTACAAACACACACGTATGTGTACCCCATATACTCCTCATATACACATAATCAAAATAAAATAACTAATTTTAAAAATGAAAGAAGGATAAAAACTGAATGCATCAATATAGTACTCTATTAGAGTTCTTTAGAGTCAGAGACTTCTGGAATGAATCTTTAGATAAATGGATTAGATAGATAGATAGATAGATAGATAGATGATATATATATATATACACATATATGTGTGTGTATACATATATATGTGCATGTATATATATATGTATATATTATACATACATATTGTATGCACACATTATACATTACTATACATATATATGTATAATATACATAATGTATGTTATATATATGATATACATTTAAATTCTACACATATAAACAGATAACATATAACATATAAAACATATTTGTACAAATATATTTTATATAATTTATAATATAGTATAATTATATGTTTTATATGAATTATATATTTAATTATTCTATAATTATTATATATAGTAAATGTATAAATATATAAAGTTGATAGTATGCTAATATTATAATAATTAATAAAATATAATAGATAAATGGATTAGATAGATAGATAGATAGATAGATAGATAGATGATATAATTTATTTAAATGACTTACAGACTAACTAACCCAACAATGGGTATCTGTAAATGGAAAGTCCAAGAAGCTAGTGGTTGCTCAGTCCCAAGGGGCTGGATGTTTCAGCTGGTCTTTGTATAAGCAGGAAACCTGAAGTAGGCTACAGTGGATGTGCTAACCATGAGAGTGGAAGGAGATGAAGAACCCTTCCTTCTTCCAATGTTACCATACAGGCCTCTAGCAGAAGCTATGGTCAAAATTAAAGGTGTGCCTCAAGTTCTGGATTAAATGCAGGTGTCTTCCAGCCTCAAGATCCAGACCAGATGTATGCTGTCTTCCTGCCTCAAGATCTGGATCATAGGTGTGCCCCTCATTTCTGCATTGTAGCTCATTTCAGAAATAGTTAAGTTGACAACCAAGAACAGTCATCACAAATACATTAATTTCTGTATGAGGCAGGGTCAGGGGTTATTTTACTGTGAAATTTTTTAGTAAAAAAAAAGAAAAGAAAAACAAACCTCTGTCAATCATTACACATGTTTGGTGAAAATATACTGATGGGAAGCCTAGGTAAGAATCCATGAAGGCAGCACAAGAAAACATGAAATTATGGGGATGTTAGGACAAAGATTGCAGAGAGAAGAGGGTAGCAAGTTTAACAGGGATTGTCGTGGGGTGGGCACAATCAGTATGCATCCAGAAAACAAGAAGGAAAGAGAGGTGACACAGATGGACAGGCACGGGGCTCATGACATTTTGGAATCACAAAGTGTTTCACAGATGTAGGAGCTCTGATTTTCTTTGTGCTGCTGGAATTAAACCCTCTGACCAAGAGCAATTTTTGGCTAAAGGGTTTATTTCAGTCTACATTTTCAGGCCACTGTTCATCATGAAAGAAATCTGTAGAGTATCTCAAGGCAAGAAACTAAAGGCAGGACAACCTGTTATCCTGCACAAAGTAGGGATGTTTCTGATGCTTTGATCAGAAATCTGCTTGTGAACATGAATGCTGAAGGTCCTGTTCCCCAATTGTTTCTTAATCAATCAATAAAGACACCAGCTACCAATGGCTGGGTGAAAGAGGTGCTACTTTCAGGTTCGCTCAGGTAGGTTAGGAGATGCAGCAGGAAGAAAGGGATTCACCACCCTTTGGAGGAAGATAGAGCTACCAGCCATGTGAAATCTCAGGTAGAGTGGCCATTGACCACTTCCCCATTGGGCCTGAGTTAGCAGGCCGGAGATTAGAAGAATAAATACAGAATGGCTAAGATCAAAAATTCAGGTGACAGCAGATGCTGGCGTGGATGTGGAGAAAGAGGAACACTCCTCCATTGTTGGTGGGATTGCAGGCTTGTACAACCACTCTGGAAATCTGTCTGGCGGCTCCTCAAAAAATTGGACATAGTACTACTGGAGGATCCAGCAATACCTCTCCTGGGCATATATCCAGAAGATGCCCCAACTGGTAAGAAGGACACATGCTCCACTATGTTCATAGCAGCCTTATTTATAATAGCCAGAAGCTGGAAAGAACCCAGATGCCCCTCAACAGAGGAATGGATACAGAAAATGTGGTACATCTACACAATGGAGTACTACTCAGCTATTAAAAAGAATGAATTTATGAAATTCCTAGCCAAATGGATGGACCTGGAGGGCATCATCCTGAGTGAGGTAACACATTCACAAAGGAACTTACACAATATGTACTCACTGATAAGTGGATATAAGCCCAAAACCTAGGATACCCAAGATATAAGATACAATTTCCTAAACACATGAAACTCAAGAAAAATGAAGACTGAAGTGTGGACAGTATGCCCCTCCTTAGAAGTGGGAACAAAACACCCTTGGAAGGAGTTACAGAGACAAAGTTTGGAGCTGAGATGAAAGGATGGACCATGTAGAGACTGCCATATCCAGGGATCCACCCCATAATCAGCATCCAAACGCTGACACCATTGCATACACTAGCAAGATTTTATCGAAAGGACCTAGATGTAGCTGTCTCTTGTGAGACTATGCCGGGGCCTAGCAAACACATAAGTGGATGCTCACAGTCAGCTAATGGATGGATCACAGGGCTCCCAATGGAGGAGCTAGAGAAAGTACCCAAAGAGCTAAAGGGATCTGCAACCCTATAGGTGGAACAACATTATGAACTAACCAGTACCCCGCAGCTCTTGACTCTAGCTGCATATGTATCAAAAGATGGCCTAGTCAGCCATCACTGGAAAGAGAGGCCCATTGGACATGCAAACTTTATATGCCCCAGTACAGGAGAACGCCAGGGCCAAAAAGGGGGAGTGGGTGGGTAGGGGAGTGGGGGTGGGTGGGTATGGGGGACTTTTGGTATAGCACTGGAAATGTAAATGAGCTAAATACCTAATAAAAAATGGAAAAGAAGAAAAAAAAGAAGAAAAAAAAAGAATAAATAATTTAGGGCAGATTTAGGATGCTGAGCAAGGAGAAGGTAACCAGACAACTAAGGTGAATGCAGGTTTAGAGTGATGTGCAAGGAATAAAGGGAAGGGCATGTGAGCTAGCCCTGGGAGGCTTAGAAGAGCCCAGCCACTGAGCCATAAGGCAGATTAAAATGAGCTGTGTGTGTGTGTGTGTGTGTGTGTGTGTGTCTTTCGTCCATGGATCCAAGGGATCCTGGGTGGTGGCTGGTAGCATGGAGCATGGTCTGCTTGGTGCTTAAAGTGAGGTAGCAGAAATTACATGCTACAGCACATCATTAGCACAAACCAGGGAACTCACTCACATTCGAGAGCATACAGCAGAGACCATAGAAGATTCTGTCTACAAACTAGGTCATTAGCTGTTTTGCTCATAGGATCCCGCTTAGCTAGCTTTCTTATGCAACTGAAGACCACCTGCCAGAGGAAAAAAAATACAACTTCAAATCATCTGGTTTCTCCTACATTAATTAACACAATCAGGACAATTGTCATAGGAATGTCCACGGACACACCTGATAAAAACCATTAACCAACTAGGGCTCTTTTTTTTTTTTTTTCAGGTAAGTCTACCCTATGTCAAGTTTATAGTAAAAAATAACTAGGATACATCATAAACCCCATTTAATATCCACACCTTAATGTTTACAACTATTGTTTAGAAATTTGAAAAAGTGGTTAAGATAAAATAAACAACAAGAAGAAAATATCAACTACCTGATCTTTAAGGAATATATCCATTCAATGAAATTAGAATATGGATAAAAGTTCATTGTTTAAACCTTTTGTCTGTGTGAAATCACATCTTGGATAGAGTTCAGGGACTGGAAGAGTCACACATACTCTTAGAAACTTGCAGAAAAGAGAGACAGAAAGTAGAGCCTGGTGTGAGCAGGGCATTCTTAGTGCAGAAGGGCTTGAGTAACGTTTTCAGCATCTGCCACCAAAGCTTAATGGAAGACCTGTACTTGAAACCCTACAATGAAGTGGCAGGTAGGCGTGTCTGGAAAACATAGAAAATGGCCCAGCAGGGATGAACTGAATTGAAAATAATTCCATGTGAATTTTGCATTGTCCATAAATGACATAGTTTCCCAGAACTGATATCATATTATCTATCCTCAAGAAAAAATGGCCTTTCCTTTGAAATTTCAAATGAATTTTTCTTGTTTTAGACATTAGAATATAATAACAATTCTCCCTCCAAGCCCCCCTCCCCATAGGCCCCTTCCTGCTTTTCTGCACATCCATAGCTTCTCTATGCACCAATTATTATTCCTTACATGCATGGTGCATACTTTAATTTATTTAATTTTATGTGTATGAGTATTTTGCCTGCCTATGTAATTGAACCATATTTCCCATGTACACTGCAAGAGCTCTTAACTTCCAAGCCATCTCTCCAGCACCACATACTGAGACTATCTTAATTCTTTATGTTTATGTTAGTATCATTTCAGATATATGCAAAACCAGAAATAATATCGAAAAAATTGAAGACTAGCATAAAGCTAAATTTCAAAAACTACAAGGACCAATATAAAATGTGGTTCATTTGTTTTGATAATTATCTGTCATAACACATAAAATATTTTATGTAAGCTTGGCCAGCTTCACATTGGACAGCTGACATTTTCTTAGTAAGAACTTCATGTGTAAAACTTGTGTGTAAAATTAGGTGATTTCTATTCAACAAATTTAAGAAACTTGATTACACCCTCTTGGCTACTTTTAAAAGTAGGTCTGTTCAAAACACAGAATCTGAATACTTTACTAAAAATAATCATTTTATGTTTAAGAAACTGCCAAGCTCATATTTTCATTATATCAAGTATCCTTTGAAATACTGTTGAAATAATAGAGTTCTATTTCTGCAAAATAATGCGGTTTCAACTCAGAAACAAGCAACAGTGCTTGGCATCATTCACTGATAAATGAAGTAATTGTTGAGAACAAGAATCCATTCATGTGTTTTTAAAATTAATTTCTTTTATTTTTGAAATTACAATATAATCACATCACTTGCACCCTCTTTTTCTTACATGCAATCATCCCATATGCCCCTCCTTACTCTCTTTCAAATTCATGGTCTATTTTTTCATTATTTGTTGTTACATGCATAAACCACACACACACACACACACACACACACACACACACACACACACACACACACCAGTTATGGAGGCCAGCCCTAATGGGAAAATCTGTTTATATATATTTTATACAGATTAAACATATACTTTATGGGAACAAGGAGGCTTGTGTAGCTTCACAAGAGTAGAATTTTTGTACTGAAGGTTTTAATTTATGCCAGTCCACTCCTAATACAAGGCAACACATCTGAAATCAGACCCTTAGTACTTGCCAATGGCCAGTGGCCACTGAAAACAATGAATAAACATTTGAATGGCCTGTCTGTCATTAGTTTGTTCAAAACTATACTGCTTTTTAAAATATGTACTGATAAGAAAAGAAGAGTCTACTTACCTATAGGAATAAGGACAAATATTCATATATTATTGTTAGGGATTATGCTGGTTTAGTAAATTAGTGGTTGTAGAGTCTCCTTCAATTACCATGGCTTCATTATAGAACCTATACCCATAAAGTCGCATCAACATGAGCTGAATGAGGATGACCTCAATGAATGGGAAAAATCCCATGAGGCCTCTACTCTACACAAAGCACTATGAGCAGTTGAGGAAGGCTCAGAGAAGGACCAAGTGGTCTTTTGGTCTTTCCTGGGGGAAAGAATAGCAACTGGTTGTTTGATTCCAAATGGTCAGCCCTGAAAACATACATTCAAGCATATATATATATATATATATATCCATGCAATAACAATTAGTTTAAAAGAGCCCATGAATTTTGAGTAGGAGAGGTATGTAGAAGGGTTTGGAAAGAGGAAAGGGAAGGGAGAGATGTGATTTATAGTGGAGTCTCAAAAATATAATAATACAAAGGCATACTGAAAAATGCTGTATAAGCAGATAATATATAGTTTATGCCCTGGTAGGATTTAAGAAAACAGAGTTATAGATACATCTGATAAATAGACAGAACTGAACCTCTATAAGGATAGTAAAGGCTGAGAGAAGCAGGTATTGTAATTCACTGAAGAAAATGCTAAGTCATTGCTAGAAATCCTCTTTATTACTTTTCCTTGAATAAATGGAGAGTGTTGCTTGGCATCTTGGCTCGTGGCCCCTAGAACTCCCTATTATACCCTGCTGCCTTGAGTCAGAGCTGCCATCCATCTATTCTTTGTTGACTCCATGGACTTTTCTAAGAGCAGCTTTGTTCATGTCATGAACACAATGAGAAGACCTTGGGCAGGAGACCATGGCTACACCCAAAGCCACGTCTATTGTTTCAGGAGGCCTTGCTTCAATCACAGCTGAGACAGATAGTCCACATTAGCTCAGGATCTCCCAGCCATGACAAGACTCAATGACCCCTAGAAGACCCCATCTACACTCACTTCAGATGTTCTTCCACCTTTGCAGCTATCCCAAGAGAATAAATTTTAACCTTTCTCTCAGTGATTCAGTGAAGGCTAGTGACTGTCATATTGGAGACTATACAGCCTTATCTTATCTAGCTATATAAGCAGTTTGCTTTCCTCATCCATGAATGTAATGCTATAGGGTTCCCATCATATGCCTTATTCCTTTTCACACCTTAGCCTACCACAAGAGTCTCCAAATAAAATCCTCTACCAACTATTGCTTACAGGGAGCCTACTGCAGTTAGAATGACTAAGCGGGTCACACTAAGAAAACACATAGCCTTGGGCTTTCAGATGCATGTGCCTAGCTATGACAGGGATAATATGGATGGCAGAACTGCTCCCAAAGTCAGGAGCCCATGAAATTCTACTCTGTAAGCTTGCAATTCAGACAGCCTGTAGGAGATAATCTCTGCAGCTTCCAAGGGTGACCAGAGGTATAGACTGTGGAGCCAACAGAGGATAGAGAAGGGAAAGATAGTGAGAGTTGAGTATAGAAACCAGAAATTTGCAAAGATCTGAGGAAATAAGGGAGGTTAAGTGCAGACTGTCAAAGGCTGCAAAAAGCTGAGGCTGAGGAAGGCAAGATGAAAAAACTCAGTATCATAACTACAGATTATGGTTACCAGAGGAGTTTGTCACCAAGGGTTAAAAGCTGAGAGCAATGAAACGTGAAGTCTATGGCAGTACTACCAGTGACATTCAAAGTTCAGATCAGCAAGGATCGTGTTTAAGTACCTAAGTTTGTAAGCCTCCATCTGTGTAAGCCTAGAGCTGTAAGCCCCTACTTACCAAGGCCTAGAGCCACAAGCTTTTGAGTTTGAGAGCCTATGGACAACAGTCCCTAGTTATCAAGCTCCTGGATTTAAAAACCCAGAACAAGTCTCTGACTTTGAGATTTTTGGAGGACGATATCTTCCCCTCTCATATCTTAGAGATATAAATATCTGGGTTCAAGCATCCCCCATAATTTTCTTATTTTAGATTGCCAACAGTAAAGAAGGTGTTGCTTGGCTGTTCATGGAACAAGGAAGCATGGACCATTTGTAATATCACCAACAACTACATTAAAGTAGAATATCACATGTCACTCAGAAGCTTGAACCCCCGAAAAATCAATTCATTCTGAGTGTTATAGACTTGGTATTCATCATTTTTGAGTCTGATTTTCTTCTTGATGAACAATATGTGTTGTACTCAAAAGTTAGCTGCAGGCTAAATGCATTTATTATAATTGTGGAATACTTTCCTCTTTGTGCACAAAACTCCATTGTACTATTGCTGATGGGCTTTTGGAATGCTTTCAGCTCCAACCTCATAAGGCTAAATAATTCAGTGCAGAAAATGAAGATATTTCTACTAATTTTAGGGTAATTGTTAGCTTCCTGTAAAGGTTATATTGTTAAAATGATTGTGAAAAAAACTTTTACTGACATTTTATTCCTTTTATGTAAGACCTTTCATATATTAGCAATCATGATCTGTGTACACATGAAGTGTTGAAATACTTGTCAGTATGGAGAATGCTTCTCAGAGCTTGTTCTTGTTTCTATGTATCCCATACGTAACTGTGATCTAGACTTTGATACTCAGGCTTTGTTTCATAATTCACTATGTGTGGGAATAAAGAACAATAAGTATAGAACATAGATCATTATATATTTGAAAAACTTTAATAGTTAGGCATCATTTTGCATCTTTCTTATGTTTAAAACATATGCTGATGGTGGTGAATGGGAGAGGTGTCTTTAAGGTTGAATGTGCCCTGCATCTGTAAAGGACCAGAATTTGGTTCTGAGCACCCATGTCAGGAGGCTCACAAGTGTCTATAACTCCAGCTTTACAGAACCAATCCCCACTTCTGTGTTACTGATCTCCTGAGTCACCTGCTTTGTGTGCAATACCCCAACACAGACACACTTGTATATATACATAAATGAAAATACGATAAATGTTTAAAAATATACATTGATGGGTAATATTATTTCACAGTTATATTTAGGTATTTTAACCTCCAGTTAAAACTTCCCTTTGAAAGGTATTTTTAAGGTGTTTATACTAGAAAGTGTCAGGTTTACCTCCAGCTTAATAAACTGTTATAAGATAGGTGGCTTCCCTAATTGGTAACATGAAATGCAGAACACATCCAACAGTTTGATAAGAGTTCTAACAATTTCCTGTAGCTAATCAAAATTATGCCAGGGACCACATAACTGTAGAATAGTTGTCTAAAATGAGATGCAATAATCCATTGTCTGTTTGGCTCTAAATCTCTCCTTGCCGGAGACAAGGACATGGTGACAGTGAGCTCTGAGGATGTCAGACTAAGTGTCTATTCAGCTGCAACAAATCAAGTAATATGATGACGGCAAATCACGAAGGATGACTGCAGAGAGCATCTTGTAGATTGTATGAAAGCATCACATGTCCATTAAAAAGCCTATGGCCTATGGCTTAGGCAGGAACTAGGAGACAAACACATGGTACCTAAGCATAGGTAACCAGCCATCTGGCAGAATTTAGATTAAAATAAATGAGTTATCTTAAGTTATGATCTAGGCAGAAAAGAGACTGTGTTGTAATAAAACTTAATCTGTCAGGATTTTCTTCTCCACCTTGATCATTCAGTTCCCATGTAAAAGATATAAACCATATATATTTATAATAAGCCTTAGAACACTAAAGCTATGCAGATGTCTATACTCTATGCTATTATGTCTACTTCCCTGTCAATTACCCCAAGTTATAGCTTGCTATGTTCCATCTGGGTGGCTCTTCACTCCAATTGGCCATTCCTCATGGACATACTTTCATAACTCACCTACCCCATGGCATCTTTTCCACTTTCCACTTTCTTCTCTCTGTCTCTGTGGTCCTCCCCAGACCTCCAGCACAGAATCAAAACTCCACTTACGTCTCTTTTGCCCAGCTACAGGTCGTTGACATCTTGCTTCAACCAATAGTTTTACATTAAGGAGCAAGGTCACATAGCATTACTTTGTGCAAATGCAGATTCTCTCTTCCCTTGGGGCAACCAGGCCTTGGAGATCAGTACTTAACATTATAATACATAGAAAAAGACAAAATCTCAATCATGGGCAAGGTATTTGGTTTTTTTCCATAATTTAATGTTTTATTCATGTTATGACCTAATCATAACCCACCTCCCTCCTCTCCTCCCAGTCTCACCCTTCCAAATTCCTCCCTCCCCTTCCCCTTAGAGAATAGAAATCTCCATTTGGGTACCACCCCACCCCGGGACATCTAGTTCCAGGAGGACTAAGCACCTCCTTTCCCAATGAGGCCAAACTAAGCAACAGAGACACCCCCCCCACTCCAATTGTTAGGGGACCCACATGAAGACAAAGCTGCATGTCTGAGAGGTAGCTGAGAGTTCTACATCTGGATCCAAAGGCATTCAGAAAAGAGAGGGATATAGGATCCAAGGGCTATGTGTTATCAAAAGTCAGCATCTTAGGTTACAATGATAACTCAATAGAACACTTACCTCAAGGATATCACAAGAAGACCTACAGAGTCAAGTAACCTGGGCCCAGGGGGCTTTATAACTAAACCACCAACCAAAGAGCCTGCAAGTATTGGACTTATACTTTGAGTCTGACTTCTATTTCTGGGAATATGGGGTGGTAAAAAGAACCAGGACCTTAATTTACAGATGACAAACATCTTCAGTTCTGGCTACTGGCTCTAGGATTAGCATGCTTTTATGCTATTTTACATATCATTCTATGGGATATAAGTGAATATTTTCATAGGTATTAATAGAAAAATCATTTTGTTTTTCTAAGCAATTGCTTATATTCTACAATTAGATTCTATAAGTATTCCTATTTTCTAATTTTTTTGCTGGTAGATACTATAGAGTGAAGTGGAAATTCTGGTTTCTTTGGAGACTCAGTTGTATCATGTGCTGTTTTTCTAAAAACTGTCTTATGAGAGAATTTTTTTTCTGAGAACAGACACATGATGTTTTTCTTGAGAAAAAACGTGATGTTTAAAAAGGGTATAAATATAAACCAACAGAGAGTGGTTAATATTGTGGCATTGGTTCACCTTGCCACTCTTTGCTGGTCTTTGTTGAGATTTAAAGATGTTGATCTTCATTAATCACGCTGTGGCCTTAGTTCACCTTGCCTTTTTCACTGGCTGATCAACATTTATTGTGACTTCATATAGAGAAATGCAACAAAAAATTTCTTACGATATTCTGACAGTTTCTTGCCAATTCTGTAGACTTGTGCTCATTGGCAGAGCCTCCAGACTTCTCCTGGATTGAACAGTCATTGCTGATTCGTGAATAATGTTTGAGAATGGACTGAGCTACTGCTGCTGATTCCTGTGAACTGGACTGCAGATATCCTAACATCAAAGATTGGAATCACCCAAGCAGGCCCACATCCCTCTTTTCCCCTATTAACCTTTCCCTTTTATGACCTGTGATAGATGATAGGATAGAAAGGATGTTATAGCATTTCAGAACCCTAATTAAAATAGATTGTGAAAAATCTAAACCCTACAGTATAGGAAGTTTACATATGCTATGATGTTACCTGATTTTTTTTTGATGTGTCATATGCTAATTAGTTATTTAATTAGTGACAAAGACTGACAAAATAAAAGAATTTTTATTTGAGAAGTTTTGTTTGATTCAAAGGCTTCAGGATGTTTGGCTGGATCCACTACTATATACCCGAGTCAAAACAAAATAGAGCATCAGAAGGTGGATGCTCATAAAGGTCAGATAAATAGATGTATGGCTTCATGAAAATCAGATGATGATATGGTAGATGCAAGCTTCATAGAACCCAAAATTTGGATTCATTCTTCATGGAAACCAGATACTATAGGCTCTAATTCATTGATACCATTTTTTGGAGGCATTCTCCCTGAGACCAGAGAGTGAGGCACTGATTCATGGATATCAGATGGTGACAGCATGCTTCATGGAGGTCAGATGGTAGAGGCATGATTCATGAAGTTCACATGGTGGAGGTGTGCTTCAGGAAGGTCAAATGGTGGGGGTGAGTTTCATGGAGGTCAGATGGTAGAGGTGTGCTCCATGGAGATTGGAGAGTAGATGCATGCTTCATGGAGATCAGATGGTGGGGGTAAGTTTCATGGACATCAAATGATAGAGGTGAGCTTCAAGGAGGTCAGATGGTAGAGATGTGCTTCATTGAGGTCAGATGGTGGAGGGGTGTTTCATGGAGGTCAGATGGTAGAGGGAATGATTCATGGAGGCATGCTTCATGGATATCAAATGTTGGAGGAGGCATGATTCATGGATGTTAGCAGGTAGAGAATGTCTAGACAGAAAGTCTTTCTCATCTTCTCATTTTTCCTATGTGATATCTCAGCCTGTGAGCCAGCACTGCCCATATTTGGTGAAAGTGTTTTCTTTCAACCACTGCCACTCCTACCATATGATGGTAATGATTGTGTTATGCCAGTCAAATATATAGACAACTTATTCAATGAGATTACAGCAGAAAATTTCCCCCATGAATGTATATCCAAGTAGAGCAGGAATTCAGAGCTTTAAGTAGAAATTAAAGGAAAGAAACTAAGCCATGGCATGTGTTAGTTAAATGCCCAATGTTAGGAACAAACAAGAAATACTGAGAGCTAAAAGAGAAGAGAAGCAAACATGAAAATTGCAAGAGAATAACATGGCAGGGGAGCACACACCAGTGAATCTCTAGGATGGAGGCAAAATTACTGCAAAACAGTATTATCATATTCACAAAGTTATATGGTAACATATAAAGAGAAACAAGAGCCTTCATTATGCTTTGACCATAAAGTTATCATTATAGAAGACAGAGGAACACCAAGAGTGAAAAATGAAGAAACACAAACAGAGCACCATGGGAGTGTGGGAAAGAATGAGTCCCACTAGGAAACACTAAACAAATGAGCATTAAGACAGATTAAAATGGTATTAGTTTAGCAAGCCAGCAAATCTCTAAGATGAAGAACAAATTTGTAAATCACTTGCAATATAAATGAACCCTAAAGAGGGGGCCATCTCCTACTCCCATCTGCCTTGCCTCTAAAGTAAGAAACACTGACAGTTCACTAATATTTTCTCTTTCTCTTCATTGCAAACATTCACATCCCTTAGGAAATGAAAATCCCTGCTTCTGTTCTTTTCAAACTAGAGGCCTTTGGATTTTCTGATTTTTTTTATTTTCCTTTGTGACTAAACTTTTTTTTTTTTTTTAGTTGAAAATAGACTTTTTTCTCATATCATCTATCCTGATAGTTCCCCTTCTCTCTATTCCTCCCAGTTCCTTTCTGCCTCCACTCCTCTCTGGATCCACTCCATCTTCATCTCTCATTAGAAAACACAAGGTGCCCTTCCAGTCCACCCCAGCACTGGGGTGCCTTGCCCGTGGAGTCTCCGGACACCTGCAAGGACCCACACAGGATCCCCCATGGAATCCAAAGATCTCTGGTGAGTGGAACACAGCGTCTGCTCCAATCCAATCATGCTGGACCTGAGACTGCATTAACTAGGGAAGCAGATAACCCGGCCTGATCAGGGGCACAAGTCCCTTCTGGTCCACTCCAGCACCAGGGTGCCTTGCCCGTGGAGTCTCTGGACACCCGCAAGGAGCCACACAGGATCCCCCACTGGATCCTAAGACCTCTGGTGAGTGGAACACAGCTTCTGCTCCAATCCAATCATGCCGGACCTGAGACTGCAGAAAATAGGGAAGCAGATAATCCGGCCTGATCAGGGGCACAAGTCCCTTCTGGTCCACTCCAGCACCGGGGTTCCTTGCGCACAGAGTTTCCGGACATCCCCAAGGTCCTCACAGGACATTCCATGGGATCTTAAGACCTCTGGTGAGTGGAACACAACTTCTGCCAGGAGGCTGGTTTGAACACCAAATATCTGGGCACCTTCCCTGCAAAAGGAGAGCTTGCCTGCAGAAAATGCTCTGACCACTGAAACTAAGGAGAGAGCTAGTCTCCCACATCTGCTGATAGAGGCTAACAGAGTCAGCAAAGGAACAAGCTCTAACCAGAGACAACTATAACAACTAGCTTCAGAGATTACCAGATGGCAAAAGGCAAATGTAAGAATCCTACTAACAGAAATCAAGACCACTCACCATCATCAGAACACAACACTCCCACCCCACCCAGTCCCGGGCACCCCAACATACCCGAAAAGCTATATCCGGATTGAAAAGCATATCTCATGATGATGGTAGAGGACATCAAGAAGGACTTTAATAACTCACTTAAAGAAATACAGGAGAACACAGCTAAACAGGTAGAAGACCTTAAGAGGAAACACAAATATTCCTTAAAGAATTGCGGGAAAACACGACCAAACAGGTGATGGAATTGAATAAAAACATCGAAGACATAAAAAGGGAAGTAGACACAATAAAGAAAACACAAAGTGAGGCAACGATGGAGCTAGAAATCCTAAAAAAGAAATCTGGAACCATAGATGTGAGCATCAGCAACGGCATACAAGAGATGGAAGAGAGAATCTCGGTTGCAGAAGATTCCATAGAGAACATCAGCACAACAATCAAAGAAAATACAAAATCCAAAAAGATCCTAACTCAAACCATCCAGGAAATCCAGGACAAAAATGAGAAGACCAAACCAACGGATAATAGGAGTTGATGAGAATGAAGATTTTAAACTAAAAGGGCCAGCAAATATCTTCAACAAAATTATAGAAGAAAACTTCCCAAACCTGAAGAATGACATGCCCATGAACATACAAGAAGCCTACAGAACTCCAAACAGACTGGACCAGAAAAGAAATTCCTCCCAACACATAATAATCAGAACAACAAATGCACTAAATAAAGAGAGAATATTAAAAGCAGTAAGGGAGATGGGTCAAGTAACATATAAAGGCAGGCCTATCAGAATTACACCAGATTTTCACCAAAGACTATGAAAGCCAAAAGAGCCTGGGCAGATGTTATACAGACACTAAGAGAACACAAATGCCAGCCCAGGCTACTATACCCGGCCAAACTCTCAATTACCATAGATGGAGAAACCAAAGTATTCCATGACAAAACCAAATTCACACATTATCTTTCCACGAATACAGCCCTCCAAAGGATAATGACAGGAAAAAAAACAAAAAACAAACAAACAAACAAAAAAAAACAATACAAGGACAGAAATCACCCCATAGAAAAAGCAAGAAAGTAATCCCTCAACAAACCAAAAAGAAGACAGCCACAAGAACAGAATGCCAACTCTAACAACAAAAATAAAATGAAGCAACAATTACTTTTCCTTAATATCTCTTCATAAAAATGGCCTCAATTCCCCAATAAAAAGACATAGACTAACAGACTGGTTACACAAACAGGACCCAACATTCTGCTGCTTACAGGAAACCCATCTCAGGGAAAAAGACAGATACTACCTCAGAGTGAAAGGCTAGAAAACAATTTTTCAAGCAAATGGTCTGAAGAAACAAGCTGGAGTAGCCATTATAATATCGAATAAAATCGACTACCATCCCAAAGTTATCAAAAAAGACAAGAGGGACACTTCATACTCATCAAAGGTAAAATCCTCCAAGAGGAACTCTCAATTCTGAATATCTATGCTCCAAATGCAAGGGCAGCCACATTCATTAAAGACACTTTAGTAAAGCTCAAAGCACACATTGCACCTCACACAATAATAGTGGAAGACTTCAACACACCACTTTCATCAATGGACAGATCGTGGAAACAGAAACTAAACAGGGACACAGTGAAACTAACGGAAGTTATGAAACAAATGGACTTAACAGATATCTACAGAACATTTTATCCTGAAACAAAAGGATATACCTTCTTCTCAGCGCCTCACGGGACCTTCACCAAAACTGACCATATAATTGGTCACAAAACAGGCCTCAACAGATACAAAAATATTGAAATTGTCCCATGCATTCTGTCAGACCACCATGGACTAAGGCTGATCTTCAATAACAACATAAATAATGGAAACCCAACAGTCACATGGAAACTGAACAACACTCTTCTCAATGATACCTTGGTCAAGGAAGGAATAAAGAAAGAAATTAAAGACTTTTTAGAATTCAATGAAAATGAAGCCACAACATACACAAACCTATGGGACACAATGAAAGCATTTCTATGAGGATAACTCATAGCTCTGAGTGCCTCCAAAAAGAAACTAGAGAGAGCACACACTAGCAGCTTGACAACACATCTAAATGCTGTAGAAAAAAGGAAGGAAATTCACCCAAGATGAGTAGAAGACAGGAAATAATCAAACTCAGGGGCGAAATCAACCAAGTGGAAACAAGAAGAACTATTCAAAGAATTAACCAAACAAGGAGTTGGTTCTTTGAGAAAATCAACAAGATAGATAAACCCTCAGCTAAACTCACTAGAGGGCACAGGGACAGCATCCTAATTAACAAAGTCAGAAATGCAAAGGGAGACATAACAACAAATCCTGAAGAAATCCAAATCACCATCAGATCCTTCTACAAAAGGCTATACTCAACAAAACTGGAAAACCTGGACGAAATGGACAAATTTCTAGAAAGATACCAGGTACCAAAGTTAAATCAGGATCAAGTTAACGATCTAAACAGTCCCATATCCCCTAAAGAAATAGAAGCAGTCATTAATAGTCTCCCAGCCAAAAAAGCCCAGGAACAGATTGGTTTAGTGCAGAGTTCTACCAGACCTTCAAAGAAGATCTAATTCCAGTTCTGCACAAACTATTCCACAAAATAGAAGTAGAAGGTACTCTACCCATCTCATTCTATGAAGCCACAATTACTCTGATAACTAAACCACACAAAGATCCAACAAAGATAGAGAACTTCAGACCAATTTCCCTTATGAATATCGATGAAAAAATACTCAATAAAATTCTTGCTAACCGAATCCAAGAACACATTAAAGCATTCATCCATCCTGACCAAGTAGGTTTTATTCCAGGGATGCAGGGATGGTTTAATATACAGAAATCCATCAACGTAATCTATTATATAAACAAACTCAAAGACAAAAACCACATGATCATCTCGTTAGATACTGAGAAAGCATTTGACAAGATCCAACACCCATTCATGATAAAAGTCTTGGTAAGATCAGGAATTCAAGGCCCATACCTAAACATGATAAAAGCAATCTACAGCAAACCAGTAGCCAACATCAAAGTAAATGGTGAGAAGCTGGAAGAAATCCCACTAAAATCAGGGACTAGACAAGGCTGCCCACTTTCTCCCTACTTCTTCAACATAGT
Source organism: Mus musculus (assembly GCF_000001635.26). NCBI lineage: Eukaryota > Metazoa > Chordata > Mammalia > Rodentia > Muridae > Mus > Mus musculus. The sequence goes on along the minus strand of NC_000076.6, from coordinate 72,171,576 downwards.
ACTTGAAGTCCTAGCCAGAGTAATTCGACAACAAAAGGAGATCAAGTGGATCCAAATGTGAAAATATGAAGTCAAAATATCACTTTTTGCAGATGATATGATAGTATATATAAGTGAGCCTAAAAATTCTACCAGTGAATTCCTAAACCTGATAAACAGCTTCAGTGAAGTAGCTGGATATAAAATTAAATCAAACAAGTCAATGGCCTTTCTCTACACAAAGAATAAACAGGCTGAGAAAGAAATTAGGGAAACAACACCCTTCTCAATAGTCACAAATATTATAAAATAACTTGGTATGACTCTAAGTAAGGAAGTGAAAGGGCTTTATGATAAGAACTCCAAGTCTCTGAAGAAAGAAATTAAAGAAGATCTCAGAAGATGGAAAGATCTCCCGTGCTCATGGATTGGCAGGATAAACATTGTAAAAATGGCTATCTTGCCAAAACAATCTACAGATTCAATGCAATCCCCATCAAAATTCCAACTCAATTCTTCAACGAATTAGAAAGCATAATCTGCAAATTTATCTGGAATAACAAAAAACCTAGGATAGCAAAAACTCTTCTCAAGGATAAAAGAACCTCTGGTGGAAACACCATGCCTAACCTAAAGATTTACTACAGAGCAATTGTGATAAAAACTGCATGGTACTGGTATAGTGACAGACAAGTAGACCAATGAAATAGAATTGAAGACCCAGAAATGAACCCACACACCTATGGTCACTTGATCTTCGACAAGGGAGCTAAAACCATCCAGTGGCAGAATGACAGCATTTTCAACAAATGGTGCTGGCATGACTGGTGGTTATCATGTAGAAGAATGAGAATTGATCCATTCCTATCTCCTTGTACTAAGGTCAAATCTAAGTGAATCAAGGAACTCCACATAAAACCACAGACACTGAAAACTTATAGAGGAGAAAGTGGGGAAACGCCTCAAAGATATGGGCACAGCGAAAGAATTCCTGAATAGAACAGCAATGGCTTGTGCTGTAAGATCAAGAATTGACAAATAGGACCTCATGAAACTGCAAAGTTTCTGCAGGGCAAAAGACACTGTCAATAAGACAAAAAGACCACGAACAGATTGGGAAATGTTCTTTATCTATCTTAAATCAGATAGGGGACTAATATACAATATATATAAAGAACTCAAGAAGGTGGACTCCAGAAAATCAAATAACCCCATTAAAAAATGGGGCTCAGATCTAAACAAAGAATTCTCACCTGAAGATAACCGAATGGCTGAGAAGCACCTGAAAAAATGCTAAGCATCCGTAATCATCAGAGAAATGCAAATCAAATCAACTCTGAGGTTCCATCTCACACCAGTCAGAATAGCTAAGATTAAAAATTCAGGTGACAGCAGATGCTGGCGAGGATGTGGAGAATGAGGAACACTCCTTTATTGTTGGTGAGATTGCAAGCTTGTATAACCACTCTGGAAATCAGTCTGGCGTTTCCTTGTAAAATTGGACATAGTATTACTGGAGGATCCCGCAATACCTCTCCTGGGCATATATCCAGAAGATGTCCCAACTGGCAAGAAGGACACATTTTCCACTATGCTCATAGCAGCCTTATTTATAATAGCCAGCAGCTGGAAAGAACCCAGATGCCCCTCAACAGAGGAATGGATACAAAAAATGTGGTGCATTTACACAATGGAGTACTACTCAGCTATTAAAAAGTATGAATTTATGAAATTCCTAGCCAAATGGTTGGAACTGGAGGGTATCATCGTGAGTGAGGTAACACAATCACAAAAGAACTCAAATGATATGTACTCACTGATAAGTGGATATTAGCCCAGAAACTTAGTATACCTGAGATATAAGAGACAATTTGTAAAACACATGAAACTGAAGAAGAACGAAGAGCAAAGTGTGGACACTTTGTCCCTTCTTAGATTTGGAAACAATCACCCATGAAAGGAGTTACAGAGACAAAGTTTGGAGCTGAGACAAAAGGATGGACCATCTAGAGACTGCCTTATCCAGGGATCTGTCCCATAATTAGCCTCCAAACGATGACACCATTGCATACACTAGCAAGCGTTTGATGAAAGGACCCTGATATAGCTGTCTCTTGTGAGACTAGGCGTGGACCTAGCAAACACACAAGTGAATGCTCATAGTCAGCTATTGGATGGATCACAGGGCCCCCAATGGAGGAGCTAGGAAATTATCCAAGGAGCTAAAGAGATCTGCAACCCTGTAGGTGCAACAACATTATGAACAAACCAGTACCCCGTTGCTCTTTACTCTAGCTGCATATGTATCAAAAGATGGCCTAGTAGGCCATAACTGGAATGAGAGGCCCATTGGACATGCAAACTTTATATGCCCCAGTACAGGGGAATTCCAGGGCCAAAAAAGTGGGAATGGGTGGGTATGGGAGTGGGGGGGAGGGTATGGGGGACTTTTTGGATAGCATTGGAAATGTAATTGAGGAAAATACGTTATATATATATATATATATCACTCAGAAAAAAAAAGAAGAAGAAGAAGAAATGGCCACATGAGGCAGAGCCAGGATAAAAGACAAAAACTGGGACTTTAGCAGGTTTGGAAAAGGCCACGATGTGCACCTAGTTAGAAACATTTCATGGGGCACAGGAGCTAAATGGCAGATTAGTGATGGGGGTGAACTTGGTGAGTAAAGAAAATACAACCTATGGTCAGCTCTCACTTCATAGGCTTATCCAGCCAACAGAAAATCTTTCATAGTTGTCAGATGTATATCTTTACATCCTCTCTTCAGCAGTTCTGCCCTTCCAAATCTTCAGCATTAATAAAGTATTACTGTAACATTTTCTGGCCATTCCAGTTGCCAAGCCAAAAAAAAAAAAAAATAGAAAAGAAAAAGAAAACACAACGCTCTGAGTCATAACAACCAAACGTGACAAAGTGTAATAGAATAGGATGAGGCAGAGTCAGAGACAGGCTCATCTTTACAGTCATAATAGCTACAATATATACTAATAGATATAATTTACAGAGAGGACCTGATACAGACCTATGTATGCCCTGTACCTGCTGCTTAAGTCTCTGGGAGTTCACATGTGTCTTGCTTAGAAGCTTCAGAAGGCCTTGGTTTTCTGGTATCATCCATCCTCTGCAATACTTACAATCTTGTTACCTCCTCTTTTGAAAGATTCCCTGAGCTCTGGGGGAAAGGGACTTGATGGCATCCTTTCCACATAATGTCTGGCTGGGTGTCTCTGCATCTGTTCCTATCTGCTGCCAGAGAAAGCCTCTCTGATGACCAGAGGATAAAACACTGGACTATGATTATAGCAGAATAACACTAGGAACTATTTTTATTTACTTTTATACTTTTACTTTATTATTTTTAAAGCAGCTGTGTTTCGTTTTACCCTAACTCTTTGGACTATCTAGTATCTGGTTCTTGGTTAGCCAAGCAGTGTAAGGTTCTTCTCATGGAGTTGATCTGAAGTCAAATCAGACATTGGTTGGCCATTCCCACAAGCTCTGTGTCACAGTTACCCTAGCATATCCTTTCAGGCAGGACAGATTGTAGGTCAAAGGGTTTGTATCTGGATTGGTGTCCATGTTTCTCTTTCAATAGCCTACAGAGAACCTCCCTGTAATGTAGAGACTAGAACATATGTGTGAAGACTCCATATAGGCACCAGATCAACTTCTTTATGTGCAATGTGTTGTTCGGATACTGTCCTTGACAACGGGGCCCCCACTGTCAATTTATAGAGAGTAACCTTTTATCTTCACATCAGCCTGCCATGTTTGGGATGAGACCCTCTTGTCCAACAATGCAATTGCAACCCAGTCCCACCACGGAAAGCCTGGATTTGCTACAAGAGATGGCCAGTTAAGAATCCATATCTGCCATTATTAGGAGTCCTCATTAGTGTCATCTTCTTAGATTCCAGAAAGTTTCCATTGCACTAGGTTTCAATACTATTTCCAAAATGTCCCCTAAGTCTCACTCCAAACTCTGTAGCATAAATCTGCTTACATAATTTGTCAAAGAGGAGCACAGAGGAAGCTGAAATAGAGCCTAGAGTGAAGGTACAGCATCCAAGAGAACTCATTGCTCTCACAGATGATGGTTCAGTTTCTCACATTCACATGGTGGTTCCCAACCATATGTCCCTCCAGTTCCTGGAATCTAATGTTATTTTATGACCTCTGTGTGCACATGTAAACACTAAGGCACACACCGATATACATAAAAAACATTTTTTAAATGAGAAGGCATAAATTACTGTAATAGTCCTGATCTGCTCTTTTGTTTTTGTTCATTCATAAGAATTCATGGTATGTTTTCAACTACACAATCAAATCAACAGCATATCTACACACATCTGATATTAACATACACTTGGGGGTTTAAATGACTTTATAGAGTTAAGGATTATCACTTAGAGTTCATGTAGCAAGTGTCATTCAAACACCAACTGAACTGCACTGTGTGAGTTAGTGTCACTGGTATTATCAATTAATTCACAGTGAGATCACTGGGGCTCATTGAGAACTTGTATCCATTCTTACCCAAGCTTACAGTAATCATCGAATAATGATCATATACAAACTATTAAGTCTGTTTGGGCATAAATTTACAATTCAGGGGGTTCAGAATTGAGATAAATAGGCTACAACTTTGGAGCTGCATTTTTTAAATTTAGTCCAAGAGCATCCTATTAAAAAGATGGCTTGATGTAAGGGCAAAGAACAGTGGATTCCAGAGAACAATGAATTTGAAGTTGAAGAGAATAATTATAGTCTACAGCAAATCCCAGAGGGGAAAAACACCATGAACATAGGCAAGCTAATTATAGCTACCATACATTTGACCTATGTCTTTAATATTGTTGACAAGCTTAAGGAGAATTTAATTAATAAAACTTCCAAAGCAATTTCATATTAAAATGAGAAACACAGCAATTTAGCCTTTAATTACTGTCACAAAAATAGAGTTATGGTTAATTTTGTCAACAATAAATCCATTCATGCTGAACTACTTCTGAAGTAGTCTTTTATGTATGGGATTGTTTCTCCTGTAGATTTCTGATGTAATGAGATATAATTAAAATCTCAAATGCACTTTCAAATATCAATATATCTAAATTGCTGAAATAGACTTAAAGGAAGATATTGAAAAAATGTGAGCAAAAGAAATGGTTATGCCTATCTTCATTTCAAATACCCAAAGATCTTTCCATGGAACATTATAGAATTGAACAGAAGTACTGAGTAACCTTGATGACAGATTACTCACATGTATGACAATTATGGAAATGTTGAATTGACCTCATCTTTTCTTCCCGTTTGCTTTCTGTTATTATAATGAGAAACTTAAAAACTTTATGAATACTGTAATTATTAGATTCTCAGATTCTCAGTACCAAACATTTACCTGATGGGCCGGATGACCTTCATTTTTTTCTCTTATATGGCATTTTTAAAAAAAAATATATCAAATTATAATGTACTGTCAGTAAGCACAAGGATATAATTCAAATAATATATTGCAGATGTTGGTGAATTAATCAGTTGTTCCAAGTATGCTTTTTTAAAGAAATTAATGCTAACTTTATTCTTCAGTTGTTTATATAAATATATTTATATTGGAAGTATATATAGATGCATATATGTATACATATATATATATACATATATATATATACATACATACACACACATATATATGCATATACATACACACACACATATATATGCATATACATACACACACACATATATATACATATACATACACACACACACACACATATATATATATATATATATATATATATATATATATATATATATATATACACATACACAAACACAAACACATACATATATGTACACTCACACACAAAATATCGAAATTTTATTACACCAAATTATTCCACATAAGCTCTTCAGTGTGGTTCAGATAGCCTCCATTTTTTAAGAAAACATTTTATCAGTTCTATGTGAATTTCACATCATTTATGCTAATCCCACGCATCTCACCCCTCCCCTTGTACCTGCCTTCCAGCCTTCCAACTTCCTCCCCTACAAAGAAAATGTCATTGTGGAAGCTGGAGTGTGGCATACTATGTCCCACAGTGTACTCTTTCATCCACACTTCTTTGTTTGTAAATGTTCATTGAAATGACTTGTTGGTCTGTAATGAGGTCTCTATTTTCTACAACTATATCAACACTAGAACATCATTAGGAGTCCTCTTGGATACCTTGTTGTCCTGTGTCATAGAGATCATGTAGTTTGGGATCTGTAGGTTGGGCTCCTACATGCACCAGCAGGCTATCAATAGGATAGATGCTGGGGTAAGTCAATTCAAAGTCTTGTATCTGGGTCTGGGAGGTATCTGAGTTGGTCAGTCCCCCAGCCCTCTGACTCTCATGCCATTGGGCTGGCTCGCCAGCAAGCTGCCTACCAGAAGCAGCTCTACCCTGCTTCCCAGGGATGCTCTCTCAAGTGTTGCAGCTGGTTAGTGACATGGCCAGTTCTCCAAGTCTCTCTGGGCCAGTTTCGAAACATATATGCAAAATATTCAGTACCCTATGTTGGGCAATTGTTGACCCTCATGCTATCCCTACTTAATCTATTTTTACTGAGCATTTCCTCCCAGCTCCACCCCAATCCCAAGGACATTTTATAACAGTCCTCCCTCCCATTTAATGTTTATAAGAATTTCCAAGTAGTCAAAATGGCCTTCTTCCCATTAAAGAATTCTAGGCAGTCATGGCCAATTCATTTAGTTGCCTCAAAAGGTGGAAACCTAGCTTGTAGCCACAACCTAAAATACAGCAGTCCTTACTTTAGAGCCTTCCTGGGTGTGGTAAGAAGGTCTGCATTATTTTTATGCCTTTTCTTTTTTCTATCAAAGTCTCATGTGAGCATGTGACTAGTTAGCCAAGTGTTTACTTCCAAACTGTCTCTTCTAGCTACAACTCTACATATCATCAAATACACTGTATGAAGCAGTTTATTTGTACAAGTCCATTTACCTCAAATAAAGCAAAACTCCATGTTTTGACATCCTCTTCCCATGTTTTCCATGACCCACTGAATGGCAATGGGCAGCCTTCTGTTATGTTAAGTCCCTATGGTAGAGAAGGGGAAGAAGAGCTTCAGTCCCACAAAGTGCTACTGACCTGTAGCTGCTCAGGTTGGTTCTGCTGTTACTGGACATAGGGTTTGCTGGGAATGGATCAAGTTTAACATACAGACTGTAGGCAAGTCTTAAACTGATCGAAGAGAAGATGGGTGTCTCTTCCTTAAATGAAGGGAGAGGCAAGTTTTGCTGATTTAATGAGAGTTGGGGTAACAGGCTATTGTTGCATTTCCTAAGTGACTTAAAGTACTGGAAATCACAGAGTTGGAATCCAAGAAAACATAACAAGACAAGGGCTCCAATGTATATTTGCTTTCCTACCTCTGGTGCCTCTTCTACCCCAGAGTCCCATCACCCATTCCTGTCATGCACTAAGAGAAGAAACAACTGATATAGTTTGTAGAAACCCCTGTCTTTACTTTGCCTAATACAGAACTCAAACCTAAAACAGTATGTTGTCTCTTGGGTTTACATCTCCCTTAACAGTTCTTGTCTTAGGAAATGGAACTCAAAGTCAGTTGTTTGTATAATCCCAGCATTCAGGAGGTAAATGGATTAGCACAAATTTGAGACAATGTTGGGCTGTGATGGGTACCAGGTTACTCTATGGTGCAGAAAATCTAAATAAATAAATAAATAAATAAATAAATAAATAAATAAAGGAGAGAGAGAGAGAGAGAGAGAGAGAGAGAGAGAGAGAGAGAGAGAGAGAGAGAGAGAGAGAGAGAGAGAATATTGCCAAGGAAGAAATGAGAAAACTTGTCACCACTTTTCAAATAATTTTCTGCTTTTCTTCCAATTATCTACACATGGAAAATTTCTGGATTATATATTCTTCTCGACGAGGTTTCAGATTCAGTCCAGGTCTTACATTGTATTTCTTAGCAAAGTGAGCCTGAGGCAAAACTATTATGTACCACAGTTTTATTAAGAAAGCAAAGAATAAAGGCAATGAATTAGGAACGACAGGTGTGATGATGTAGTGTTTTGCCCAAGTACTTGTCTTAACTCTTAGCGAGTTCTCTTAGACATTGTAAAATTGCATCACAAGATGGACTGTCTTCTTAAAGGGGGCTGCTATCTATCCTCATGTTCCTTCCTCTCACCTCATATATTATAGATAAAGGTTAAACCTCAGGCTGGCAACAATGATTCAGTTTGAGACTGCCGTGCAGCACACACACTAAGTTCTTTCATCATTGCTCATCTGGTAGTTCACAAGGAGGACCCAGAGGGGAGGCCAGAGGTTGTGTTGGATCAAATGAGAACTTGGCTACTTCCCAGCAAGAAGAGCCATTGCCTGTCAAGAAGATAACACAGCATCTACTCCTACTGCAGATGCCTCTGGCTCTGCTAAATATTCCTGAGCATATGATCAAGGTTGAAAGGAAGCATCTAATACAGACATATCTGCTTCGGAGCCCTCTAGCCCTTCAGAAAGAGCTATTTTTTTCAGTCAATGATGAACCTGAGTGGGATTCTCAAATTTGGCACTTGTGCTGACAGCTTCAAAGGGGCTTTCCATAAAATCTTTTATATTAGACAGTATGATGTACAATGAGCTGTATTTTTTTCCACAACGAAAAACCACTATTCTAGGACAAAGCCAAACCTTCATCACTAATATAGAATCTGAGGTCAGGAGCTATTCCTGAGTTTCTCTTTGACCCTCAAGCCATACTAGATGAATCAGAGAACCTATGTAAAGGCAACAATGACTCTGTGACATTTCATTTGCACAGAAACAGACAGGAAGTGATCATTACCTACTTTCTTGGAATCAATGAACTAGAGTCTGACAAACAGACCTTACCAAACATTCTTTATATCTTCATTTCCAAGTATTTTAGAGCTTTGGCAAGGTTTCTGTTCCTCCAAATGCATCTGGCATTCTCTACAAGAAATGCTCCACAAATGCTATCGATTTGCATTATTGTTTTTTTAGAAAATTCTACCAAAATTTAGGCCTTCATCTATATATTTTATCGCTAGAGAAACCTAAGTCTAATAGTAGTCACCAAACAATGTAGGTTAAGGATTTGGCATGTCATATACTATTTTGTTGTCTGTTATGTTAAGGGTGAATACTTAGTTTTGTTTTAAATATTTTGTGATTATTTGTTTCATAATGTGAGTGCTTGCCTACATGTATCCATGTGCACCATATGGATTCCTGGAGCTTGGAGAGGTGAGCAAAGGCATCTTTTCCCCTGGAACTGGAGTAGTAGAAGGTTTTGAGCTGCCATGTTTGTGCTGGGGGACCCAAGCTGGGTTCTCTGTAATAGCAACAAGTGGTCTTAATCATGGAGCCATGTCTCCAGGTGCCAACTTTACATTTTAAATGTAAGCGTGTTGACATTCTCTATTTTATATGACCAAGGGTTGTCAATTTTCCTGTCCATTCTGACCTATGGAGAAGATGAAGAAAGGGAAGCCCCTCCACAAGGCACTGAAAGGACTGAGTGTGATCTCTCCAGCATCACATTCCAGTAATTAAATTTTTACCCAAGCCATTCAAAATTTTTACTTCCTGTGCTTACTTATGCTCTCTCTATGTCAGGTAGGGATAGACCTAGCATTTCTCACCTTATTCAGCATAAGCATTTACTATCAATATGCACAAGCCTATTCCAAAATGGCCATAAATATGATTACAGGAGACCAGGAAAGAATACTGAAGGTCCAGTCATGTATGATGGTTAGTGTTTTTATCAACATGACAGAATCCAGAATCATCTGGAGAACTTTTTTTCTTGACATCCTCATGAGAAGTTAACTTGAACAATTAATTCGTATAGGAAGATCTATTTTGATTTTAGGTGGAACTGTTTCCTGAGCAAGGTCATACTGGGCTGTGTAAGATGGAGAACATGAGCTGAAAACTACGGTGCCCTTCCTCTTTACTATGAATACAATGTGTCCAGGTGCTCTAAATTCCAGACTCTGTGGCCACCTCCTACAATTGTTGACTGCAACCTTGAATTTAAGGGGAAAGAGACCCAATTCTTCCTTAAGTTTTTTTGGTCAGAATATTATATCACTATCAAGGGAAAAAAAACTATAAGTTATCTGTGATTAGTGTCTCTACTCACCAGGCCCTTCTTTCTCAGCCTTGATGTCTCAGTCTCTTCTCAGTTTGGCTTCCTCAAGGTTATCCACATATGCATGTACTCTTGGTTCCTCATATTAACTATCCAGTATTCTGTTTTGGTCTGTGATTTTTCTCCTAGATCACAGAGTACCTACTCTCTCTCAGGCTAGTCTATGTTTGGTTCTGATTATTAAACAATGAATACATGAGGAATTCTAATCCCTGAATCTTGAGAATCTTCTTGTGATGTATTTGATTCAAAAAGAGGTCATCATAGAAACTCTGAAAGTAATGAAACTATCCATCTTTAGCTATAAGCTTAGTCCAAAAGCAACATGGCTTTTAAATTTTGGGAGTGAATCTTATAGAACACACATCAATGCCTGCACTTTTTTCTTGTAGTCCCCTTCCATAGAAGCTACATTGTGGTCATGTCTCTTTCTCTTGCTGTGTTGACCTTTGTGCATGTAGATTCTGGCCTTGGTGCTTGTTACAATTTATCCTGCATTCACAAAGCCCATGATTCTTCCTAAGGTACATTGTGGAAGTCATCAAGTATTTTAGACCATACAGGCTAAAACATCAGCTAAAGATCAGCTTGTCCTTATTTAATCTGCCATTTATAATCTTAATGTTCTAATAGGGTCTATAGAAACCACCTAATTCCCAAGTCTATATGATCATGTGGCCACAATAACCATCTTGAAATTCTTCTTCCATGGGCAATTTACCTACTATGAATGGAAGTACTGGCCATTAGAACTTCCTTGCATGACAAGTTCTCTCTTGCAAAGAGGAAAGGATGTCTCATCAATTCCTAACTCCTGTGTAATGCAATTAAATAGCTTTTGTGTAAACCAACTAACTACTGGTAGTGGACTGACTAAGGTCCCAGAAAATGCAGATTATAACTGAATGCCAGCCTGTTCCCTTCATGAGAAAACTAGACACATGTATCTTCTCTAAACTACATCATTCATAAGTGGCATTGATCTCTTTAATGTACATCTAGAATAAACAATTCCAGTAGTTTTGATACTCATAACTAGCCTATATCTTCTGATACCTACCTCCAACCTGCATAATTCTAATACCTATTGTAGTTTGCATCTATATGATGCCCACTTTTATCCTGGATCTTTCTGATACACATCCCACCCTACATTACTCTGGTAACTGCCTCCAGCCTGTATTATTCTGATGCCCACCTCCATCTTGCATCATCTGCAGTAACAGAATTGCATGTACTTCCAGGAGCCAACACTAATGACTAGGAGGTGATTTTCCTGAGATGAGACTGCCTTGGTTTAATAATCTAACATACTTGCTCCTATCTATTGTCAAGGCCCAGGAGAAATTCAATTTTGGAAAATTGCTGCTATTAATATGCTTTTTCTGTTATTATTATATATTATATAACAATCACGAGGCATTAGCCCACCCCTTTGAGCAGATCTCTGAAGAACTACAAAGATGTACTGTCTTGTAGTGATGATTTGTAGACAAATAGATGACTTCTTAATTCTTAATGATGATCCTATAAGAATTCCTGAAACTATATCAGTATTTATTAAGTTCTTTTATAGAAGGACTGCTATTAGGTCCTTTCTGATAGTCAAAATTGTAATGAGAACCCTGCCAGTCTTTTGTGTCACTCCTGAGATAGTAGTAGGCATTCTACTACTGAGAGAACATTCCAAAAGTTCTAAAACTATTAACCAAGGGTCATAAAATGATTTATTATAATGATTTATTATAGGTGCTAGGACAGAAGATAAAATATTGCCTGATTTTTATCTATACAAAACTTCACTAATAACTTAGTTATGGTTCTTAACTCTCCATGAACCTGTGGCGCTGTGACAGGTGATGAATGTTTAGTCAGATAATTACTGCTAATGAATATGCATGTAAAAAAACCAACATTCTCTGTTATAAACTTCCTTTTCCATTTCTGATTTGAATTCATGTATAAATTTTTGATGAATTTTTACCATGTGATCATGTATTCTGAAATATATATAAGTGCTGAAGACAAAAAGAAGAGATGATCATTCGACTTTTCCTCTTTTTCTTAAAGAGCTTTCATGGGAAACTTTTCACAACTTAGAAATAATGAATGCACTTTTAAAGTGTTCCATTTTCTTCCCATGACTTCATCTAGGAGGCTAGAAGTTAGAACACGCAATTCCTGAGGAGATTGAACAAAGACTACTTTACTGTTTCAGGATAAGGTGCTAAACAAGTTCTCAGCTCAAAAGGGCTCAGAAGTCAGGCAAGCTACAGGATCAAAGCGACTGAAAACTGAAATATGAAAATGTTTTATTATTATACAGCAACCCTAAACATCTCCTAACAAAAGTCTTAGCCTCCACCAATGCTCGCTCTTCCTCCTCCACTGCCTCAAGAGGAACCAAGAACCAAAAAGAATATCATGTCCGGGCTGGCCTCTAGCAATATACTTCTCATTTCTTACCGTTACTTATTGTTCTAATTGCTAAACGTGAACACATTAATCAGCTCACATACTTTCCCTGCTCAAAACAAACATATGTATTAAAACATCACATAAAAGAAATGCTGACCTTGAAAAAACAAGATAAAACAGCATCTCTAACTTATGATAAAGCTGACTTTAGTATCTCCAATCTGTTAAGTGTTCTCCTGTAGGCCTCTGTTATCTTCCAATTCAGCAATGTTCAAACAGTATAAATAATACAAAAATTCCATTGCTAAAAGTGAGATCAGTACTCTAAAGTAAAAATATTTTATTTACTTAAGGGGTTCCCTCAAATAAATGCCATCTAACCTGCCCTACTTAGTTTTTAACAAGATCCACACATATTAAGTAGCTTTTCTCTGACACTTATCTATGCTGAAAACCCAGATCATCTTCCCAATAGAAAAATACATGGTTCTTCAACATGCTGCTGGTGCCTGAAGATTCAAGATTAGCAATACACAGGTGTGGGTCACCTGAGTAGGCATGTCAACACCATAAAGAGGACTCACAGTCATTCTAGACCACTAGAAATGTCCCAAGGAAAATATGAGCTGAGAATTGGCCAGGTCAAGGCTAACTGTGTGTATCCTTTTTTTAAAATTACATCAACTTGTTATGAATGCAAATTTTCTTTCAAACAGATTTGGAGAGGTGGGCTGATGAAATGGCCAGAATGATAAGACTATTTCAGAAAAACATTTTGGCAGTTTGAGTTATCAATTTATTTAGACATGAGAAACTGGGGATGATAGTTCAGGGAAAATCTTAGGAATGACCTCCATAGTCTTCAGACCACTTCACAGGATAGATGACATTTAGAAGCTTTAGAGGGGGAGGGGTGCTATTGTAAATATTGCTAAGTTAGTCTATCAACTTGTCAAGAAGACAAAAATAGTCACAAAGGCTCAAGAGAGTTTGGGAAGCTCTGAGATGTCCATGAACAACATGGAAGAATGAATAGGAGACATGGGAGAAAAACTTTAGAAAGCCATGCAGGTCTCATGTGTGGAGGAAAATAAAAGTCTTACATCAAGGTTATCTCTTTTAAAAAAGAGAATCATCCAAGGCAACTCCAGAGTAGTGTGTCTAGCTATAGCCACTTCTAGTCATTATTACACACAAAACAAGGTTCTGAGGAGAGCTGGGTAAAAGGTCTCAGAGATGTCCTAACAAAACCCATAAAACAGCACATGCCCAGTGTGAAACATGAAAAGAACCATGTTAAATGTCCCTGTGTCTCAGTTGTGTGGGCTTAGGGGTGTGTTTATCAATATAGATGTTTCACACATGACAGTTTTCTGCTTCTTGCCATTGCTGTGCACTTGATTATATGCAGGTACTATTATGAACCTTGCTAATATTAATATGTTTGAATCCTTCTCATTTATCAGACATCTGCATGCCTGTTGGATATATCTTAGTGGTAGAATTACTAGCCCACAACAGTTGGATATGCTTTGTTTTAAAACCTGATGGTGAAATCTTGCCAATATGTTATACTAATTCATGCCTCCAACATACAACAGCACTAAAAGTTCCAAAATTTGGCATAACAATGTTACAGTTTTATTGTTGTTGATCACAAGTGAAAAACTATACTGGATAATAGCTCTCATGAGTACAAACCCCTTTCATGGTTAGGAAATGTTTTACTTCCCTAATTCATGCGCACCTTCAATCACAGGCCACTTCTATCTTAAAACCGATGGATCCCACTGACAGGTCAAAGCCAAGAATAAGTTTACAAACATCAACCAGTCTGAAAGAGATGATGTGGCCCTTTCCTATAATAGTGAGAGTTTCAACTCAATAAATTACACTTTGAGAGGGAAACCATCAGTAAAGGTTAATTCCATACCATACATTTCCCATAGTATACTAGCCAAGTGTTCTAATATTAGTTTTTGTAAATGAAGAAAATATCCAATAAAATAATAAATATAAAAATCAGAAAAAATTTTAAAAAGAAGTAAATAATTCCCATAATGTAGGAAATGACCATGGATATAAACAAAGTGAACCTTATAATATCTGATTCCTCTTTACAATTAAAAGATTGTTAAATTAAAAAGCAGCTCCTGAAAATACCATTCTTTGTGATAAGGTCACTCAGACATTCCTTTATAACTTTTTAAAGGTATGATTAATTGTTAAGTATATTCTTCCTGTAGGGCAGCAGGACACCATATCTCTCCAGTGTCTGCCATGTTTCCCCCATAGGCCAGCCTCTGGCTTCTTTGTCCCCTATCTTTTGAACTACCGCTCTACTCTCTGCTTCAAATGTAACACATTTTCTTAGATTCTACCTGAGTGAGAGACATAGCATTTGCTTACAAATGCCTTAATAATGTCTTTCACCAATCCATATTCCTGCACAAGACAGGTTTTGGCCTCCATACAAATTGGATGGTAAGTGTATGAGGTGAGGAATGTGTTTGCACACTGCTCCATGTAAACAACTAAAATGACTTTGTTTTCATGAAAGAAAATTTTTAAAATTCAAAGAGTGATTTGCCACCAATCGTGTTTTATGTGTGAGAAACATAATTTGTCATTCTTAATCACTAAGTCTCACAGGTCTGAAACATTAGTGACAGACAAACCAACCTCCCACGGGTGATGCTGATGAAAAACACATAGTACATGTCAGGAAGAGATATATATCTATATACACATGTATGTATATATATATACATGTATATATATACATACATACATACATACATATGTATATATATATATGTGTGTGTGTGTATATTCATGTGAATTAACATCAATGATCTTTATATTTAAAAAAATTAGATCACACTTGAATGATTCACCAACAAATTTTAAAATGACCAGTTTTCAGACTCTAACATTTATGACATTTTTACTAATGAACACATGAAAAATAATGACTAAGGTGCACATGTAACTATAGTACATCATTTTTAACTAAAAAATATGCAACTCTAAGCACCCCTAAACTTATGAATTAATAAAACTACAAAAAATTAAAGCAGTAAAATATTCCGAAGAACAAAATCATTTTTAAGACACAACTAGCTTTCTGTGGTATTAAAGAAAATAGGTGGGTTTAAAATAGAGGGATGTCTTAGTTAGGGTTTTACTGCTGTGAACAGACACCATGACCAAGGCAAGTATAAAACACAGCATTTAATTGGGGCTGTCTTACAGGTTCAGAGGTTCAGTCCATTATCATCAAGGTGGGAGCATGGCAGTATTCAGGCAGGCATGGCACTGGAGGAGCTGAGAGTTCTATGTCTTCATCCAAAGGCTGCTAGTGGAAGACTAACTTCCAGGCAACTAGGGTGAGGATCTTATGCCCACACCCACAGTGACACACCCATTCCAACCAGGTCACACCTATTACAACAAAAGCAATACCTCCAGATGGTGCCACTCTCTAGTCCAAGGATATACAAACCATCACATTCAACTCCCTGGTCCCCATAGACTTGTTCAAAAACATGAGTCTATGGGGACCATACTTAAACATAGCATAATGCAAAATGCATTTAGTCCAACTTTCAAAGTCCTCATAGTCTATAGCAGTCGCAACAATGTTAAAAGTCCAAAGTTCAAGGTCTCTTCTGAGATTCGTTCAATTTAATTAACTGTAATCCACAAAGCAAGGTAGGAAACCAGCTGGGCAAACTTAAAACTCTGCATCTCCATGGCTGATGTCAAAGGGGTCTTCAGATCTCCACTCCTTTTTCATCTTTGTTGACTGCAACAAACTGCTTTCTCCTGGGCTGGTTCCACTCCCTGTTAGCAGCTTTCCTCAGCATGTAAACCATGGCTCTGGCATCTTTAACATCTTTGAGTCTCCAAGGCAATTTCAATGTTACAGCTTCTTGTTTCAGTGTCTGGGATTCCACTTGATCTTTTGGACTCCTCCTAAGGGCTGGCATAACTTTTCCAGCTCTGCCCTCTGTAGCACTCTAAGCTCAGGTTGATCCACTCCACTACGGCTGCTGTTCTTGGTGGCCATCCCATGGTACTGACATCTCCAATACACTGGGGTGTTCCACTCCAACTAGGCTTCACCAATAGCCTCTCATAGGCTATCTTCAGGGTGCCAAGCCTCAAATCCTTTGCGTGACCCCTTCAGTCCTGGGCCATCAACTACAGCTGAGGCTTCACCTTCTCCAATGGAATTCCCTGGCCTCTCACAGTGCTAAGCCTCAGTTTCTCTCCATGATCCCTTCATTTCTTCACAAGCAGTACCACCTGAGTGACTCTTACAGATTACCACGTCCAGCCGCAGCATGAGGTACAACCTTGAGTATCTCTGGAACACAGCTTCTTTGTGCTCCCAGAAAACAATTTCCAGAAGATTTCACCTCAGTGATGCTGGACTCTTCTTAATCACTGCTAATTCCTTAGTTCCAGCTAACCAGCATCAATTTCCCCAGTAGTTCCTTCCATTCTTAACTCTAGAGCCAGAGCCACATGGCTGAAGCTGCTGAGTTCTGCTGCTTACAGGAACTAGAACATGATCCCCTTGTACTATTACATTATCACTAGCTTTATGTTTTCTAAATCCTTCACTGCCTAATCTTGGCTATCCTTGTTCTTGCTCTGTAGATTGACCTTGAATACAGAGATCAGCATGCCTGTCTCATGGGATTAAAGGTGTGTACCACCATGCCTGGTTCTAAATTCAGCTGGGTAGGGTCTTGCCCCAAGGTCCTACTCCCTTATTCTTTTATCTCCTAGAACACAAGATTTTGATCCATTTCACTTCCTGGTATCACTTTAATACTCGAACCATATATTTTATATTTTTCCTTTCTAAGCTTGCTATGCTTGTTCAAACTTCTCTTCATAAGACTTAACCAGAGAACAAAGTCTCTGCTGGGCTTTTTTGAAACTTCTTTTGTCAATGCAATTAATCCAAGTCTCTTCATCTTAGGCTCATGCAAACTTTTCAGACAAGAGCAAAAAGTAGCCACATTCTTCGCCAAAATACCACAAAACCAGTCTTTATGCCACATTCTGAAATTCTTCTCCTTTGAAATCTCTTGGGCCAGGCCAACACAGTTCAAATCACTCCCAGCAACAAAGTCTTACATATTCCTACTAGGATGACCCATTAAGCCCCATTTAAAGCATTCCACTGCTTTCCAAATCCAAAGTCCCAAAATCCACATTCTTTCAAATAAACACATGGTCAGGCCTATCACAGTAATACCCCACTTCTGGTACCAACTTCTGTCTTAGTTAGGGTTTTACTGCTGTGAACAGACACCATGACCAAGGCAAGTATAAAAAACAACATTTAATTGGGGCTGGCTTACAGGTTCAGAGGTTCAGTCCATTATCATCAAGGTGGGAGCATGATAGTATCCAGGCAGGCATGGTGCAGAAAGAACTGAGAGTTCTATGTCTTCATCCAAAGGCTGCTAGTAGAAGACTAACTTCCAGGCAACTAGGGTGAGGATCTTATGCCCACACCCACAGTGACACACCCATTCCAACCAGGTCACACTTATTCCAACAAGGCCCCACCTCCAGATGGTGCCACTTTCTGGTCCAAGGATATACAAACCATCACGAGGGATATTATGAAATATTGGTTGTATGTATGTTTCAACCAGTTTTCAGTCTGTAAATCAATGTTTCTATAGTGAAGTATGCATCTTTACAAAACTTCAGGGCAAACATCTTATGGACTGCACTATTTATCTAGACCACTCTTGGTTTCTTTTGGCTGTCTATATGAAAATAATATAATCCCTCACTTCAGATCTGTTTAGAGCACTGTGTGCCTTTATAATCACAATGCTATGCGACTTTAATTCAACACAAATATAATAGAACAAAAAATTCAAGCACATAACTTTTTAGTAATCTCATTATACAATGGTCATAATTGTATAAAATATTCTACATAATAAACACTTCTTACCAATAATTCATGATACTCAATAGACATCCCACATAATAACAGTTCAACCTAAGCAATACTACACTCACTAATGATAACTTCAGTTGAGAATTTTGGGTCAATGTCTGAGATCTGACAAGAGCCCCGGAAGCTATGCTCAGCCTACTGTCTATCCTCAATATGCCTATCAAAGCAACAAGTAATAACAAAGCACAGAGAAGGGAGGTTGTTTTCAGTTTGGTTGCACTGAGAAGAAGGAAACAGTCCAAGATTCTAGGTGACACACATCCCAGCCAGTCTTCAGAGTATTGAGTGAGTAGAGGACCACGGGTATACATAGTTAAGCAACACTGGTCAAGGTGTAGTGTTGCCCATTGTTGTCTCTGCTCAAGTCTCTCCAGAAAGGCAGCCAGACAAATTGTCAAAACTCTGAAATCCCTTTTTTGGGAAACATATGGATTTCATCAGGACTTTCTCTGCCATAGAATACCTCAGGAAATTTTTATCTGAGGACACACTGTTAAGCATTTAGAACAGTTATCCTGCTATGGTCATTATGATGCTAACACATGAAATTATCACCATCCATCATAAATATTAAACAAAATGAAAAAATATATAAAACTTTTCCTATCTGCACTATAATTATTATCATTTTATATGTATTATTCAAACTTTATGTGATTTAATGTTCTAGTGAATTATATCCTTTAAAAGAGATATCTTTTGAGCTTTAGAATTGATAGCCCCAATTTAAATAAATTCGTCCATATTCCAGCTTTAAATTATATCTTTCCAAAGTGTTCTTCACAATTTACCATGAAAAAAGCAATTTATATCTACATTTATATCTATATCTACATATTTACTTTTACCTATAACGATACCTCTCTCTCATATATATTGATCCTAAAGCATATCACAAAACACATCATTAGAACAAACCCTGAAAATGAGGTGGGAGACTTTTTCTTCTCCCTTTATGGATTATTTCTCAACTACAGAAGATGTAGAACTGTTTATAGGACACTTGCCCAGGGTTCACAGAGGGCAACAACAACCTGAGACTGTAAAACCTGCCCAACAAAGACAAGAGTAGATATCAACAATGAAAAACACCTTAAACATCATAAATTCAGATGCTTTGATACCAGAACAAAAATGCAAACATGAATGGGTAAGATAATATGCCTCCAACAGAATACAGTATCTCTTTGACCATAGGTCCCAGAGAGATAAGATTTATCTCACAACACAAGAAAGTGTTCAATGTAGTAATTATTAGTATACTCAAGGACCATAAAGTATATGAATAAATTCCTTTAAGGAAAGAATAAAAGAATAACAAAAATTATTTGAAATAAATAACAAAAGAATTTAAGATATGAAAGTATATTAAAGTAATTTCTAAAGAAAAAAAACTTGAAATGAAAATTTAAGAAAGCCAAACAAAAGCTTCTAGGTCTTGTTATTTGCCTCACTAGCAGATCACAAGACAGAGAAGACAAAATTGCTGTTGTTGAAGAAAAGGTAGAAGAGATATTGACTCAAGCTTAAAAATAATAAATAAATAAAAAGATTGAGAGATAAATTAATAAATAGATCTATAGATAAATGAATGAGTGAATAAATGAATGATGTTAACTCTAACATAATCCAGGCATAAAACATCTAGCAAATATGGGACACTACAAAAAAAAAAGTCCAAAATTCATAGCTATAGAGGAATGAAAAAAACCTCAGGTCAATGACAGAAAATATTTTTAATAAAATCATAGAAAAATATTCTCCCAATGTATCAAAGGCAATTTATAATTTTAATGTAATCCCAATAAAAACTCCACACAATTCTTCACAAATTCTTTTTAAAGAAATAAGCTCCATCCCCTTCAACAAATAGTGCTGGTTTAACTGGATATCTACATGTACAAGAATGAAAATAGATCTGTATTTATAACCCTGCACAAAACTCAAGTCCAAGTACATCAAGGACCTTAACATAAAACTGGATACAATAAATCTCATAGAAAGGAAGCTGGGAAATAGCCTTGAACACATTGATACAGGAGACAATTTCCTAAACAGAACACCAAAGGCTCAGGCTCTAAGATCAACAACTGATAAACATGGCACCTCATGAAACTGCAAACTTCTATAAGACAAAAGACACTGTCAAGAGAACAAAATGGCAGCCTATAGATTGGGAAGGATCTTCAGCAACCCTATATCTAACAGAAGGCTATTTACAAATTCCTCTGGAATAATAAAATTTAGAAAGAGTTCAAGAAACTAAACACCAAGAACTAAATAACCCAATTAAAAAATAGGGCAGGGAGCTAAACAGAGGCATCTCGAATGACTGAGAAGTGGTTAAAGAAATGTTCAAAGTCATTAGTCATCAGGGAAATGCAAATCAAAGCAACTATGAGGTTCCATCTTACACCAGCCAGAATGGTGTAAAAACTCAAGTGAGGATGTGGAGCAAGAGGAACATTCCTCCATTGATGATGGGTGTGTGTTTACAACCCCTTTGTAAATCAATTTGATAGTTTCTCAGAAAACTGGGAATAGTTCTACCTCAAGACCCAGCTGTACCACTCCTATGCATAGACCCAAATGATACTCCACTATCCCACAAAGACACTTGATCAATTGTGTTCATAGCAGCTTTATTTGTAATAGCTGGGAACTAGAAACAACCTAGTCCCTCAACAGAAGAATGGATAAAGAAAATGTGGTACATCTATGCAATGGAATACTATTCAGCTATTAAAAACAAAAACATTGTGAATTTTGCAGGCCAATGGATGGATCTTGAGATTATCATCCTGAGGTAACCCAGTCCCCAAAGGACATACACAGTATGTATTAACTTATAAGTGGATATTATCCAGAAAATACAGGATGCCCATGCTACACTGCACAGAACCAAGGAGACTGGACTCGAAGGAGGGCACAAGCAAGGATGCTTGAGCCTCACTTGGAAAATAGAACAGAATAGTTGTGGAAGGCAGATGGTAAGGGGGAACTGTGTGGAAGAGAGGATTAGAGTTAGGGTTTGAGTGTGGAAAGGGAGAAGGGGATGGCTGAATGGCCATGAGAATGAATGGAAATCTTCAGCTGACAGGGAGGTAGGGGAGCATCTCCAGAAAGACACGGAGACCAGGGATAGGAGAGGCACCCAAGAATCAATGGAAGTGTCTTAACTGACTCATAGCATTGGGATTATGAAGCCTGGGAAGGCTGCCTCTTGTGGCCAGGCAGGAACCCTGGTGGAGCGATAGGGACACCAGCGCACCCACAAACTTCCTGCTCCAAACTTATCCTGTCTACAAGAGGATCTGGAGAAAGTATCCAAGGAGCTAAAGGGATCTGCAACCCTATAGGTGGAACAACATTATGAACTAACCAGTACCCCGGAGCTCTTGACTCTAGCTGCATATGTATCAAAAGATGGCCTAGTCGGCCATCACTGGAAAGAGAGGCCCATTGGACACGCGAACTTTATATGCCCCAGTACAGGGGAATGCCAGGGCCAAAAAATGGGAATGGGTGGGTAGGGAAGTGGGGAGGGGGCATGGGGGACTTTTGGGATAGCATTCTAAATGTAATTGAGGAAAATACGTAATGATAAAAAAATATTTTAAAAAAATGAAGCCAAAAAAAAAAATGCAGGGATCGGGGATGAAGTAGAGACTGAAGAAAAGGCCAATAACCAGGCCAACTTGAGACCTATCCCATGGACAAGCACCAATCCCTTATACTATTACTGATTTTCTGTTATGCTTGAAGACAGGAATATAGCATGGCTGTCCTCTGAGAGGTCCCACCTGCCAACAGATGAAGACACCCGCAGCCAAACAGTGGATAAATCTTGGGGTACTCTTGTGGGAGAATAGGAGGAACGATCATGGGGGGATAGGACCTCTACAGAAAGACCAACAGAATCAACTAACCTTGACCCTTGGAACTTTTGGATATTGAAACACCAACCAAAGAAAATACACAGGCGGGCCCTAGGCCTCCCTGTATATATGTAGCAGATGTGTAGCTTGGTTTTCATGTGGGTCCCTACCATCTGGAGCAGAGGCTTATCCCAAAAGCTGTTGCCTGTACGTGGGATATGTTCTTCTAGCTGGACTGTCTTGGCCTCAGAGGAAAAGAAGTGGAAGCCTCTCAGAGACTTGAAGTGCCAGGGTATGGGGGTATCAGGGTACTTGCTAAGAGAAGGGGAATAGGGAAAGAGGGAAGGATTGAGGGTGACTCCTTCACTTGGTGCCTAGTGAGCAGGATGAACAAATAAAACGTAAATAAATAAATAAATAAATAAATAAATAAATCAGCTTCATATGTAAACACATACAAACACAAGCACACACCAGAAAAAAAAAAATCAGAATAGCTAAAAGAATCCTGCATATTAAAAGAACTGCTGGATGTATAGCCATCCCTAATTTCAAATTGTACTACATAACTATAGCAGTTAAAAACAGTTTGATATTGGTATTAAAACAGACATACTGATCAATTGAATAGAAATGAAGATTCAAACATAAGTCCACACACCTATAAACACCTTATTTTTATAAAGAAGCCAGAAATACTCACAAGAGAAAATATAGCATCTTCATTGTGAGAGACCAAACTGTGGGAAAATAGGTCCCCCCAGTAACTCTCACCCTAAAGATCCGGCTGCCCTTTGAAGGGAATTATGTCACCCCCTCCTTCATTGCCTCCACCTGGCGCCTGAGACTGCCAGCTTCACTCCCTCCTTCACTTGGTGACTAGAACTGCTTAGATTAAGGCAGCTTCACCTCCTCCTCCAGGTCTCCATTTGGTGCCCGGGATTGTTTCAGGGCCAACATTCCAACAATAGACATTATCTATTCTCGTAGATAAGCTACGAGAAGCATGTAATCAGCATTTGTCCCAGATGTCCATCCCTTTCTCTGTATTTTATTATGTCTCCTCGACCCCTCCCTATTTTCTCTCACTGTATGCTTATAATCAGGCTCCTAGCCTTCATTAAACAGACCTTGACAAATCTTTGCTTGGTATTGCTCCCCTTTCTCTGCCTGCTTCTCTTGCAGGCCTCTGTCCTCCTCGACCCAAGGAATAACTAGGTCCTGCTGGACGGGACACTTCATCACATGGTGCTAGTCAAACTACATCCAGTCTGCTGCACTTAGAAGGAAAATAGATTCATATACATACAACTCAACTCCAAATGGATCAAGAGCATGAACATAAAACCAGGTATCCTGAATCTGATAGAAGAGAAAGTGAAAAATAGGCTGAACTCATTGCTCCAGGAAAGGGCTTTCTGAACAGAACACTAATAACACAGACACTAATATCCACAATTTCTAGATAGAACCTCATGAAACCAAACATGTTCACTATAGCAAAAGATACCATAATTCAGGCAAAGTTACAGAAATCAACATGGGAAAAAGATTTTTACAAATTATACATCTGATAGATGGTTAATATCTAAGATATATTAAGAATTAAAAATAATAAAAGCAACTGAACATCAAGAATAAAAATAACCATTTTTAAAAATTGGGCAGAGAACTACCCAAAAGCATCTAAAAAGATGAGGCTACAGGTGTTCGAGAAGTCAGTATCAGTAAGGAAATACAAATCAAACCTCATTATAACCGCAGTGACAACGGCAAAGATCAACAAAACAAATGACAGCCCATGCTGAAGAGGATGTGGGGGTAAAGGACACTTATACACTGACAGTAATGCAAACTGTAATAGCCACTATGGAAATCAGTGTGGAAACTTCTAAAAAAGCTAAAAATGATTTTTTTCCTGTGATCCGGGACCAAAGACCTGGAATTCTGCTCCCCAGATCCAAAGGCTCAACCTTGATCACTGCTACTCTGTTCATAACAGCCAGGAAATGTTAACAACATAAATGCCCTTCAACTAACGAATAATTATGAAAATAACATACATATCCACAATGGAATACTGTTCAACTGTAGAAAAAATGACAACATGAACTTTGCAGGTAAATAGATGGAACTAGAACAGATCATACTGAGTGAGGCAACACAGAATCAAAAAGAAAACACCACATATTCTTTCTCTTCTGTGGCTTCTAGCTCCAAATATTCAGATGTGAGTACATATCCCAGAGTAACTTTATAAACCAGTAAACTAACCACTTCTAGGGCATGGGCTTGAGGAGTGGTAAAAATGGAGAATAGAAGGGACCAAGCAATCTTGGAGAAATGAGAATGTGTCCTTTTTATAGTGAGGGGGACAACAATACATGGAAAATACATAGAGTGAGGGTAAAATAACAGTAAATATTATCTGAAAAAGTCATAAGAATTAATATTATTAACTCTTTACAAAAATTCCTATAATGTAAATAGGTTTGTGTGCATGCATATATATAATTTAAATGAAAATTTCTTGGGAAGCCTAGTTCCAATGGATAAATCTACAAAGCTACTAACACCTGCCTCAGCTATGACATATATATATATATATATATATATATATATATATATATATATATATATATACATGCCAAAGCGAAAGTTAATTAGGAAAAGTTCAGGAGGCTGCAACCATCCACAATGAACCACAGCCAAGCAAAGAATGCTGGGAGAAGGAGATGTAGTCTTCCCAAGATAAGAGCACTCAGCTTGGTTATCTAATGTCAAATGGCCAATCCAGACATATATATATGAGTAAATACAGAGCAGGTTATATTTAGAATGTATGTATGTATGTATGTATGTATGTATGTATGTATGAGTCTCTGTGTGTGTAAATATATTTACATATATATATGCATATATGTATGTTTGTATGTATATCTCTCTATGTGTGTGTATGTATACATGTGTCTCTGTGTGTGTCTGTGTGTATATATATATATATATATATATATATATATATATATATATATATGTGTGTGTGTGTGTGTGTGTGTGTGTGTGTGTGTGTGTAATAACAATGAAGAAGAGGTCACATGGTTTTGAGAGCAAGGAAGGGTGGGAGAAAGTGTTTGAAAGGAAGAAAGGAAAGGAAAGAGAGCAATTATGTAATTATGTTGTAATTGCAAAACCAAAGGGGGAAAACAGTAGAGATGAAGACTAGAAAACCTGGGCAGTGGTGGTGCTCACAGTGACAATAGTAGTTTATTGTTTTTAGGTTTTCTCACATCTGCATGGAATTTTTAAAATAACCCCTGCATTATTTTCTGATGTTCTCAATATTATCTTTACCTACAGAAATAATGATGAATGCAGAATTAAAATTGCTCTTCAGAGTTTGTGTTCCACCAATGCATCAATATTGCTACAAGCTAGTCAGCAGTAATCAGCTTGCAATCACTATTGAAGTTTTCAGTCAATTAATTATTTTGTTTTCTATATATATTAGAACTTCTCTGAATTCAGTAACTTCATCAACACTATTTTACAAATAAAATAAGTATTGGAATAAAAAATTATGCTTAAAATATAAAGAAATCTTGTTTTATGAATGTATAATTTCTTTTATTTTTCAGATATGTATGTGCATTAGGTTGTGTTTTTAATTCAGAATTGTTTTCCTTAGTCAGATACAGTTAACTAAAACTTAACTGTTTTGAAGCCTGTGTTTGTAATTGAAATTGACACACATGAATGTAATAGGGACAAGTTAAGGAGGGGGGTCTCTTGCTTCAGTGCCCTTTGAAAGAATTTGAGAAAGTTGAAAACTTCGAGGCCCAGGCATGAGACTATACCAGTTGAACGACAACAGTTATAGGAAGAAACCAAGCAGTAATTAGCTTGCAACACTTGTTTGGTGGACCCAACCATGAAACCACCCATGAGAACCACTGTTTCAAGAGCTGGTACTTTTTTTTTATGACTCAGCAGTTAATACATGCACACATGTGCCCTACTCCCCCACACTCAGTGGTAATGAAATAGTTTCAATTTTTTTTCTGAAAGTGTTTTACTTTAATGGACATGATAACATAGGTATTTTGAAAATGTACAACGAGATAATAGTGTTCAGAATGTGGCTTGATTTTTGATTGATTACCGTTTTAGACAGAACATTGCTATGTGATCTAGCATGACCAAGAACTTGCCCTGCCTCAGACTGCCCAGTTCTGGGAGTACAGGGGTTCCTCAAAATTTCCAGTAAGAACAGTGGCTGTAGAGACTTGAACATGAACTTCCTCAGTTTCTGTAGACACACAAATACCAGCCTAATCCAGATATGCTACAATTCAAAATGGAGCTGTATTTCAAAAGTAATGCAGACAAAATACAAGTAAATCCAGTGAAGTGGCTGGCTTTCAATTCCTTGCCCCATGGGTACTCTTACATGGAAAAATACAGCACGGTTTGATACCTGAAATTGGAACTGTTTGGACCATTGTGTTATTTTGTAGTCTTTCCTATGAATAGCCATGTATTGATAAATAGAAGCGATATAAATACATTTCTTCATTTTATGAGGAATATTACCTTTAGTCCCTCACATTGAAAATTCATGCCAAAAAATAAAAATAAAAGCAACCATCATCATCAACAACAAAAAGAACCTGACATTGTGGGTGGTTTTTATATCCTTTAAATTCTACTTCGACCTTCTCTTAAAACATAAATAGTTATAAAATCTCTACCCAGATGAGTGCCTCAATTTCCATCACTTCCTTCAGAGCTGTGCTGTAAAATATTTATATCTTTCTTACGTTATATGTTCTTACCCTACATTTCCTTAATATGAAGAAAACACCACTTGGGAATACCTACTCAGTGCACAATCTTTTGTTTTCCAAAACATGAAAACATACCAAAGCCTTGGCTATGTAGGTAGGATCTGCTCCTGTAAAGGTGGTCCAGGCATCCCATAAATCGTTGACTATGAGATCTTGAGGAAAGCATGCTTCCTTGAATGAGGTAGGTTAATTGAGATGTGGCACTGTTTCTTAGAGACAATTACAATAATGCTGGTGGTGACTTATTGTTTTATTAGAGATCATCCTGAACTTGATGGATATTTCTGTCTCTGTACTCTTCCTGAATCTCTTTTTCAAGTTCAGAAACTTGACAGATGTCTCTCAGAGTGCCAGTTCATTTGCGACTTATTGTGCATAATTTTAGCTCCAGAGATAAGGGGTGATAATGTTCAGAAGCATCATTCTTTTCTTATGAGTACCTACAAATGCTCAACCTCAGGTCTCTCCTGTGTCCTCCAGTAGTGTATTTTGACTAGAGTTTCATGACTTACATGTGAGTATCAGAAATAATTTATTCTCAGGTATTAAAAAGTCCAATCATTTCTCTTTCAGTTGGGTGTTAGTCTTTAAACTTGTTTCTGCTGCAGGCTCAGATCTGACCCATAAATCTACAGAGAAGCCATAAAGAAAGGGCCAGGGTCTATTACCTACTCCTCTGTCTATTTCGTCTACTAATTGTGATTTCTGACCTTTACCACTTCCAAGGTAATTGTCTTTTGACTTTATCCAACATGTTGAAGGACTTGAGCCTTGACCTTTGAGACTGATAATAAACACGGGCAATCTCTTAAATACACTTACTTTTGTACATTTTACAGACATGTTCCTGCCATGGGCACCTGAGACTCGGCCTACTCACTCCCTCCACTCCCATTCTGAGAGAATATATTGCAGTTATGATTTGATTTTTCTATTCTTTGAATTAATTATTTCAGCCTCAATTCTATTTGAGTTGTTGGATTTCTATTTGAGTACACTGTTCTCAAAGACTCAGCCATAACTATCAACCCAAGAACTCTATTACCGTCTGCAAGATCCATACAAAAATTTACATGTGTGTCCAGTCAATCTTTGGACATTTATGTAAGGTCCATTATTGAACTCAGTGCTTTCCCTGCTACTATGTGTCTGTTCTCCTATCCTTCACCTTACATAATTCTCTGAGCAGTTCCGAAATTCTCTATCCTTAAAAATGATATCCACTAATTTCAATCCCTAAAAAATGACAGGGAACATATAGTACACTCTCCCAGAACGCCCTGCCTTCAGTTATGGGAACACAAAATCTCCACCCTTCTGCAGCCTAAGTCTATCCAGAGCATGTGCTTACTTACATCTGAAGATTTGGAGCTAGTAGCTACAATGGGAGAGAATATGGGAGGCTTGTCTTTGGGGTCTAGTATCTCTCACTTGGTATGGTCTCTTCTAGTTCCATCAGCTTACCTGGAAATTTCATGATTTTTCTTTACAGCTGATTAGTGTATTGTGCTTTATTAAATATGTACCACATAGTCATTATTCATTCATATGTCAAAGGATATTTAAATTGTTCCCATCCCCTAGATAGTGTGAATGAAGCAGCAGTGAACATGGATGAATAAATATATGTCAAGTAAGATGTCAAGTCCTTCAGACAAATGCTCTAGCTGTCTCTCGTGATAGATATTTTTAGCTATTTGAGGCCCCAACTTACTTATTTCACAAGGGAATGGCCTGCTTTGCAAACCCACCAGATGTTAGTGCGGGTTCCCCTTTCCACACTTACATTGTCCATCCTTTAGTTGATCTTTACGATTCTGACTAGGATACAAAAAACAAATGTCTAAGTAAAGTTGCCTTGATTTTCACTTATGCAATTGCTAGGAACAGGGATCATTTTTGAGCTATTTCTTGGCAACTTTTATGTCTTCTTTTGAGAACACTGTTCAAATACATAGCCCAGTTTTTGTTGTTGTTATTTTGTTTGTGTGTTTGTTTGTTTGTTTAGTTTTTCAAGACAGGGTTTTTCTGTGCAGTCCTGGCTGTCCTGGAACTCACTCTGTGGGCCATGCTGTCCTCAAACTCAGAAATCTGCCTGCCTCTGCCTCCCAGGCATGTGCCACCACTGCCCAGCCTACATAGCCCAGTTTTGAGTGGATCTTTTTGTTTGTTTGTCTGTTTGTTTGGGTTTTTTAATACTTATTTTTATGTTTTTTTATGTATTTCAGATATTCATCCTGTCAGCTGTGTGACTGGCAAAGATTCTTTCCCACTCTTGTTGGCTTCCTCTTCAATAGAATTTTTTTTGCTTTGTTTTGTTTTGTTTTTTGTTTTTGTTTTAGCTGTGCAGAAGCTTTTTAGTTTAATGAGATCCAACCTGTCAATTTCTGGCCTTCTTAGGAAACCAATGTTCTGATCAGAAATTCCTTTCTGACACCTATGTCATGTAGGTTCTGCCTATGTTTTCTTCCTGGATTCCTGAATGAAAGACACATACTTGCAGAATTTATATTTTGAAATGCCTTTATCAGTCAATGGCTGGTCTACTTCCTAACCTCTACATGGCTAATCTATCTCCCTCTGATAGTCTCAAGTTATTACTTATTAAAATCTATATTCCATCTTTGATGCCCTGTACCCATTGGGCATCCCTTCTGAGGCTGCTCTCCCCCAACTCCTACATGATGGCTGGCTATGCTTCTCAGGCTTTGTGCCTCCTCTCCTCTACCTTCTCCATGCATGGCAGATATCCCTCTCTCTTCCTCCTTCCATGGACCCTTGCTTGGGAATTTTAAAAGTTCTACCTCTGTCTGACCTGTCCAGCCATTGGCTACAGGCAAGTTTATTTACCAATCAAAAACAACTAAGGGTAGGATCCTTCAGTGTCTTGTGTGAGGATACGCAGATTCTCGTGCAATTTTGGAGATCCAGATTAACATAATACAAGCAGCATTTGACCAAACCAACTACATATTCCAGCACCATTCATTAAGAAACTTGTTTATTTTCCACTTTATGTTTTGGCATCTTTGTCAAATATTAAATGGATAAGGTTACAGTAATGTGTACTCATGCTTGGGTTTTCAATTTTGTTCCATTGTTCTACATTGTTCTTTTTTTTGTGCTGGTGACTTTTGTTTTAATTACTAGGGCTCTGTAATATATCTTTATGTCTGGAACATTCCTCCAACAATTTTCTTTTTGCTCAGTATTGTTTTGGCTACCTTGTATCATTTATGGTTCCATATGCATGATAGTTCTTTTTCCCATTCTATAAAGAATAAGATGAAAATTTTGATTGAGATTGCCTTGAGTCTCTAAATGACTTTTCGTAGAATGCTCATTCCACAATATTAATCGTACTAATCTAGAAGCATGGTATATTTCCTTTCTTTAGTGTCTTTCTCTTTTTTCTTCAGTGATTAAAGTTTTCCTCATAGAAATCTTTCACCTCTTTGATTTACATTTATGCCTAGATATCTTATATCCTTTCCAGCTGTTGTGAATGGAATCATATCTACAATCCCATTCTCTGTATTTATGCTGTGGGTATATAGTAATGCTGTTGGGTTTTTTAAGTTGGTTCTGTATCCTGCTATTTGTCTAAAATTGTTGATCATTGCTAGATATTTTTTGATAGAAGATAAGTGGGGCTGCCTTACGTATATCTCTTATATCATCTTCAAACAGGGATAGTTTGACTCATTCTTTTTTTAATATTTTTTATTATTACGTATTTTCCTCAATTACATTTAGAATGCCATCCCAAAAGTCCCCCATACCCTCCCCCCCATTCCTACCCACCCATTCCCATTTTTTGTCCCTGGCATTCCCCTGTACTGGGGCATATAAAGTCTGCCTGTCCAATGGGCCTCTCTTTCCAGTGATGGCCAACTAGGCAATCTTTTGATACATATGCAGTTAGAGTCAAGAGCTCTGGGGTACTGGTTAGTTCATAATGTTGTTGCACCTACAGGGTTGCAGATCTCCTGAGCTCCTTGGATACTTTCTCTAGCTCCTCCATTGGGGGCCCTGTGATCCATCCAATAGCTGACTGTGAGCATCCACTTCTGTGTTTGCTAGGCCCCGGCCTAGTCTCACAAGAGAGAGCTATATCAGGGTCCTTTCAGCCAACGCTTGCTAGTATATGCAATGGTGTCATCATTTTGAGGCTAATTATGGGATGGATCCCTGGATATGGCAGTCTCTAGATGGCCCATCCTTTTTTGTCTCAGCTCCAAACTTTGTCACTCTAACTCCTTCCATGAGTAATTGTTTCCAATTCTAAGAAGGGGCAAAGTGTCCACACTTTGGTCTTCCTTCTTCTTCAGTTTCATGTGTTTTGCAAATTGTATCTTATATCTCGGGTATACTAAGTTTCTGGGCTAATATCCACTTATCAGTGAGTACATATCATTTGAGCTCTTTTGTGATTGTGTTACCTCACTCAGGATGATGCCCTCCAGGTCTATCCATTTGCCTAGGAATTTCATAAATTCATTCTTTTTAATAGCTGAGTAGTACTCCATTGTGTAAATGGACCACATTTTTTTGTATCCATTCCTCTGTTGAGGGGCATCTGGGTTCTTTCCAGCTTCTGGCTATTATACATAAGGCTGCTATGAACATAGTGGAGCATGTGTCCTTCTTACCGGTTGGGACATCTTTTGGATATATGCCCAGGAGAGGTATTGTGGAATCCTCTGGTAGTACTATGTCCAATTTTCTGAGGAACCGCCAGACTGATTTCCAGAGTGGTTGTACAAGCTTGCAATCCCACCAACAATGGAGGAGTGTTCCTCTTTCTCCACATCCTCGCCAGCATCTGCTGTCACCTGAATTTTTGTTCTTAGCCATTCTTACTGGTGTGAGATGGAACATCAGTTTTGTTTTGATTTGCATTTTTCTGATGATTAAGGATGCTGAGCATTTTTTCAGGTGCTTCTCAGCCATTCGGTATTCCTCAGGTGAGAATTCTTTGTTTAGCTCTGAGTCCCATTTTTTAATGTGGTTATTTGATTTTCTGGAGTCCACCTTCTTGAGTTCTTTATATATGTTGGATATTAGTCCCCTATCTGATTTAGTATAGGTAAAGATCCTTTCCCAATCTGTTGGTGGCCTTTTTGTCTTATTGACGGTGTCTTTTGCCTTACAGAGACTTTGCAGTTTCATGAGGTCCAATTTGTCAATTCTCAATCTTACAGCACAAGCCATTGCTGTTCTATTCAGGAATTTTTCCCCTGTGCCCATATCTTCGAGGCTTTTCCCCACTTTGTCCTCTATAAGTTTCAGTGTCTCTGGTTTCATGTGGAGTTCCTTAATCTACTTAGATTTGACCTTAGTACAAGGAGATAGGAATGGATCAATTCTCATTCTTCTACATGATAACAGCCAGTTGTGCCAGCACCA
This sequence comes from Mus musculus, assembly GCF_000001635.26. Lineage (NCBI taxonomy): Eukaryota > Metazoa > Chordata > Mammalia > Rodentia > Muridae > Mus > Mus musculus. The sequence goes on along the minus strand of NC_000076.6, from coordinate 72,138,807 downwards.
TTTGTTGAAACTGCTGTCTTTCTTCCACTTGATGGTTTTAGCTCCCTTGTTGAAGATCAAGTGACCATAGGTGTGTGGGTTCATTTCTGGGTCTTCAATTCTATTCCATTGGTCTACTTTTCTGTCACTCTACCAGTACCATGCAGTTTTGATCACAATTGCTCTGTAGTAAAGCTTTAGGTCAGGCATGGTGATTCCACAAGAGGTTCTTTTATCCTTGAAAAGAGCTTTTGCTATCCTAGGTTTTTTGTTATTCCAGATGAATTTGTAGATTGCTCTTTGTAATTCGTTGAAGAATTGAGTTGGAATTTTGATGGGGATTGCATTGAATCTGTAGATTGATTTTGACAAGATAGCCATTTTTACAATGTTGATCCTACCAATCCATGAGCATGGGAGATCTTTCCATCTCCTGAGACCTTCTTTAATTTCTTTCTTCAGAGACTTAAAGTTCTTATCATACAGATCTTTCACTTCCTTAGTTAGAGTCACGCCAAGATATTTTATATTATTTGTGACTATTGAGAGGGTGTTGTTTCCCTAATTTCTTTCTCAGCCTGTTTATTCCTTGTGTAGAGAAAGGCCATTTACTTGTTTGAGTTAATTTTATATCCAGCTAATTCACCTTAGCTGTTTATCAGGTTTAGGAGTTCTCTGGTGGAATTTTTAGGGTCACTTATATATACTATCATATGATCTGCAAAGAGTGATATTTTGAGTTCATCTTTTCCAATTTGTATCCCCTTGATCTCCTTTTGTTGTCGAATTGCTCTGGTTAGGACTTCAAGTAATATGTTAAAGAGGTAGGGAGAAAGTGGACAGCCTTGTCTAGTCCCTGATTTTAGTGGGATTGCTTCCAGCTTCTCACCATTTACTTTGATGTTGGCTACTGGTTTGCTGTAGATTGCTTTTTATCATGTTTTGTTATGGACCTTGAATTCCTGATTTTTCCAAGACTTTTATCATGAATGGGTGTTGGAACTTTTCAAGTGCTTTCTCCACATCTAATGAGATGATCATGTGGTTTTTGTCTTTGAGTTTGTTCATATAATGGATTATGTTGATGGAATTCCGTATATTAAACCATCCCTGCATCCCTGGAATAAAACCTACTTGGTCAGGACGGATGATTGCTTTAATGTGTTCTTGGATTCAGTTAGCAAGCATTTTATTGAGTATTTTTGCATCATAAGGGAAATTGGCCTGAAGTTCTCTATCTTTGTTGGATCTTTCTGTGGTTTAGGTATCAGAGTAATTGTGGCTTCATAAAATGAGTTGGGTACCTTCTGCTTCAATTTTGTGGAATAGTTTGGGCAGAACTAGAATTAGATCTTCTTTGAAGCTCTGATAGAACTCTGCACTAAACCCATCTGGTCCTGGACTTTTTTTGGGGGGGGGGGGCTGGGAGACTATTAATGACTGCTTCTATTTCTTTAGGGGATATGGGACTGTTTAGATCATTAACTTGATCCTGATTTAACTTTGGTACCTGGTATCTGTCGAGAAATTTGTCCAATTCATCCAGGTTTTCCTGTTTTGTTGAGTATAGCCTTTTGTAGAAGGATCTGATGGTGTTTGGGATTTCTTCAGGATCTGTTGTTATGTCTCCGTTTTCATTTCTGATTTTGTTAATTAGGATGCTGTCTCTGTGCCCTCTAGTGAGTCTAGCTAAGGGTTTATCTATCTTGTTGGTTTTTTCAAAGAACCAACTCCTCCTTTGGTTAATTCTTAGTTCTTCTTGTTTCCACTTGGTTGATTTCGCCCTTGAGTTTGATTATTTCGTGTTGTCTACTCCTCTTGGGTGAATTTGCTTCCTTTTTTCTAGAGCTTTTAGATGTGTTGTCAAGCTGCTAGTGTGTGCTCTTGCTAGTTTCTTTTTGGAGGCAGTCAGAGCTATGAGTTTCCCTCTTAGAAATGCTTTCATTGTGTCCCATAGGTTTGCGTATGTTGTGGCTTCATTTTCATTAAACTCTAAAAAGTCTTTAATTTCTTTCTTGATTCCTTCCTTGACCAAGGTATCATTGTGAAAAGTATTGTTCAGTTTCCATGTGAATGTTGGCTTTCCATTATTTATTTTGTTATTGAAGATCAGTCTTAGTCCATGGTGGTCTGAATAGGATGCATGGGACAATTTCAATATTTTTGTATCTGTTGTGGCCTGTTTTGTGACCAATTATGTGGTCAGTTTTGGAGAAGGTCCCGTGAGGTGCTGAGAAGAAGGTATATCCTTTTGTTTTAGGATAAAATGTTCTGTAGATATCTGTTAGATCCATTTGTTCCATAACTTCCGTTAGTTTCACTGTGTCCCTCTTAAGTTTCTGTTTCCATGATCTGTCCATTGACGAAAGTGGTGTGTTGAAGTCTCCCACTATTATTGTGTGAGGTGCAATGTGTGCTTTGAGCTTTACTAAAGTGTCTTTAATGAATGTGGCTGCCCTTGCATTTGGAGCATAGATATTCAGAATTGAGAGTTCTTCTTGGAGGATTTTACCTGTGATGAGTATGAAGTGTCCCTCCTTGTCTTTTTTAATAACTTTGGGTTGGAAGTCGATTTTATCCGATATTAAAATGGCTACTCTAGCTTGTTTCTTCAGTCCATTTGCTTGGAAAATTGTTTTCCAGCCTTTCACTCTGAGGTAGTGTCTGTCTTTTTCCCTGAGATGGGTTTCCTGTAAGCTTCAGAATGTTGGGTCCTGTTTGTGTAGCCAGTCTGTTAGTCTATGTCTTTTTATTGGGGAATTGAGTCCATTGATATTAAGAGGTATTAAGGAAAAGTAATTGTTGCTTCCTTTTATTTTTGTTGTTAGAGTTGGCATTCTGTTCTTGTGGCTGTCTTCTTTTTGGTCTGTTGAGGTATTACTTTCTTGATTTTTCTAGGGTGTGGTTTCCGTCCTTGTATTGGTTTTTTTCTGTTATTATCCTTTGAAGAGCTGTATTCGTGGAAAGATAATGTGTGAATTTGGTTTTGTCGTGGAATACTTTGGTTTCTCCATCTATGGTAATTGAGAGTTTGGCCGGGTATAGTAGCCTGGGCTGGCATTTGTGTTCTCTTAGTGTCTGTATAACATCTGACCAGGCTCTTCTGGCTTTCATAGTCTCTGGTGAAAAGTCTGGTTAATTCTGATAGGCCTGCCTTTATATCTTACTTGACCTTTCTCCCTTACTGCTTTTAACATTCTCACTTTATTTAGTGCATTTGTTCTGATTATTATGTGTCGGGAGGAATTTCTTTTCTGGTCCAGTCTATTTGGAGTTCTTTAAGCTTCTTGTATGATCATGTGCATGTCTTTCTTTAGGTTTGGGAAGTTTTCTTATAGAAGACTATAGAGTTTTGTTGAAGATATTTGCTGGCCCTTTAAGTTTAAAATCTTCATTCTCATCAACTCCTATTATCCGTAGGTTTGGTCTTCTCATTGTGTCCTGGATTTCCTGGATGTTTTGAGTTAGGATCCTTTTGCGTTTTTTATTTTCTTTGATTGTTGTGCCGATGTTCTCTATGGAATCTTCTGCACCTGAGATTCTCTCTTCCATCTCTTGTATTCTGTTTCTGATGCTCGCATATATGATTCCCGATTTCTTTCCTAGGGTTTCTATCTCCAGCGTTGCCTCACTTTGGGTTTTCTTTATTGTGTCTACTTCCCTTTTAAGGTCTAGTATGGTTTTGTTCATTTCTATCACTTGTTTGGATGTGTTTTCTTGTTTTTCTTTAAGGACTTCTACCTGTTTGGTTGTGTTTTCCTGTTTTTCTTTAAGGACTTGTAACTCTTTAGCAGTGTTCTCCTGTATTTCTTTAAGTGAGTTATTAAAGTCCTTCTTGATGTCCTCTACCATCATCATGAGACATGCTTTTAAATCTGGGTCTAGCTTTTCGGTTGTGTTGGGGTGCCCAGGACTAGGTCGGGTGGGCGTGCTGTGTTCTGATGATGGTGAGTGGTCTAAATTTCTGTTAGTAGGATTCTTACGTTTGCCTTTTGCCATTTGGTATTCTCTGGAGCTAGTTGTTATAGTTGTCTCTGGTTAGAGCTTGTTCCTCAGTTGATTATGTTAGCCTCTATCAGCAGACCTGGGAGACTGACTCTATCCTTAGTTTCAGTGGTCAGAGTACTCTCTGCAGGCAAGCTCTCCTCTTGCAGGGAAGGTGCCCAGATATCTGGTGTTTGAACCTGCCTCCTGGCAGAAGTTGTGTTCCACTCACCAGAGGTCTTAAGATCCCGTAAAGGGTCCTGTGAGGACCTTGGCGGTGTCCAGAAACTCCGTGCACAAGGAACTCTGCTGCTGGAGTGAACTGGAAGGGACTTGTGCCCCTGATCAGTCCAGGTTATCTGCTTCCTTAATTAATGCAGTCTCAGTTCCCGAGAGATTGGATTGGAGCAGACACTGTGTTCCACTCACCAGAGGTCTTAGGATCCCGTGGGGAATCCTGTGTGGTTCCTTGCGGGTGTCCGGAGACTCCAAGGGCCACTTATTCTTGTCCTATCTAAGTTCCCATACTGTTTTTTTTTCCACTAGCCTCATTGTTTCCACTAGTACTTCAAGCACAATATTGAAAAGGTGTGAATATAGGGGATAGCCCTGTCTTATTCATGATTTCAGTGGGATTGCTTCATGGCTTTTTTTCTCTAATGAGTATTATGTTAGCTGCGAGTTATCTCATATGTGGCTTTTGCTTAAGATACCAGGATCATTAGACATGGGACCAAGAGAATGTAGATGAATCTAAGCTGAATGCCTCCTCCCTCTAAACCAGTTTTCATGGAACCAGAAGGTGCCTTGCAAACTTCCAGGAGAGGAGAGCAATTAATAGTTCCTCCCAAATATGATCTATATGAACTAAAATAAAGGCTAGACTAGCCTGATAAACCTAAGTGTGCAAGAGTGCCACATCTATCTTGGTAGCAACCAACAGCTCTCTAAGACACTAGGTTCACTAAACATGAGGAAATCATTTCTGATATTGGAAACCTAGCCAACTCTCTGGGGATAGTGAGGCCATGATTCTTGAAGAAGTTGTAATTACCACCTTATCAAACCAGTATAATTACTAACTGCATTATAAATAAATATTTTCATACCCATAAATAACTAGCTCTTACCCCTTATTAAAGAAATGTCTCTTTTCAATGAACAGGGACCTTTACACAAAACTACACATGATCAAAATGCAGAAAACATGTGAGATTCTGTGGTTGCCAATCCCAAATGATATGTGTACAGCACAACTTTTGCACTTAATGCTCAGGGAGCCTCACAGAAGAGGTAACAAAATAATTCTAAGTGCCAGGGGAACAGGAAAGCTTCTGTGAGACTGTTTCTTTCATACATGTCACAGATGTGAAACAGATGAAGTCTCAACAACATAGATGGCTAAACAAAACCTTTTCAATAAACATATCCATGATAATACAGAAGAGATAAATCTCACAAGGCTCTAACTCTAAACAAAGAACTTCAGGCAACTAAGAAATGCGAGATTGTGAGAAAGAATCTTCCCCAGGGATGAGCCCCTCAAGCTGCTATCCAGAGACCAGCTGAAAATTTATATATATATGAATGCATGTAACAGTAAATGGACAGAGCAGGGTGTATGTATTATTTATATATAATTTTTATATATGCATACATTATATAATTATATAATATATAATTATGTGTATATATACACATACATATACATATATACATATACATATACATATACATATATACATATACATATACATATACATATACATATACATATACATATATGCCATGAGAGGGCAAAAATGGTACATGAGAAAGGGACTAGAGGATATGATGTAATTATATTTAATTTCCACAATAATTATAATAATAATAACAGGATAAGGCATTCACATAATAGAGCTACTTACTAAATAATGTATTAAACAAAGCAAACCCTGACAGCTATTAAATAGGATATTTTACTCATGAGGATAGCTCTCCAAAACATGCATTATTCTTGAGCTTCGAACACATGGGCTTTTAGAAATAAAATATACAATGCAATATTCAAAATATTAACTTTCAAAACTTGATGTCTATTCTTTAAAAAGGCACATAGACCTGTTTTCCATGGCACACTTCAACTTTTGGAAATCTACAAAGGAGAAATATGTCACTCATGGAAGGACTCCAGTGACACTCTCTCCCAGTGCATCAAAGGTATAATGGGACTTTAATAATACATTGTCAAGTGTCACATTTCACTGAGCACCGAGGTGAGGCGACAAGGCACTTTAATCAATTATTGATGACATGGATCCCCACACTATCTTCAACTCACTCTCAAGAACACAAGCCCACATAGCAGGAGTTATTCTGCCTTTTCATTGATAGAATTTTTGAAGGTGAGGTGATTAACACAAGATGGTTAAGGGGTACCTCAAATAGAAGTGCTTGCAGATGCCGGCAGAATGTGCCACAATCCAGCAGCACATCAAGAGTGAAGATTCACTTTGGAGTTTTAAGATTTTGAAAATTCCTCTCACATGACTTTATCTGCTTAAAAGTACATGTGGCTGGCATGGAGGACCACATGTGTCATCTCCTCAAGAAGACTGTCATGAGTTTAGGTTATCCAGAGAGAGTCTGTCTCAAAAACATGTATATATTTGTCACATATAATGGCTGTCTTAAAATTTTGGGGGGAGAATAGACTTTTGCACATATATACAGTCAGTAAAACCTAAGACTGTTAATTTCTCTTTCTCTGTCTATTTAGGTTATATATCTCTACATATTCATATGCCCATACATATGTATGCATACATTTATTATCTATCATTATTACATCTTGAAAAGAATTATGACTGTAGAAATAATCATAGCTATCCAGTTGGTCTGTGTGTGAGAGAGAGGGGAAGGGAGAGGAGGAGAAGGAGAGAAGAGGAGGGAAAGAGAGACAGAGTTCGAGAGTGAGAGATCAAGACAGAGAGAGATCAGAGACAATTTGCATAAGTCAAACTAAACTTGGGCCCTCATGCATGACAGCAGCGTGATTTACCTTCTAAACTACCTTGACAGTTCTCTTTTATAGTTTTAAAATGAAAAGTATTAGATGTTCTTTTTGTGTTTTGGAAAAATACATCCCTATTCTAACCATGTAAAATTTCAAATTCTAAGCAAATGCTACCTGAAATATTTACTTAAAAAAAAACAACAAAAAGAAATGAAAACAACAAAACAAACAAACAAAGAAACAAACAAAAAACAGGTTTCAGAGTGACTGCCTCCAATTAGAAGAGAAAACTTCAAATTGTGAGTATGGAGGAAGTAAGGGAGAAAGTGAATGAAGAACAGAAGATGAGAAGGAGGGAAGAGGAGGGAGGGAGGGAACGAGTGAGAGAGCGAATGAGAAGGGAGGGAGGGGGAGAAGAGAGAGATGATGGCAGATCTCTTCCAGGAAATGATTCATAAGAAAATCTCCTTATACAGGCAATACCAAAACCCTCCTTTAACAAAATCATCATGTGTGGCTTTTTCTGTTGCCTCTAAGTTCAACAACACAGATAGCTAGATCATATCTGAATGCATGGTGCTCATTCAACTTTGCGAATATGTGTACTAAAACTAGTTGTTCTCTATCCACGTTCTTTTCTTTTTTTAGTAAGATTTATTTATTTCATGTATGTCTTCAGACACAGCAGAAGAAGAATAGATCCCCAGATAATTGTGAGCCACCATGTGGTTGCTGGGAATTGAACTCAGGACCTCTGGAAGAGCAGTCAGTGCTCTTAACCACTGAGCCATCTCTTCAGCACCCCTATCCACATTCCTGATTAAGTTGTCTTTTTCCTACTCTCTTTCCCCCCTCCCCTGCCTCTGCCTATATGAAATACCTGCACGTGTCTCTAGGCTCCTAGTCACGTTGCAATCTGAAGCCGTTGCTCAGCATGTCTATCTCTTTCTGTGAGATCTTGCCCAGGGGAGGGCATTCATATATAGATACACATACTAAGTAAAAGACTTAAACCAACAGCCCTGCATGCCTTTCAGTTTCCGGATGCTCTCCAATCATTGCAGTTCACTGAACGGTATGATTCTGTCTGCTGGTGTGGTAAACCCCTTGGGTTCCTAGTGTGTACAAACCCTTGCACTGGTGAAATCTAGACTGCTGTGTAAACTAGTTTAGAATGCAGTATCCAGGTCTAAGGAGATATTTACTTTCTAAATATGTGGGCCAGATAAGTTCCAAGGGAGAAATTGGGGAAGTAGAGATATGAGAAGATAAGGACATCTCAGAATGGCAGCCATTTACCAAGCAGCATGTAAAGATCTTGAACTCTTTTTTTTTTCTTTTTGTTAGATATTTTCTTCATTTACATTTCAAATGTTATCCCCTTTTCTGGCTTCCCCTCCGAAAACCACCCTATCTCCCCCCACCCCCCGTTCACTAACCCACCCACTTCTGCTTCCTGTCCTGGCATTTCCTACACTGGGGCACCGAGCCTTCACAAGGCCAAGGGCCTCTCCATTCATTGATATTCCACGTGTCCATCCTCTGCTCCATATTTGGCTGAAGCCTTGACTCCCTCATTGTGTACTCTTGGGTGGTGGTTTAGTCCTTGCGAGCTCTGGGGGTACTGGTTGGTTCATATTGTTATTCCTCCTATGGGGCTGAAAACCCATTGAGCTCCTTGGGTCCTTTCTCTAGCTCCTCCATTGGGGACCCTGTGCTCAGTCCAATGGATGGCTGTGAGCATCCACTTCTTTATTTGTCAGGCACTGGCAGAGCCTCTCAGGAGAACGCTATATCAGGTTCCTATCAGCAAGCACTTGTTGGCATTCACAATGGTGTCTGGGTTTGGTGATTGTATATGGATGGGATAGATCTCCAGGTGGGGCAGTCTTTGGATGACCTTTCCTTCAGTTTCTGGTCCAAACTTTGTCTCCATATTTCCTCCTATGGATATTTTGATCCCCCTTCTAAGAAGGACCGAAGTATCCACACTGTGGTCTTCCTTCTTCTTGAGCTTCATGTGGTCTGTGAATTGTATCTTGGGTATTCCGAAGTTTTGAGCTAATATTCACTTACCAGTGAGTGCATACCATATGTGTTCTTTTGTGACTGGGTGACCTCACTCAGAATAATATTTTCTAGTTCCATCCATTTGCCTAAGATGGGCTGAATGTCATGTCATCCCATAAAGGATCTACTCACTATTTCTCTCTATATATTATCCCTTCTTTGGGTTTAGAAATAGTTTCATTACATTCCTGAAGAGAGTCCAATTTTGATGAAAGTCCTCTAAAATAACATTATTTGTTTTGCTCCATAATTAAAACAGTAAATACTTATCCAAGTTATTTTTAAATTCCTTCATTTTCTTCTTGCTTTTTTCATAAATTCATTTAATTTTTAATCCTTTGCATTTCACATTCAAAGACAATGTCTTAGTTAGGGTTTTACTGCTGTGAACAGACACCATGACCAACGCAAGTCTTATAAAAAAACAACATTTAATTGGGGCTGGATTACAGGTTCAGAGGTTCAGTCCATTACCATCAAGGTGGGAGCATGACAGTATCCAGGCAGGCATGGCACAGGCATAGCTAAGAGTCCTACATCTTCATCCAAAGGCTGCTAGTGGAAGACTGACTTCCAGGCAACTAGGGTGAGGATCTTAAGCCCACATCCACAGTGACACACCTACTCCAACCAGGTCACACCTATTCCAACAAGGCCACACCTCCAAATGGTGCCACTCCCTGGTCCAAGAATATACAAACCATCACAGACGATTAATATCACATTCCTCCTTATTATCCTTCTTCATCAGTAATATATCTTTGTTTTTTTCCCAGTCTTGTTCTCTCTATTGAAGACATCTTAATGTAGTTTTGAAAGAAAAATGAAGCCCCTTATTCTCCAATGTATTTTCTTGGCTATTTCTTTATAAAACTTCTTAGTTTTATCAGTCTTCTTTGAACTGACTTCTTTTTTTAATATTTTTATTACATATTTTCCTCAATTACATTTCCAATGCTATCCCAAAAGTCCCCCATACCCTCCCGCCCCACTTCCCTACCCACCCATTCCCATTTTTTTGGCCCTGGCGTTCCCCTGTACTGGGGCATATACAGTTTGCATGTCCAATGGGCCTCTCTTTCCAGTGATGGCCAACTAGGCCATCTTTTGATACATATGCAGCTAGAGTCAAGAACTCCGGGGTACTGGTTAGTTCAGAATGTTGTTCCACCTATAGGGTTGCAGATCCCTTTAGCTCCTTGGGTACTTTCTCTAGCTCCTCCATTGGGAGCCCTGTGATCCATCCAGTAGCTGACTGTGAACATCCACTTCTGTGTTTGCTAGGCCCCGGCATAGTCTCACAAGAGACAGCTACATCTGGGTCCTTTCAATAAAAATCTTGCTAGTTCTATACACTTTCCCTTCCCGAGTACAAATTAGTTACCCCTATTCCTTTGTCTTGCTGCTACTCTTTCTCTTTTCTCCTTTCTTCTCTCCTCCTCACCACTCTTGTGCATGGGTTTATCACCTGCTTGTCGAACACTGTGAAAAACTTACTCCTGATACTATCCCTCTCTAAAGACTCTTGTCATCTTGCTCTCTTGCTAAAGCTGTTACTTCTATGCTCTATACCTTGTCTCTCATCTACAGTTCGAATGGCAACAGCATATCTGCAACAGCATATCTGCAACAGCATATCTGCAACAGCATATCTACAGTTCCTGGGATGGAGGACAGTTTTATCCTCTTCAGCTTATCTCCATATCCATTATTTTCTACATTTGATCTAGTGTTCTTAGCTGCTTATCTACTCATCTCATGTTGGGAGCCAAAACTAAATTCTTTATAATAATCCAAGTGAAAAAGATGACCACCAAGTCTTAAGACATAAAGCTGGACCTCCTCCCCAAGCTGACTAGGTCCAGGTGAAGGTCACCAACAATTACCACAAGATGACTCCAGACCTGACTGATGCAAACAGTAGATGTCATAACCACAAGATGTACTTTTAGATAGCATACCTCCCCTTGTAGTCACCAAGGAAAATTACCATTCCTCCCCCGTGCCCCTCTGCATAAGGGTTATTTCCCCTTTGATCTTTTCGTATAAAAACTACAAGTTTTGCTGAATACAACGAAGCCTTGACAAGATTCAGATTGAATCCATGTCTTTTCTGCACTTGGCTTCCGTTTCTCTCATCCCCCATTTGGTTTTAGGAGCAGTCCCCTCAATACCCACGAATAACTGGACCTGCTGGACGGGTCAATCTTAATTCCCTCCTAACAAGCATAGAGATAAATATTTGCACAATTATTCTCTGGGCATAGAAGACACTATAATTCAGATTTACTATAATTGTTGAATTTGTACTCTTTGTCAGTCATGCATGGAAATGTGTGGTAGAGCTGTTGGCTGATGGGAAATAAAGGGTGAGGAAGAAGAGTTCCTTTTGCTGACACTGCTTCATGATCCTCCTTCTGCACTCTAGGCCATGCTAAAGATGCTGCAGCTTCCCCAAAGCCTATGTGCTAACTGAGGTTGTAACACTGCAGCCCTCTGGTGACACTTCAGAACCAAACACCTTCCTTCTCTGCTGTGCCAGAGATCACCAGAGAGTTAACTTGCAGTTAATGCAATTAGAAGGTTTCTAAAAGTATGACATGAGTATTTCCAAATAAAAGGATTGCAATTTATGCCTTTCATGTTATTATTTCAGTTTAGACATATTAGAGAAAAACTATGGAAAGGAAAAACTAATTTAATTTTAGGTTTACAAATACCATGTGCCCAATGCTGTATGGAAGAAAATAACTTTAGGCTAAACTGAATTGAATTTGCAATCTTTCCATAGCTGTGAAGTATGTTAGACCATTTTATGAAAGAAGAAAATAAACAAAAACAATTGCACTATATGCTAAATGGCCTTCCACTTGGATTTTTGTAGACTATTAGAATATGTACTGAAGGAATTAACCTATGGTTTATACCCTGTATTTTCTGAAAAATAATAGAGATAAGAAATTATGTATCTACAGCCTATGCATTAGGAATATATTTTGAATTAAGCTGAATCTCCATTGGTTAAACATTATGAACTATTATATGAAATTATGATAAAAAAGACATAAGTGAACAAAATAATAAACACTTAAAGTATCCATAATCTTATATGTCTTGAAATTATTACTTTACCATCTTCATCTATTCGTGTATGTAATGAAAAAGATGCCTTATACTAGTATACATCATACTTGTTATTTTATAGTACAGTTTTCTCAAGACGATGTGGATACTGTGACAGCGGATACAGCAGGAGTTTTTGTTTAGAAACTATGTAAAGCCTTTCAATTCTTGGAAAGGTGAGATTTATTATTTTGTTTAAATAAAGACAAATAATGGTGTTATAGATAAGCATTTGGTAGCATTTGAGGTGTGCTAATATTTTCTTTTCATTTAGCATGACTTTGTCTACAATGTGATTTGAGAGACAACTGTGTCTACAGTTGGAGTAGACACAGTTGTCTACTCCAACTGTGTCATTCCAAGAATCTGTACTTCTGTCTTGAGTACCTCTACAAGAAAGAAACCCTGAAACTGTGTACTGTCTCCTGGTGTTAGCTCATCTCCAATTTGACACTCAGCAGCCAGTTGAGTAGAAAACACTGATTTGACCTGCTGAAAACTTCAGCCATCCCTAGAGATTCCGGTTCTAGTGGTCCTCTATCATCCAGAGTATAGGATATATAGCATTTGTCAAAAAGTGTTTGTTTTGATAACACACACACACATGCACACACATACACATAGGTGCACACACACACATGCACGAACACACACACAAAATGAGAGAGAGAGAGAGAGAGAGAGGGAGAGAGAGAGACAGTACACTCACCAACCCACTCTTTAGTTACAGCTCTGCTGTTTGCAGAAACTCTTTCCTTGTAGCTATGCATATGAACTCTACCATAGGTATCCTGGTCGATTCCATGAGTTAGTGATTAGGGGCTAAGTGACCACCTCAGTTAAAGTAAAACAAAGAGATGATTTAACTAGCAATCACACAGGATCAAATGCATGTACATACTAAGTAGACTATATGCATATAATTTAAGTTCATTTCTATTTGTCATTTTATCCTCAGTATACATTTAGAAGTCGGAAATTACTGGATTTTTTTAAATCTAAAATGTTCAAAGAAGGTAAAAATGTATTAGGTACAATATTGACTTTTATTAATCTCCATTTTTCTATTTATACTCTAGATATGTTTACATATTAACTATTCTACCTAATGTTAATTATTCTGTCACACATTCAAAGTATTTATTTGGTGTTTTTACTAACACTTGCTCTAGAAACTGATGAAGACCAAAAAATAAGAATGCAGGAAATAAGGTTAGAAGGAGAGAGGACATGGAACCTCAGGCTATTAAATAAAAATGGAACATATGGAAATAAGAGCCTAAACTAGGTGAATCTAGGAGCCTGGTGCTGTGTCCCTTGTGGGAGTAAAACATAGTCAAGCACAAGAGCCACTGGAGATAAATGTTTCAAGTAAGAAACTGTCATGACCTGGATCAAATAGGTATCAAGAGAATATGAGGATGGATGTGAGATACATTCTTTAAAAAATAATTTGCTTGTAGGGAGGAGGTGGGAGATAGATGGAATGATGTTTCCTTCTGACATGAAGCTAAGGGTAAACTGTCTAAGAAACATCAAGCCAGATGTTAAACTACCGAATATTCCCTGAATCTCAGGTTCAGAGGAAAGGTTAACACTCAAGGTAAACCCTTTTGTGGAATAGTGGAGCTCAATGGGATTGAACTGGATTATGCCACAGAAAGTGAGGAGCAAAACTCAGATATGAGGTTGTCAAAAATTGTGAGTCCACAAATAAAAATGTGTGGTGACTATCAAGTTGAGCTTCTTTCTTTTCCTCTTTTGTCCCTTCCTTCCTTCCTTCCTTCCTTCCTTCCTTCCTTCCTTCCTTCCTTCCTTCCTTCCTTCCTTCCTTCCTCCTCTTCCTCCTCCTCCCCCCTCCTCCTCCTCCACTTCCTCTTCCTCCACTTTCTTCTCCTCTTTTTTGGTTAAAAGCCAAGAGGTTGTTTAACTTCATCCAGTCCACTGTATCTTTAGAGGTCTGCCTGCCCCAGGAAAAGTGACAAAACATGTGCTACGGGAAATGTTTGCAAGCAATAGAAGACATTTTTTTTTTAAACTACTAGCCGCACCAGACATATTTTAATCCCAGGCCTAAGCAGATACGGTCAATTTTCAATACCCTCTCCCTTCTCGACCTATTTCCTTTTGTGGGAAAACAGAACCATCAATCAACATCGACAGGTTGTATAGAAAGATGAGATCACCTGTCCTCCTGAAATTTTCAAATTGGCATGGAATGTGCATAAGAGGTTAACTTCAGATACATTTATGAAAACGTGTGGCTAAAAGTGGCACCATGTATCTAGAGAGAAATATATATTCTTAAGGCATTGCATGTATGCTATGTTGCACCTGGAAAAGAACACAGCCTGCCAAACACGTGCATGACACACATTTCACATAAATATTTAAAATTACACTTATTTTTACCCCTAAGTAAAATAGATTAATGTAGCTAAAGTGCTCCAAACTTGCACAATTGAAATGTCATTTCTTTTCAGAAAAGCACACTGACCCCCTACTATGTCCCAGCTTTGCTAGAGTGCAGGCCATGGTGGGTAGCCAATACATCACACAGAGAATTCCTGTCGTTCCTTTAGTATATACCTCATGGTAAACAAAAGTGTATATCCATTCATACCATGAATGCTGGAAATTAAGATTCAATTCATACCCAACTTCTCAAAGGCCTACTTTTTTCTTTGCAAAATTATTAATTATAGGCAATATAAGCAATGTTTGTGAGACATGATAAAATGTTGCTCACTAAACAATAGCTCTAAGTGAATTTGTAATGACTTGCCATTTAAAATTGCTACCTACGTCAAAGTGAATTAGATAATTATTTCCACTTAGCATTGTACATGGCAAACGTTCACGTGCTGTATCCAAAATCTTCTAACACTTTTTACATTGTAAAATTTTGCACACTGTTAAAGACACTGCAAGTAATCTATAACATAGAAAATTTTAGTGATATTTGGGATCCTGAGAATGGAATAATTCTTAGACAGTGCTTACTATAGATTTGGAGTACAGTTGACAATAATCACAGTGTGTTGGACAGTATAGTCCTGGCTGCACCAAGTCAAGAACTCTGCCCCATGTTTAGAAATATAGGTTTTTTTTTTTTTTTTTTTTTTTTGCAGCAAACGATATTGAGTGTGGGCAAATAGGACAGTGCTCAAGCTTTGAATAAAGTCGAGTCTTGTCTAACACTTTATGGTGTACATGTGGCCACACCCACTCCATTGGAAACCATGTGACAGGCCCAAAAGCTTGGACACAGGTCTGAGACAAAAAGTTTCACAGAAACTTAGTCTCCTGCAGTCTTGGTATCCCGTGGCACAAATGTTCCAAACTTGCCCTTGTGTCAGTCTGAGAATGGATCAGTGTGCTTTCCTTCAAGTATTGTTTTATTAAAAGTGCCTCCAAGGAATGATTTGACATATGTCTGATTTGACAATTAGATTGGCCTCCAACAGTGTTCCAATATCCGAGGAAATTGTTGAGCTGACCTTGGGTTTTAAATTTAGTAAGAATGCTACTCATTTAGATGAAATGCTGTCAGTGTAGAAAGTGTGAAAGAAATCAGGCATTACAATTTACTGGATAAGAGTTAGAAATCTCATGGCTAGTTCTACAAAGTATACTTAGAATAACAGCTGAGTCACTCCCATATACAGGAATTTAAAATGGCCTAGGGAGAAGGTGGATTATACAATAGACTAAAATTGGAACTATGGCAAAGACATTAAGCCTTTGCCCCTGGCTTCTAAGAATAAGCTGACCTTAGGTGGGGCTGCTTTTTATCCCAGTTGGAAACACTGATTTGTATCCCAGTTGTAAACATTGCCTGGTTCCTGGTAACTTTTATGTATGCATTCCTCTGTTTTGTGTAAAGAGTCATTTTGCATCCGGTAACCTCCTGTACCTTGGATGATTTTAATGTATCACTTAACTTCCTTGTTTTCATCTGTAATATAAGTCTGATGTTTGCTTTGAGAAATTACACTCAGATTCAACACTCTCTCTGGTGTCAGTGTCTGTTTGTCACCCCACTGACCCCTTGCCCACATGAGTACTGGAACCCTTGTTCTCCCATGGGTTGAGGGGTCAACTGAATCTAGTCCCAGGCATATATGCCCCCCCCCCATGTGTGTGTGTGTGTGTGTGTGTGTATGAAAGAGAGAGAGAGAGAGAGAGAGAGAGAGAGAGAGAGAGAGAGAGAGAGAGAGAGAGAGAGAGAGATGTCCAAAAAGAGAGAGAGCAGGTGTCTGAAAGGCCAGAAGACAAAGACAGCCTTGGATCTCTTGAAGCAGGATTGACAGGCAAAAAGCAGCCCATTGGTAGGTGCTGAGAACTGAACTTGGTTCTTTTTGAAGATCAGCAAGGGCTTTTACCCACTGAGCCCTCTCTCAAATATTCATGAAATGGAATACCTTTTTTTCCTTTCTGGTGCCACATTTGTAATATTGCACTGAGAAAGAAGGAAATAACCATTAATGTATTCTGGGAAATAAAGAAGATATAGCTAATCTTATATATTTAAGAAATATAGCTTAAAGTAAAATATATATAATAAAATGCCATTCTGGGGAATGGACATTTGGCTCACTGGTCAGGCATACTTATTGTTCTTTTTTTTTTTTTCTTTGAATTTTTGGCTTTTTTTTTTTTTTCTGTACTCAACCTTTTTTTTTTTAATATTTTTATTACGTATTTTCCTCAATTACATTTCCAATGCTGTCTCAAAAGTCCCCCATACCCTCACCCCCCACTTCCCTACCCACCCATTCCCATTTTTTGGCCCTGGCGTTCCCCTGTACTGGGGCATATAAAATTTGCAAGTCCAATGGGCCGCTCTTTCTGTGATGGCCGACTAGGCCATCTTTTGATACATATGCAGTTATAGTCAAGAGCTCAGGGGTACTGGTTAGTTCAGAATGTTGTTCCACCTATAGGGTTGCAGATCCCTTTAGCTCCTTGGGTACTTTCTCTAGCTCCTCCATTGGGAGCCCTGTGATCCATCCAATAGCTGACTGTGAGCATCCACTTCTGTGTTTTAGACTAGGCCCCGGCCTAGTCTCACAAGAGACAGCTATATCTGGGACCATTTAGCAAAATCTTGTTAGTGTATGCAATGTTGTCTGCATTTGGAAGCTGATTATGGGGTGGATCCCTGGATATGGCAGTCTTTAGATGGTCCATTCTTTCGTCACAGCTCTAAACTTTGTCTCTGTAACTACTTCCATGGGTGTTTTGTTCCCAATTCTAAGAAGGGGCACAGTGTCCCCACTTTGGTATTCATTCTTCTTGAATTTCATGCGTTTACCAAATTGTATCTTATATCTTGGTTATCCTAAGTTTTGGGCTAATATCCACTTATCAGTGAGTACATATTGTGTGAGTTCCTTTGTGATTGTGTTACCTCACTCAGGATGATGCCCTCCAGCTCCATCCATTTGCCTAGGAATTTCATAAATTCATTCTTTTTAATAGCTGAGTAGTACTCCATTGTGTAAATGTACCACATTTTCTGTATCTATTCCTCTGTTGAGGGGCATCTGGGTTCTTTCCAGCTTCTGGCTATTATAAATAAGGCTGCTATGAACATAGTGGAGCATGTGTCCTTCTTACCTGTTGGAACAATTTCTGGACATATGCCCAGGAGAGGTATTGCTGGATCCTCTGGTAGTACTATGTCAAATTTTCTAAGGAACCGCCAGACTGATTTCCAGAGTGGTTGTACAAGCTTGCAATCCCACCAAAAATGGAGGAGTGTTCCTCTTTCTCCACATCCTCGCCAGCATCTGCTGTCACCTGAATTTTTGAACTTAGCCATTCTGACTGGTGTGAGGTGGAATATCAGGGTTGTTTTGATTTGCATTTCCCTGATGATTAAGGATGTTGAACATTTTTTTCAGGTGCTTCTCAGCCATTCGGTATTCCTCAGGTGAGAATTCTTTGTTCATTTCTGAGCCCCATTTTAATGGGGTTATTTGATTTTCTGGAGTCCACCTTCTTGAGTTCTTTATATATATTGGATATTGGTCCCCTATCTGATTTAGGATAGGTAAAGATCCACAACACCCTTCTCAATAGTCACAAATAATATAAAATATCTTGGCGTGACTGTAAGGAAGTGAAAGATCTGTATGATAAACACTTCAAGTCTCTGAAGAAAGAAATTAAAGAAGATCTCAGAAGATGGAAAGATCTCCCATGCTCATGGATTGGAAGGATTAACATTGTAAAAATGGCTATCTTGCCTAAAGCAATCTACAGATTCAATGCAATCCCCATCAAAATTCCAACTCAATTCTTCAACGAATTAGAAAGAGCAATCTGCAAATTCATCTGGAATAACAACAAAAAAAGAAAACCTAGGATAGCAAAAACTCTTCTCAAGGATAAAAGAACCTCTGGTGGAATCACCATGCCTGACCTAAAGCTTTACTACAGAGCAATTGTGATAAAAACTGCATGGTACTGGTATAATGACAGACAAGTAGACCAATGGAATAGAATTGAAGACCCAGAAATGAACCCACACACCTATGGTCTCTTGATCTTCGACAAGGGAGCTAAAACCATCAAGTGGAAGAAAGACAGCATTTTCAACAAATGGTGCTGGCAGAACTGGTTGTTATCATGTAGAAGAATGCGAATTGATCCATTCCTATCTCCTTGTACTAAGGTCAAATCTAAGTGGATCAAGGAACTTCACATAAAACCAGAGACACTGAAACTTATAGAGGAGAAAGTGGGAAAAAGCCTCGAAGATATGGGCACAGGGGAAAAATTCCTGAATAGGACAGCAATGGCTTGTGCAGTAAGATCGAGAATTGACAAATGGGACCTAATGAAACAACAAACCTTCTGCAAGGCAAAAGACACCGTCAATAAGACAAAAAGACCACCAACTTATTGTTCTTATAGAGGACCTAGATTCTATTCCCAGTACCAGCATGGTGACTTCATAACCATCTGCAACTCTCTTTCTAGTGTAGCTGATGCCCTCTTTTGGTAACAGTGGGCATTGCAGGCAAATGGTGCACAGACTTGCAGGCATAACATCCACCAATATAAAACAAAAATAAATAAATGAGAGGATGGGTCTGGGAGAAGAGGAGGGAGGGGGAGTTGTAATTGAGTTGTAAAATAAATGAATAAATAAATAAATAAACAAATAAACAAATAACCTAATCATTAAAATCAAAATAAATGTTTTTAATTGTACTTATATCCTGGTTCCACCCACTCTGACATAAGACCAACATTAATGTATCCCTGATTTTTGAGGAATTATCTGGTCTGGTTCTATTTTATCTCCAATGTATACCCAAAGGAGCTTCCCAATCTATTCCTATTCTAGAAATTTAAAATATGTCATATGAAACTACAGTTCTAATAGAGCACAGAGCTTGGCATTTTATAACTTGTGTTCTATTTTCAGTCATTTTTATTGGAATATATTTATTGTGTATAGTGTTGGCTTTCATAAAGACAGTTTTAAACATTATATATTGTACTTTAACTGTACTTATTCCTGAAAGCCTTCCCACTCTGGTTGTTCCCCCTCCTTCTCTAGAATCTCTTTTGCCTTTAGGTGGTGTGTGTGAGTGTACACACACACACAACACACACACACACACACACACACACACGCACACACACATTTATGTATTTATATATAATCTAGGATCACAGATGAGAGAGAGCATGCAATATTGTTGTTCCCGAGTCTGGCTTTCATCATTTAACAGGATGATCTTCAGTCTATCCACTGATAATTCATCTAATTTTTTTCTTTTTTTTTTGATTCATATCTTTAAAGCTTATATTTTTCTGCTTTGGGGGGAAAATCCTGTGTATGAAGTTACTTCTGTAATAGACAATTAGTCAAGACAAAGAGATTAACAGATTGTCAGTTGTGTTTCATACTCTTACTATCAAAAACAGCATGCAACTGGAAGAACCGTCCTGTCTATGTTTAGATTCATTGAGAAGACTACACATCCGAATATTCCTATTTCTACATAGAATTCTATCACTGATTTTAGTGTATGTATTAATTGTCATGCATTCAAATTTGAAAACACCTCCTGTATAATAAGGCGGGTATTTCCACCACAGAGTGACATCTCCTTAGCAGAGATTTGTGGCTACAAGGTGTGCTTCATTAAGTGAAAGCAGCTTTGGCAAGTAACCATGGATGAACCATATGATGCTCCACATCTGTTCCCAACTCCTCTCCGGCACTTCACACATGCAGATGTTAGATACAGCAACTGGTTCTTCTCATGTGAAGTCTGTAAAAAAAAACAAAAAAAACAAAACATTGCTCTTAAGAAAATGCTAATCTTCATGAAAGATAAAAGCTTCAACAATTATGAAAAGAAAACAGTAAAAATGGTTATCTTTTTTTTTTCCCAGACCAAGAACAAGTTCAGGATTTGCCTGATATAAACACATTTTGTCTTTTCCTCTTGCATTTATCATTTTAGGAGGAAATCCATAAGCTGTCACTTTAAATTCTTCCATGTGAACCTTGTCTGTCATATAACATCATAAAAGTGGTTTGCCTTTTATTTTTTTTTTTTTGAAATGCATATCATTTATCGTAGCCTGGCCTTGAACTTGTTATGTAGCCCAGGATGAGTCCTTCCTTCCTTCCTTCCTTCCTTCCTTCCTCCCTTCCTCCCTTCCTCCCTTCCTCCCTTCCTCCCTTCCTCCCTTCCTCCCTTCCTCCCTTCCTCCCTTCCTCCCTTCCTCCCTTCCTCCCTTCCTCCCTTCCTCCCTTCCTCCCTTCCTCCCTTCCTCCCTTCCTCCCTTCCTCCCTCCCTCCCTCCCTCCCTCCCTCCCTCCCTCCCTCCCTTCCTTCCTTCCTTCCTTCCTTCCTTCCTTCCTTCCTTCCTTCCTTCCTTCCTTCCTTTCTCCTCCTTCTCTCCCTTCTCCTTCTTCTTTTTGGCCTTATGCTCATAATTTCTGTATTCCAAGCTTAGTATTTGTGCCACCAAACCAAGACAAGCATCGAGAACTTACCATCTAGTCACGTCACCTCCAGAATTCTGGGGTAAGAGTTACATACATCCAAATTTAATTTTTGTTTACTTTTACTTAAACTGAGAATTAGTAACTATCTAATTCCTTGATTATATCCTTTTGTAAAAGCATTCAACATTCCCGTATCCCAAATATTTGAAAATGTAATTCATTACATTAAATCTATGAGCCCATTATTACTGATTGTCCTTTATAGAGGACAAACTGGATGGATTGCTTCATGCTATCCATAATACAATCAAACAATTTAAAATAAGGGTAACTCCATAAAACTCAAAACCTTCTTTTGAATCAAGCAGAAAAGGCTGGCTTCAACATTTCTCTATAGCGGATGACTTTGAATCAATGACATTACTCCCTGTTTGCCCGTGAAGCTGGAGCATCAGCTCCATTCACCAGACCTCCCTCTTCTTTACAGGGTGCCCCGGGATCTCGGGGTTGCTAATGTAGGTTAATTGGATCCTCAGGTACACATGCCCATTTTTTCACTCAGCTCATCCTGCATTTGCGATTTTCTCCAACTCATATACATATACCCTAGACCCGTCTTTGCCCTGCTTCCTTCTATATCCCAAAAAGAGTATCATTCCTCACATCTAATGGTTTTAAGATTATCTAAACACAGACTTTTAATTATCAACCCCATGTATTCCCTCCTCTCCTTCCAGTCCCACCCTCACAACATCCCTTCCCCCAAAA
This sequence comes from Mus musculus, assembly GCF_000001635.26. NCBI lineage: Eukaryota > Metazoa > Chordata > Mammalia > Rodentia > Muridae > Mus > Mus musculus. The sequence goes on along the minus strand of NC_000076.6, from coordinate 72,116,903 downwards.
CTCTCTCCCCTTCTCCTCAGAGAGAAGGAGAGACCCCACCCGCAATGGCTACCATCCCACCCTGGCACATCAAGTCACAGCAAGACTAAATGCATCCTCTCCCACTGAGTCCAAACAAGGCAGTCCAGTTAAGAGAAAGGGATCCAAAGGCAAGCAACAGAGCCAGAGAATACACCCACTCCAATTGTCATGGAACCCACAGGAAGACCAAGCTGCACATCTGCTACAAATATGTAAGTGGTCTAGGTCCAGACTCTGCATGTTCTTTGGTCGGTGGCTCAGTCTCTGTGAGCCTCCATGGGCCCAAGTTAGTTGACACTGTTGGTCTTCTTGTGGTGTCCTTGACACTGTCTGCTCCCCCAATCCTTCCCCATAGTCTTCCACAAAACACCCTGATTTGAAGGTTTTGGTTTCTGCATCTCTTTCCATTGGCTGCTGGATGAGTTTCAAGTTAGGCTGTCATTGGTTGGTCATTATCTCAATCTCTGATCCATCTTTTTCCCTGACCAACATGTAGGCAGGACACATTTTGGGTCAAGACTTTGTGAGCGGGTTCTCCTTGGCTACAGGAGGTAGGTTCCTCAGTCTCCATACCCCTAGTTACTATGAGACTCAGCTAGGGTCACCCCCTCCCCTTAGACTCCCAGTAGCCTTTCCAGTCCCAGGGCTCTGGCTCCTCTCAGAGATGTTCCCCATATCTATTCTCTCTCCCAGATCTCTCACCCTGACAATCCTGCTCTCCCTACACCTGATCCCCAGCCTTTTTCCCCTCCTCACCCCATCTCCCACAGTTTCCTCCCTCCATTCACCTCTGATGTCTATTTTATTTTCCCTTCTGAGTGAGATATAAGCATCTTCCCCTGGACCCTCCTTTTTATTTAGCTTCCTTGGGTCTGTGGATTGTGGTATGGTTGTATTATAATTTATGGCTAATATCCAGTTATCAGTGAGTGAATTTTATCATAAGTGTCTTTTTCAGGGTCTGGGTTACCTCACTCAGAAGGATATTTTCCAGCAGCACACTTTTGCCTGTAAATTTGACTTCTTTCTTTTCTTCAGTCACATCTTCTACTCCTGAGATTCTCTCTTCCATCTCCTCTACACTGTTGGTGATCCTTCTTGTTCTCTTCCTTAGGTTTTCCATCTCCAGGATGTCCTCAGTTGTTTGTGTTTTCATTATTGCATCTATTTCCATTTTTATGTCTTGAAGAGTTCTATTCATTTCCTTCACCTGTTTGATTGTATTTTTACCGTATTTCTTAAAGGGTTTTATTCATTTCCTCTTTAAATCCCTCTATCATCTATTTAAAATTGGATCTAAGATCATCTTCTTGTGCTTTGACTGTGGTAGGCTATCTGGGGCTTGCTGTAGAAGGATAGCTAGACTTTGGTGCTGCTCTATTTCCCTGGCTCTTTTTGACTGTGGTTTTTTTTCACTGGCCTTTAACCATCAGGTTGTCCTTGATGTTGGCTGGATATTCCTGATGCTGGCAGCACTCCTTCCTCAGGGAGGCAGGCAATGATCTAGGCTTGACAATGGATCTTAGAAAGAGCATGCTGCACACCTCTTCTTGCTGTGCCCCAGTTAGACCTGGACATTCCTAGGGCCCTTGCAAGTCTCCTTGGGAAATCACGCAGAGTCATGGACCAGACAATGGAGGTCACGGGGCAGTGTGCAATTGGACTCTGCTGGCTGTACCACAGGTAGACCTTGCAGACAGAGCATTGGTTAAGATGGGTTTAATGTGAATTATTCTGGAGCCCTGCAGGCATCCTCAGGAAGGCAAGTAGAGTCTTTCCAGGGCCAGACAATGGAGGCCCTACTTCTTATTCTTTTTTTTTTTTAACTTTAAGATTTGAAGTTAATCTTTGACCTTCATGTATTTCTTCAACGACCAGTTAAATTACACCTTCAGGAGACAAGTGTACAAGTTAACAGCTTCAGACAACTATTTCCAGAGCATCCAGGATACTCTTCTATATAAATGTGCACCTACTCTAGAGTTCAATTTGTTCCCACAGTTCCTTATAATGTAGATGTTTTGCTATGATTTTGATCTTTTAAGGGTGGGAGAAAACCCACAACCAAACAGCTCACTTAAGGGAAGATGGTGATAAACTATCTCCAGGATGTCATGTCTCCAGGATTAGTAAGGATCAGAATGGCTGAGCCACCAGTCATTTACTGAAGACCCTTTTGAGATAAGATCAGAACTCCAACTAATTAATAGGGCTTGATTTTACCCATATTTTGTAGCTGTGTAAGAAATATACGCATTGAAGTTAAGAGATGAGTCCAGATCAGATAGCTTGGTTTTAAAGGCCAAACACTGACTGCAAACCCAGCTTTTTCCAGCCCAAGCCCTAGTCAGCACTCTCAAAGACAGACAGGAAGGCAGCTATTGAAGGAGTTCAGGAGCAAGAGACACTTTGCAGTCAGTGCTGTCAGTTTCCTTTTCTACTGATGTCTTTCTTCTTCCTTCAGGGCAAACTTCCTCCTAAGGATCTCAGAGATGAGGACAGCAGGGTCTTCTTCCTTCAGTAAACTCCGGCTCCTGGAGACTCAAGAACTTGTATTTAGGTGGCCCTTGCTCTGTTCTGGGTCATGGTGTATGTACACTCTTTACCCTCTGAATCTTCACAGCAGCTCTGGGAAGCACTTACCAGCGCATGTTCCCACGCCTATGGGAAGATTTGGCGCGCAGACCTGGAGTTCCAGTCAGTGTTTGGCCTACTCCTTATTCTTAAGAGGGATTTCTTTCCGACATTTGATTAACACTTCTTTCTGCATACACTAGAAGATCCAGCACACAACTTGAATCCTGTAAAGCTTTATAAACATTATAGTAAGTTTGAACCATAGAGCAGCTTAATGGGGTTATGAAAATGTGAGAAAATAAGGATAGAGGTATTAAAGAGCAAACGGAGTGAAAAAGAATACTAATCAGTTAAGGGAAGCTATTGCTGCACTGTTAACTTGGTGTTTTTACAGACAGTCTCAATTAATCACTCTTGGTATTCCACTGGCGATCAGGCATTGAAAGACGATTTTAGTATGCCTCAACAGTTACAGCCTAAGGAATGATCACAGCTCTCATTTTATCTGTGACAATGTGGCATTAAGAAATATCACAAATCTATGGCTTGTCAGCACCGTCTTTTTGAAATCTGTGCTACAGAACAAAGTGAAATGATAGCTTATAGCTATACTCAGGGCACCCCAGTGTGTCTCTCATGCAGAAGATCCTTTCCTATAGTGATTTAAATGAGTTAAGTTGTAACCTCTATCCTGAAGGACATAGATTCTAGTGGCAAAGATGGAAATATGCATACGTATCTGTGACAGAGAGTGTGAACATTCAAAGGAGGAGTTGATTGTAGAGTCTCGATTTGCATGTAGATTCATTAAAGAATGAGAATCATGTAGATTCATAGTCATATAGAGTCATTAAAGAATAGTAAAACTCAATGCTTACACTGTGTTTCTGTAACTGATGACCATTTGGGGGCTACACAAAGAGAGAGAAGTTAAAAATGTAAAAAATTACAAAAGAAAATTAATAAGGTGGGTGCATGCAGCTTATTATGCAAAATAAGAAACATTTTGGTAAAAATGGATTGTAGTAAACTATGGGTTCAAGTTAACTTGGGTGTGAGTCTGCCAATGAACCTCACGTCATTCACCAAGACCATTGCTGAAAAAGATTTTCTTCATTTATGTTTTGTTTAATTTTTTTCATTTATATTTACAGCTGACTTCATGTTCTGTTTTCAACAGTGGAATAATTCAAAAAATTTAATAAACTTACCTCTAAGACATTTTTTCCTACCTTAAATCCAAAAGCCTTGAACCTCATAGAAGAAACACGTGGGCATTCAACTACCACTTGCTAGAATGAGTATAAAAAGCTCCCTTCCTGAGCCCATAGATTTAAAGCTACATTTTGTTTTTAAAATGCAAGATTCCCCTTGGAAATTTACAAAGGATATACATGAGCACATCATTGTAAATAATTTAAGAAATATTCATGTGAGTTGATCAATTTTGACAATATTTCTTTCCCACTAACCAATTTCTGTTCCATGTATACCCAGAGGCGACAAAGTTTGGAATATGCTCTGAGTTTATGTAGTGAACATTATACAACACATTTTCACTATGTAAATTAGTCATCAAAACCCATTGCTCTGTGCCTTTGAAATTTCTTTTTACTTAACATTATTCTATTATTCAGCTCTTGTGGATTACAACAATACCCCAATGGACCTTATTTTTGGCATGTCTTTCAATGCACAAGGGCAAGCTTTAGCTTCAGATAAAAAATATCCACTACATGCGAACAGCAGATTTTAATGAGGATATCAATATCCAGCTTTACATAATCATGTGATTCTTTTCGTTTTGATAATCATCTTTAAAATGAATTTCTATTCGTCTAATGTAACACATTGTTCCACTTGTGTAGGGTTCTTTTCTATAAGACTCTTCCAAGTTCTTGTCTGCAGTTAAACAGCCTTTAAACATTTTATATAACCTCTGAAGATTATTTTTTTGCATGTTCACCTAATAGTAATATTTAAAAGTCAGGTGTGGTGGCATGCATCTTTAGACCTGTGTTATCCAACACTCATACCTTGCAATAGGAGGAGCCATAATATCTTCAACGTTTGAAGATAGTTTCACGTACGAATTAAGATTAAGTCAAGTAGGGTTACATAGAAGTAACATACATACATACATACATACATACATACATACATCTTCATGTACACATATAATACATATGTTCATTCACCCTTTACACACAGTTGGACATTTAGGTCATTGTGCTATGCACTGTTATATTGAAAATGACTTAGATATGAAACTTCAAAAGCCTTTCCACCATCCATAGTAGGATTCGGGCAGTGTCTTCTGTTGTAGTTCTTGCATGATCGGTGGCATTGGGGATCCAAGAGTCAGTTTTCCCGAGAGCACGTGGTCACCCATGCTCCAGCAGATGGACCTAAGCCTATTTAGAAGTACTAAGTGGATCCGGTAGGCTTAAAAAGTTTTCTCCCAGAAGTTGAAAGGGAAACGTGAAGGAGGTGGAGAGAAAAGGAATGGAACAGGAAGCAGAGCAAGTGGTTTTGATGAAGAACATTACGTGTAAGTGATTCTCCAACAAGAAAAAAAAGAAAAAAGTGCTTTGCGTATCCTGCTCTGCTGTGCACCAGTATGCTGCGCAATCCATTCTAGGCTCAGCGCTTGGCCTCCTGAATCTTTACATTCTCATGAGTCTCTCGTTTTCACTTTCACTTGTCGAGTGCAGACTTGACATCTCATTGAATTTGTGACACAGAAACACTTTTCCACTCGAGTTTTCACAAAAGCGTTGAGCTTCCACTTCCGCGCGAAGATCAGCGTGATTCTGGGAAGGTTAAAAAAAAAACGTGAGTACATATGTTTTCAAAGACATCTCCTCCAGTTTCTCTGTCAACCTTTTCCTTTTGTGACTGTAAAATGAATGGTGTGTACAATATAGTTTGTAAAATTGTAAAAGTCAATTCCCTATCATTTTGGTGTCGTAATTCAAATCGCGTAGCATAACCTCAACATAAACGGGTAAATTGAATGTCGTCAAGGCAAAGTAAAAGACTCCTCTGCCTAACCAAGGATGCACCCGTTCCCGTTTGCTGCATTATCCAACACCCATGCAGTTTGTTTTGTCTTTAACTCTACTGAAAACCACCCTGACTTTTCCATCCTTTAAAATGTCTTTTGATATGTCCATTTTATTCTGCCAAATACCTAATCTGAACAACTCACATTTGTCCTTTGATTTCCACAAATACACCATGTTTAAATTCATTACTTTCAGAACACTACACTAATCCTACTATGGATGGTGGAGAGGCTTTCGAAATTTCACATCTAAATTATTTTAAATATAACACTTGCATGACACAATGACCTAAACATTTAACTGTATGTAAAGGGGTGAATGAACATATGTATCATGTGCACATGAAGATGTATGTATGTATCTCAGTGGAGATATCTACAGTCATTTGCTTCACAAAATTTAGGTAGCGGCCAAAGGCACTCTGCGGTTGTTTTGTTGGTTTTTTAAACATAATTCCTAGTTTATCTCCATCCTAGGCAATATTTTATTTTTCTTGATGAGAGATTATGAATACTGAGCTTGTCTTCTTTGGTCTCAGATGTACTAAAAGTTTTGTGCTATATTATTTTCTACATACTATGATCAAGAATGAGTCTGTTGGGCTGGAGGGATGGCTCAGCAGTTAAAAGCCCTGACTGTTCTTCCAGAGGTCATGAGTTCAATTCCCAGCAACCACAAGGTGGCTCACAACCGTCTCTATTGGAATCTGATGCCCTCTTCAGGTGTGTCTGAAGACAGCGGCAGTGTACTCACATACATTAAATAATAAATGTTTAAAAAATAAAAAATAAAAGAATGAGTCTGTCACTTAATTTCTCAAAATTATCAGATATATCTTAGTCTACTTTTCTATGACTGTAATTTTTAATTACATTTATTATGAATATTTTATCTCAATCATTGTGGGTTTCAGTGTGTTCATCATATTCTAAGACTGAGGTCATTCATGCTTGTTTGGGTCACGTGAAGTTTCTCACTAACACTTTTCTGTCATCAATCAATAAACTGATTTTTCTTACACCCTTCTCTTTCTTTTTTTCTCTTTTAACTTAATGGTATTGTTACCCAATGTTGGATTTTCCATGGAAATTTCACTTTAATGGATGTTCCTGTGTGTGCACTGGTACAGCCCCTTAAAAGCACTGGCGTTACTTTCTTCACACATGGATCCACCTAGAAGACAACATGTCCAAACAACATGGACAAAACTACTTCAGCAGAAATTCTATGATACGCCCAAATAAAAACTGTGGGAGGCAATTCATCTATTGTTCGGCAGTGAGATGAAAACATGACAGAGAAAAATAAACAGAATGAACGAAATGTGTCAGTGATAGTTAATTTCAGGTGTGGTAAAAGTCGAGGAGTCTAGGCAAAAAGAAAATTGAATTGGAGTGTAGTACACAATAAACAATACGTTTAAGGATCAGTAGTAAATAATTCTGTGGGGATGGACTCTACAGAAGCGAGCCAATGACTTTAAGCTGAGATTCAATTCCTTTTTTTTCTTTCTTTTTTTTAACTCTTCATTGATTCTCTGTAATCTCACATCATGCACCCCATTCCCTCTCATGCCCCCTCTCCCCTCATACCTACCCTTCACCCTTTCAATTTCCCCCCACAACAAAGAAAAAAATCTTATTGTAGATGGTGTAGTGTGTCACAGTGTCTCCCACAGAATGCCCTTTTGACCACACCTCTTTGCTCGCAAATGGCCATTGCAATGACTAGTTGGTCTGGTATGAGGCCTCTGGTTTCTGCTACTCTTTCAATATTGGATCTTCACTGGGACTCCTCTTGGATATCCTGCTGTTGCCCTGTGTCATGGAAATCCTGTAGTTTTGGATTTGAAAGTCCAGCCACTTCATGCACTCCAGCAGTTCATTGATGGAGTAGATGTTGGAGTAGACCACCTCAAAGCCATGGATCTGGTATTTGAGCTGGTCAGTCCACTGGCTCCTGTACTTGGGGATGGCTTGCTAGTAACTCTGCAACCAGGGCCAGCTACCCTGCTACCCAGAGGAGGTACATGGTCCTTTTGCCCCAGGGTCGCCTCACAGCCTGTGAGGGACATGGCCAGTTCTCCCACTTTCATGACCCCAGGGCCAACTCTCCAACTCTCCTCTCTGCCATATGTGGCAAGGAGCAAGGGTGGGAATGAGCATCTCATTCTTGCCCATGCTGCCACAAGATAGACAGGTTGTAACACTCAAATTTTAATATCAAATTTAGAAGCATGATTGACCTCTGGAAAGAATGAAACTGCAAACCTTACAGAGACACATTCAGAGCAATTGCAGGTTATATTGGGGCTGCTCTGATGCAGAGGGACCATATGAGATCTTTCCCTCAGAGGTGTCACTGGGCACTAGCATACATATATATATACATACACACACACACACACACACACACACACACACACACACACACACACACATATATATATATATATATATATACATATATATAATGTATGTATATACGTATACCTTATACCTCTACAATCTGTGTATATCTGCATGTATGCTTAATGTGTTGACATAAGTCTATTAATGTTTATTCAAGGTAAGGCGGGGCACCCAGGATAAGACAACAGGTTTTTCTATCTCAGGCAGCGTATGTACTTTACATTTCAAATCTTTATGGAGTGTTATATTGATTGTGTGCTCAGAAGATACTGGAAGGAGAACCTGCTTTCCTCAGACTTCCCTATTCAATTTTAACATCTCCTCTCAACGTTTCAACATTAATTGACTGTGGTCCCCTTGTTAGTTAAGATAGTTGAAAAGGTCTAAGTTTATCCAATCAGTATATAATTTAATGCTCAATTTAAAACCACATCTTAACCTAATAATGTCTCTACATATTTCACTGAGCTTAAAAACACATCCTGACAAGAACCTTTAAAGAGAACTGCTTAAATTGACACTTTAAAAAAATCCCTTCTGAGTTGCTATGGTTGTTATGTGATAACCAAGCATTTGCAGTATAAGTAACGTAAATAATAAAAGCAGTTTTTCTTGAAAGGGTCCTTTACAGAGGACACATGGCTTAGTAAAATCCATATATGGCACTTACTAGTGAATTTCTAAGGCCTATCGAAAAAGGGGGGTAATTACCTCTGCATCTTTTGTTTTGTTTATCTCTTTGTTTCTTTGAGGCTATGTCTCTCTATTTGTAGTTCCGGCTGACTTCAAACTTATTGTGTGACCCACCCTGAAAGTTGCAGTTCTCCTGCCTCTGCTCCCTGAGTGATGTGATTACAGTTAAGTGCCACCTCATCCAGGTGACATGTCAGGAACCTATAAGATTCTCTCCAATGGGAATTAAACTTCCTAAGTAGGTCTGCATTTGGGATTTTGTACATATGTTAAAAAAAAACAAATCAATGAAACAAATACCACTAAATTAGTTAGGATGTTACCATAGTTAGCTAATGACTATGAAGTAGCCGTGCCCTTTCATTAGCGTTTGCTCCAAATTCATTTTAACAATTTAAATGTGTTTCATTCATTTGCACTTTTTCCCTATCTATCTTTAGTTCAGATGAAAGGTTGTAATATTCATCTTTGTAAAGGAAAGTTAATATTAAAGATACTTAAAAGACAGCAATTCTCCCTGATAAAAAAAATTTTGTTCCTAACAATGAAACTTAAATTACTCATATAAAAAATCCTCAATATATATAATTTTGAAACTGTACTTTCAAGGAACATTTATATACGTCATCACACACACACACACACACACACACGTGCGCACACACATACACACTCTCTTAAACTGTTGAAATTGTCTTATTTTATTTCCTTACATTAGAGTTTGACTGACTTTATCCTAGAATATCAACTGAAGATGTGACACTGTCCCAAGACCTCAGACATGTGCTGTCTTGTGGTGACAACCAGACAGTTTAAACACTCCTGGAGCAGCAGATTTCTAGAGATCATATCTGGAATGAATAAGGTTGAAGGTGACAGGACACCCCAAATCCTCCTCTGACTTCTACACATGCTCATGACCCTATGCACAGGTTTGCACATCCGTATACAGACACATGCATATAGACACATGCATAAACACACATCACACATGCATACACACATACATACACATTCATACATGCATACACACAGAAACATCATACGTGTATACTCACATCACATGCATACACATCACACATGTATGCACACACATCACACATGCAAATACACATCACACATGCATACACACAAAAACATCATGCATGCATAAACATCACACATGTGTGCACACACATCACACAAGTATACATTCACATCATACATGCACACACACACACACACCTTTTCCTCAAAGCAACCTTAACTACTAGAATAGTTAAAATATAAATTGCCTCTGAAAGCATAGACTTTCCTGATTATATGGAAGCACAAGTTTCAGAGATTTATAAGGGCATATTTTTAAGCCTTATTACATTATTGATTCTTTTGGTCATAAAAATGCTTAAAGTTTAATGGGTTAAATGAAGTAAGTTAATAGATGAACGTGTATCTTTAACATAAGTTGAAACAGGCATTCTTTGCTATTAGCAATACCCTGTGATTTTAGCACTACAATGTTGTAGTTACAGGATTCCAGTCTGCTATATTATAAAGTTATTATGACTTCAGCTGAGGCTTAATGAATTGAAAATTAAGGTGAATGGCTTTATATTGGTTTCTTTGCCTAGATGATTAAACACCAAGAGGCAAAAACACAATGTATCCTTTTAAAAACACAGTTTAACTTTTGTATTTGTCACTAAAACCACAAGATGTAACAGTCAGCGAGATTATCTTGCTAAGTGTGAGAAAGGTCTAAAGAGAGGCCAGGCCTTGGCATCTTCAAAATAGAAATCCTCCAACAAAGATATCTACTAGTTAAAACTGGTTATCCTGCAAATAAAAAAAAACAGTCAGGTGTGGAAGGCCCTTCACAGTTATCTTAGCACTAAAGTGGCAGACAGGGGTTCCCTGGGGGAGTCTGGGTAGCTAGAGTAGCCATATGCCCTATCTTCTAATTGGTGAGATCCTGACTCAAAAATAAGGTAGAGAGCAGTTGAGAAAGACATCTAGCATGTGTGTGTGTGTGTGTGTGTGTGTGTGTGTGTGTCTGGAGCTGAAGTTACAGGCTGTTATGAGCTGACTGACAAGGGTGTTGGAAATTGAATTCTTGTCTTGTAGAAGATAAGCAGGCGCTCTTGACCAATAAGTATCTCTCCAGCCTTGGGAATCAGCTTTTAACATATACACTGCCACTGGGGAGTTAATAAAAGGCCATTAGGCAAAGACGTGAAACTACATACTACACACCACTTAGTTATGAAACAATCCAAATGGCTCACTTGCACTGATCACCACACTCACTAGTGTCCATTGCTTGTGCACTGGTCCCCTTTTGCATTCTCTATTCATTGTTTCTAATTTTCCTTTTAAGAAATGCTTTTCTTTGACTTGTGGGTTGCCCATTTCTTCCATTACAGACTCATAGGTTCCTATCCTTTACAATAGTTTCTAATTTATTAATATCATTATTTACCTAATGAGCCAACCATTTTCACCATACTGGATTTCATATCTGAGGCCTGGCCACATTTCCATGGTCTCTCTGAAGTACAAAATTGTGTTCTCCCTGTTGATTGAGAGTGGGGGGGGGCATGACACATGCATCTCTCCTTCCACCTAAGCAAAATTGTCATTATTTTTATTAAATTGCATTGAGGTACCATGGTCTTTTATTTGTCAGATACTCATGCAGACATTCTCACATGGATGTGCAGGGGAAGGGATACAAACAGAGCAGTGCACACAGAGGGATGCACACAGGAGGATGTACATGGAGGCGGTCACACAGAGGGATGCACACAGGGTGTTAACACAGAGGAATGCACAAGGAAGCATGAACATGGAGGAGTACACTTAAGTTAATCAACATGGAGGGAAGCATATACCAGCTGGGATGCATCCCACCAATAAATGAAGGTCAAAATTAACCCATATAAGAAAAACAGTTTTAAAAAAAAGTAGTCAAGTATAACATTCCTAATTCCTTTTACAATTAAAGTTCTCAACACACTAAGTTAGTAACATGTTTCAACCTAACAAATACTGTACATGCCACAGTAGTAGCCAGCATATACCATAGCTCACATCCTGAATAAAGAAAAGCTGAAGACATTCTCATTAAGGTATGGGATGAGAGAAGGGTGCTCACTGCCACCCTGTAATTAACTCAGGGTTGAAGTCTCAACTGATCAACCAGACAAGAGACCAACTAAACTATGAACTAATGGCACAAGTCAGATGAACTAATTCTGCACGGAGAAATCGCTAATCATTCTCAAAAGGCCATACCACTAATGAACTAAATCAAAAAAGCCATGATACATTGTTACTCTTCTGTGAAGATATGCGTAAAAAACAAAGTAAAAATCATTGAGAGCCACAGTTGATCCTTTATCTGCCAGTATCCTGAATACTATTATTATTTTATATTACTCTTACCTTAATTATAAGGCACATTAGATATACAGAAAATAGCTGAATTTGCAAATTTTATAATCAAGATTAAGTTCTACTCAATGGATTCTTAAAATAAACTTTCAGAGTACATATATATAACAAGCAGGCTGTCTCAGTAACATCAGCCTAAATCCATCATTCCCAATTAACTATGTGATGTACACATTTCTTAAAGTATAATTGCATTTTCAGACTAAAATTCATTGTATCAATGTATGAAACTGTCAAATAAATATTTTTATAAGTGTGTTGAATATGTAATTGTATGTTTATGGTGTTAGAAATAGACTACAAGTAGTTTCTCATAAAACTAAGAAACACTGTGAAATAAATTTTTCACATTTCATCCATTCTCACCATATGATGTTGTAGGTAATGCACTCGGAAATGACATTCAGGACAACATGCCTGTCTTGTAAACTGCAAAATTGGCAATTGGATAAAAGTGTGTATTTAGAAATTGAGAAATGGCTCAGTAGTTAAGCGCACATGCTGCTTTTGTAGGGAACACGAGTTAAGTCCCAGCATCTATTTCCAGTAGTGCACAACCACTTGCAACTCCAGCTACAGGGGGTATAATGATCTCTTCTGGACTCCAAGAGTACCTGCACTCATATATATATATATATATATATATATATATATATATATATATATATAAACTCATTGCAAATTGTTTCATTTAAGGTAAAGAATACCAGACAGGTGTCCCTAGAAGAGGCATATTTTCAGGTATATGAGATACATTTGATTAGGAAATTATTAGTTAATAATATTTAATAGTGAGAGACCTGAAAATGAGATTTGTAAAAGCTGTTAGTACTACATACAAAAATACAACTGCATGTGTACAGACTTTATATCACATATTCTGAAGGAATGGAAAAAAAAACAGCTTGCCATTCTTCCTCCCTCATTGAATATATTACATTCAATTAAGATTCTATCTACATGTTCTTGCTTGTTTAACTAAAATGTTCTTCAGTACCAAATGTAACCTAAAATTGTCTTCCAATTCCTGCCTTTACAGGAGAGTGAAAAGATTATTATTATTTGATCTTTTAATTAATTCAGCCTGGATTTTAGTTTCACCAACAACTGAACAGCTCTCTGACACAACTTTGTGTGAGCCACTGGGGATTTCAGATTAGACGCACTATTCTCCCTAAAGTTAGTGACATTGTATGCTGTTTTCTCACATGCCAAGATGAAAACCACCCCGCAGTACTCAGAAACTTTTCTCATTCTCCACTTCTCATCCTCACCGCAAAAGGCTAACAACCAGATTACTACAACTGTTATCAACTCATGTTTATAAGAGAGCAGAAGGAAAGAGAAAAATTCACCAGAGGATCTGTTCTTCTAAAAGGACATGAATCCATATATGGTTTCGAATACACTGGTTTCGATCATGACACATTGCCAACATCAAGTTAAGGTGCTGAGGTCAATATCATGCAAGATGACTCTAAGATACTCACAGCCAAAAGAGGATACTATATGCTCAAACTTTGGATAACATTCTAACAAAGATAAACCTCAAACTAAAGACTCAAACTAATGTTGATGTTTCATATCATAAATGGACATTTGTCTTTCTCACTATCTTATACTCCTCCTGCCCCTTGTCAAATTTGGAGACAACTTCTGTCTCAAACCCTGGGGAAATGAAGTGTGTGCTTTGAAAGATTGTTTAGAGTTTTATAAAACTTAAAAATGATTTTGATGAAATGGAGAGATAAGTTGAAAGGAAATTTTAAAGAAGGTGTGTTTCCTATTCTGGGGACCATATAGTAAGCCCTACATGATGCTCTGCCCAGCACTGTGGAGTCCATATCATTCTAATCCTCTGTGAATAATTTCCCATGTGGACATCATGAAAATGATTATTCTGTGTTCCTGCCCTCCAACATGGAGGTTGAAAACACATGCAGAGTTACGTTTACCCAGCAGAGGGTCTATGTGCTAACTAGACCTGTTAGGACACACAGACACATGATCAATCTATCTAAAACTACAAGTTAAAATACTGTAAATAGATCTTAAAAATCTGTGCCATAATAGTTGGAGCACACCAAAAATTAAGAGAACTCACATCTAAGCCTTTCCTAGTGAAATGTTCTGTTGTGTGGGAGCTTAGCATGCCTCTGCAAGATACAATCCTGATTTTGTGATAAAAGGTGCTTAGATGTTGTCAACAGTGTGCTAATGTTCGTGCTGAGAAACTGATTTCCTATTGTGGTTATTGATTGAAGTCTTATCCATAAGCAGAACATTATTTGAGAACAGGAGCTCAGCACTCTGAGATGAAATGCATTAATTTTCTTCTTTCTGTTAGCACAAATGGTAAGCTCTCTGTATGATTAGTAGGAACACTGGTTGTGTATTCTCTTGCAAAATACAAATAGAGTGAGGACTGAGGAAAAAGACAGGGATGGAACATTTGAATAGCTTGTACAAGGCCCTGGGTTCAATCCCCAGTATCATAAAAAAAAATCATAAAATGTAATTGTAGGTAATTCATGAAGAAAAACCTGTATATATGTATATGTATATGTATGTATGTGTGTGTGTATATATATATATATATATATATATATATATATATACACACACACATATATATGTGTGTGTGTATATATCATATATTATACACATACATTGCATATATTTTATATGTTGTGCATATGTGTGCGTGCGTGTGTGTGTGTGTGTGTGTGTGTGCATGCACATGCTTGTGTGTGCATGTGTCTACCTGAACATCATTGCACAAGCACATCATTTTTTAACTTTATTAACACCAGGTATGGTAGTCTGTAATACAGTAATTTATTCACTAAATTTAACAAGACCAAATGGAAACCTCTAGGATTACTCCTGCCAGGTTCTTATTGGGACATTTATTAAACCTAATGAATTGAATTGAGGAGGAATCAAAATCCACTCTTGCATCTTCCTGGTAAAAACTCAGGGGCACTCTCCTTTCCTTAGTATGCAGAGTTCCCTTGCAGCTTAAAGGTGCCACCCACTGATCTCCATGTGGAACACATCCTTGCTTGAGAAAATTCCTTACAAATGTACAACACATGTTTTTGGAGAGCTGACCTTGACAATGAACCTTTTAAAACTGAAGCAATTCCTGTGAGTGTATGAGACCTTTTTGTGGAAAATGTGGGCTATACTGTTTAAGGCCCTTAGCAGGAAGGAAAGACTGGACAATAACAATAATATTATGCTGGGTCCAGCCTTTGAACTTCTAATACTTCCCAAGGATCCACACATACTTGTACTTTTTTAATATGAAAAAAATACCATAAAGAATCCATTTTGTTCCATTAAAGGGTAATAAAACCATAAGGGGGGTGAGAGATAGGGCAAATGGTATTCATAACTAGAAGCTAAAACTTCTCGTTCAAGCATACTTGCACTCGAGAATATAACACTTTAGTTTACCAACACAAACATTGTATCTTCAGTGCCTGGGGTTGACTTGGAGACCCATGTGTGAAGCCATGTCTATACCAAACATCTTTAAAAGACACAGATATACTTATTGGCATGTTTTGTATAGAAATTTCCCACAGAAGTATCAGGTATTTTGGTGGGGTTGGAATGTTATGGCAGCTCAATGATCTGAGATGAAGCAGGATGGACAGCTCTTGGGGAAAGCAAGAGGAAACATTCCAATGTCAAGTTTAGGCTACTGGGAATCATAAGCAGGAAGAGAAAATCCTGGTGGCATTACCAGCCACAGATAGGCACAGTCACACCAGAAACATGGAAGCGCCAACTACAGACAGCCACAGTAGCACCCTGACTATGGCCATGCCAGCCATAGGACAGATAGCCACAGTGACAGCCTGACCATGGCAGAGCCATTAATGGGACAGATGGCCACAGTGCACACAATAGCAAGTTCAGTAGCAGTATGAACAGACTTGACACTTAACTATCTAAGTGTGAAAACATTTAGCTATTTGGAACCAAACTTGCTTTGCTCACTTGCTTTTATTTTTTTCTTCTTCTGTGAAAACAGTCAATATTTGTTTTAAGGTGATCTAGGCATCTAGAAACCACAATCATAATCTTAATAAAAGCAGAGGTTGGAGAGTGAGTAAATCCCAAGGGTTCATAGTACTGTGTAGTTATCTATAGCCATGTGATAAGGAAGAGGAAATTGAGTCAAGGTGAGACAATTCTCTGACTACCGTAAAATTTTTTTCCAACTTGTTCATTGTCAATAGACCGGTCCAGGATTGGAAAATCTCTCTAAGCAAACTTGCAGTGTGAAGCAAACTGCACATTGGTTTTCGAATCTATGACAACTCAGACGCAGCTGTAGAAGAACAATGCAGTGAGGTCCTTTTGTTCTGTGGAAGGGTTCCTGGAAACCTGAAATCACTCCATTGAAGATATGGAAAAGACAGAAAATGAAATAGTAAAAGTTACTCTCAATGGATGTCTTGTGATCTGGAAATGAGGAAGAGTGGGACAGTGGTGTTCCTGGAGAAGCCATCAAAGCTCTGAGACTCTTCACTCATTTCTCTCTGTTGGTATCTTCTGTTGTATCTTTATTTCACTGTCTGTGCTTGAAGCCCAGTTGTTCCTTTGTAAATGTTGGTTAAAATAAGCTGGACCTACCTGTTTCTTCAGGATTAGCAATGTGTGGGTAGATAAGGGTGACATACACTGGGAAGCTGGATATAGCTTAAGTAGACATTGTACTCCTTTAAACACACACACACACATGTGCATGAGTATGCACATGTGTGCACATGTGAATACACACACCCATGGTACTGTGATGGTCCCATGTCTCGGCAAGTTACTTTGTAATTAGTAAGTTTTCATCTTCCTGATGCTATTTGCCCTGGAATTCTATTTTAAATAATTTATTATAGGACTACTGGAGTCAATGCCCCTCTTCATAAATGTATTTCACAAAAGATGAACATCTGTATTTCAGTCAACTAACTCTGGAATCACAATTTGTGTGGTGGCCAGTATTCTGCATAGGTAGTGCTTCCTAAGTGAGTATTTGAAAAGCAGCATCTGATTATGCTAATCTACAACTAATTATTTCTCCCCAGCCCTTCACTGAACTTTCCCTCCTCTGGGTACTGATGTCATCTGATACAATTTAGATCATTACCAGCTAGTATCTCTGTGAACTTGTGGGAGAGAAAATAAGTTTGAAATGTTATTAAATCTAATGGGTCACTGAGGTCACAAATCCGGAAATGTTTGCTGGGGATTGGACTGATTTGGGACTGTTGCATTCTAAATAGTTAATGCAATTTCATCACTTAAAATTTAATTAACACCGGGATTTAGCACACTGGAGAGGCTTCCTGGCCTATTTCCAGTTGGCAGTAAATTCTCTTGGCCTCCCTCCTGCTTAAGCAAATCCTGTCAGGATGAAGTGCTTGGATGCTGAGTGCCCATTTCTTTTGTTTCTAACAGAGTGAGTTTTGGTCTTAAGGTCACAAGGCCCAAGTAGGTCAGAGAATAAACACTGGGCAAAGGTCAAACCAATGATACAAATAAATTTTAAAGCTAAAGAGAGGCAGGGTCCATCTTCTCTCAAGCTCACAGGTCACTATGTTTTTTTTCTGCTGGATTTCATCAAAAAAAATGGTTAATACTCAACATTTACAATTTAATGCATAATCTGTGAATGATCCATGATTTGCTGAAACTAAATCTCACGCTTGTTTGATACTCCATCATTCCAGCTCGTTCTCTTGTCTGTGATAACTTCTTTATCTTCTGTATCTTTGGGAAGAAGACATGTTTTTAAAACACTAAATATCTATAGAGAGGAGTCACATATAGACACATATGTATATGTCACATGTGGAGGTGTATACAGAAGCCACAAGCAGGTGTTCATATATGTACACATGTGCAGATATATACAATGGCTACTTGTAGATAATATGCAAATGTATACATGTGCAGATATGTATATTAGCCACATGTAGATGGATGTATATGTACACATGTTCAAATACATAGAATAGGCACATGTAGATATGTGAATATATGCAGATCTATCTAAATACATGTGCAATGCCTTTACTATCCACATATAGATTGATGTATATGTACACATGAGCAGATATGTACATGTGTATAAGTACACATGTACAAATACATAGATTAGGCACATGTAAACATGTGTACATATGCAGACCTGCATGTACACATGTACACATATATACATGTAGATATACAGTAGTCCCAAGCAGATGAGTTCCTATATATACACAAACACAGATATATACAATAGCCACCCATGAATAAGTACATTTATGCAGATATGTACGTACATTACGGTGGAAAATCTCATGTCAAGTCATCATAACCATGCTAAGTTTCACAGGGCCATTCAGAGCCTCTGAAAGAACTGAGGCTATGGAGCACTCACAAAGCATGACCACACTCCAGAAGACCCAACAAGCAGCTGAAAGACTCAGAGGCAGATATTTGCACCCAACCAATGGACAAAAGCTGCTGACCCCCATGCTTGAATTAGGAAAAGGCTGGAAGAAGCTGAAGAGGAGGGCGGCCCTGTAAGAAGACCTGCTCTCCTCAATTAACCTGGACCCCTGAGATCTCTCAGACACTGGACCATCAACCAGGCTGCATACACCAGCTGATATGAGGCCCCCAACACACATACAGCAGAGGACTTGTAGATAATATGCAAATGTATACATGTGCAGATATGTATATTAGCCACATGTAGATGGATGTATATGTACACATGTACATATACATGTGTATATGTACAGAGGACTGCCAGGTCTGGGTTCAGACAGAGAAGATTCACTTAACCCTCAAGAGACTGGAGGCCCCAGGGAGTTTAGAGGTCTGGTTGGGTGGGTGATGGGGATATTCCTGTGGAGACAGGGGGTAGGGAGAAAATATGGGACAGTCAGAGGGTGGACTGGGGGTGGAATAAAATCTGAGGAAAAAAGAGATTAAAATAAAAAGATAAATAAAAATAAAAGAATTACTGCATTGAGAATCTCCAAAAGACCCTTGAAATGTAGAGAAGATTATTTTCCATGAAAACGGTCATTGATAGGGTTCTAGATCTGGTCAGCTTCTCCATTATTTAATGTTTGATGTTTGCTAGTAATTTTGTAAACATAACATTTTTAAATTTTTACAAAACCAAAATGGCATGATGTTGGTTTATAACATGAAAGAAAATATAATTTCACTTAAATTGCTACTTTCCAGAGCTCACATTTTCTGAAATATTCCTTCCTTCAAGATACAGTGAATAATAGAGAAGAGAATATTTTAGAGGTTTTTTTTTTTAAGTAGCTAAATAAAATCGTATAAACTGTGTTTACAAAAAATTGTATTTTGTTTTAATCTTGGCAAGTGAGGCAAGAGTAGCATTATTTTATAACCTTGAAACTCATAGAAATATGATATGCATCAGCTTTCCTGGGGTGGACAGATGAAAGCTCTGTCCTTGGGGGTTGTGTAAATGCCCTGACTCATGGAGAGGCATTGGAAACAGACAAGAGGAAGTGTGAGAGGAGAAGGG
This sequence comes from Mus musculus, assembly GCF_000001635.26. Classification (NCBI taxonomy): domain Eukaryota; kingdom Metazoa; phylum Chordata; class Mammalia; order Rodentia; family Muridae; genus Mus; species Mus musculus. Next base: position 72,097,125 of record NC_000076.6, on the reverse strand, counting down.
GGGCCAGGGGGCAGAGCAGAATCAAGGCTTTTGACGTGGAAGGAAGAACTTCAAGTCTGGCATGGTAGATTGTTTTGTGAAGGAAAAGAATTCTCAGCATGTCAGAGATTCCATATAGACCTCTTGTTGCAGGGAAGCTAACCCATGTAAACACAACTTTATAGACAAGACTTCTCTTTAGCTCCTCATCAGGAAGAAGGTTAAACTGTTGTGGTAGGAAATACATTTTGGAACAGCTCCAAGAAGGTGGCAGATGTGGCAAAGTCTATGGAATAATCAATGGCCAGGGAGCAGAGAATAGGACCAGATCCAAGGCCAGCATAACCCTCAAAAGGGTTGTCCATAGTGGTCATTCTCCACTACCCCAGGCCCACATCCCAAATCACCCAGAACCTCTCTAAACAGCGGGAACCAAGGGCTCAAAAAATGAACATGCACGGGGCAGTCCAGATTCAAACTATGACATTCAGCAATTAATACGTCAGATATGTGCATGGTTATGGCCATGGGATCAAGCTCACTCAAAACTCTTCATGATGGAAGAATAGGCATGTCAGAGTGAGCACTGTATACAACCTATACTTGCCTGAAGCTCCTCCTTTGAAGTTGACTCCTGGTTTCTTTGCAAAATTGGGGCAGATGAATATATTCCATTTTGATGTGATCTATGGATATTTTGGAAAAATCTTAAGCAATAATCTTGACTATCTCTTCCCAAGTTGTAATAAACTTTAGACTCCTAAGTGTTGTCTCTCTGAGAATGGCATTTAGTCTACTTTGTGACACAAACACACACACACACACACACACACACACACACACACACATACATACACACACACACCTAAAACTTACGTCAGGTGAGAGACAACAGATTACACCACAGTTCCTCAAGCCCTGAAATAAAATAAAATTTAAATTTTCAGTTGATAACAACCTTAACAACAAAAAATGTGAGTTTTTTTTTTTGAATCATATTAGTAACTTTCATTTAGCAAATGCCAGCCAAGCTGTGGGTATTTGGGTTGAAGTTGACTGATTTCCCCCATAGAGATAACATTTGAAGTTTAACTTGCTGGTAAATGTCAGCATGCTTTGTTATTTTTCAACTTACATGATATTGTCAAAATTACAATGTTCTTAGCTGTCTCCAAATTGAATTTCTGATTCAGGTTTAAGGGCAAACTTCTCCTATGCAGAGAAACCTCTGGAAGTAAACAGAAAGAGATTCAAAGTAGTTATTGTTCCCCTTAATTCTTATATGTTTGACTTTTTAAAAAAAATTGACACAAAAGATAACTTGATAACATTGCCACATAGTAATGAACTACTTCAAATAGCATAGGATAAATTTTTAAATTGAGACTGGTATGTCTTTGTCCAGTGAAGAATATGGAACCTTGTAAGAACGAGATGTCATCGGTGATATAACAGAACTTGACATGTTGTTGGGAAGACCCACAACCAAACAGGCAGAGCGTGAGGAGTGACGCGGAAGAATGAGTGGTAGAACTGCGAGAGCCAGAAGGGTCAAGAACACCACGAGAAGACCTACAGAATCAACTAATCCAGGTCCACGGGGGCTCACAGACGCTGAATCACCAATCAAAAGGCATACAAGGGATGGACCTAGGACACATGTCGCAGAGGTACAGCTTAGTCTTCGTGTGGGTCCCCTAACAATTGGAGCAGGAGCTGTCTCAGACTCTGTTGCCCGCCGTTGGACACCCACCCCCAACCTGGATTGCCTGGTCCAGCCTCTGTGAGAGAGAATGCATTTATTCCTGCTGCATGCGACTTGATGTCCCAGGGTGGGGTGGTACCTAAGGGGTCTTACCCTTCTCTGAGGAGAAGGGGAGGAGGTAATAGAGGTAGAGATGTGTGAATAAAAATGGGAGGAGAGGAGGGAGATGGGGGCTGCACCTAGATGTAAAGTGAATAAATAAATAAAATAATGGGGGGGAGGGGAAGAGTGTTGAAATACAGAAGCTTTGATCAGGGTGACCAGCATCACACTGTAGAGTTGCTTGTTGCCTCCTGTGCGTAGCTAACTAAACAAGACATCAGCAGCACTTCAGTGTACTTTCTATATTAAAATTATGGAAGTCCCTTGTTGCAAAAATTATAAACATATACACACATAGTTTATACAGAAAGCAGTTATGCTACTTTATTTAATAGAATCGACTCATTTTAAGCATCTTGCCACCCCCAAGATATCACATGATTGGCAATTATTAAAACCAGAAAAACTAAGGCACATCATCGAAAAACATACCATAAGCCCATTTTTTTCAGTCAGAAAAAAGTGTCTGTATGTGGAATTTAATGTGTATTTTTCACGCTATATGTTACTAAAATTAAATTTACTCTTTTAGCGGGGTGTGGTGGCACATGCCTTTAATCCCAGCACTTGGGAGGCAGAGGCAGGCAAATTTCTGAGTTCAAGGCCAGCCTGGTCTACAGAGTGTGAGTTCCAGGACAGCCAAGGTTACACAGAGAAACTCTGTCTCAAAACAAACAAACAAACAAACAAACAAACAAAAAACCCTACTCTTTTGTAACATTGGGGATTGAACTGAGGACCATAGGCAATGTAGTTATTCTACCTCACAACTACATCTTCAGCTCCTGTTGTTGTTATTGTTGTTGTTTGGTTGATTGGGGTTTTTGTTTCTTTGTTTTTGAGAAAGAATCATGCTAAGTAACCCAGGCTAGCCTCAAACTCACCACCATCTTTTCTCAGGTTTCCAAGTTCTAGGAATACATCTGCCAATCACCAAATCTATAAGATCACCAGCTTTAAGGGTTATGCTATATTTTGTCTAAAATCTGCCTTAGAGCTGGTGTGAGGCAAGACTTCCGGATTTACTTCTGATTTCTGTATTATACACATTTACAACTCAGTAACTTGGTGAAGAGATGAAGGAGGAAAAATAAAAGCCAGAAACACACATGAAATGCACAAAGCTATTTTATGGTCAGGGATGGAGTAGAAGGTCAAAAAGGACAGAGCATGAATTATAATATTGGTAGGACTTTGTAGCAACGAGTAGCTATGTTTAGGCTATTGGTAGATTTTAGGACTGTACCAAAGAAGACATGGTTGCCTCAGTGCTCCAAGGGGAATATCTGAGGATCACTGGGGGCAGATTAATTACAAACGGGCTTCATAAAAAGCTACTAAGAATGTCATAGCTTGGACCTCCTGCAATTACAGGTCCAGATAAAAAACTTGTATATATGTTGAGTTGTCTACAAATTGCTTCCAGGATGCAGGGATGAAAATGTCCTAAATCTGAAAGAGCAGCACAAGGAAGGCTAATCAGGTATGATTATCAAAGTATCCCGGACCTCATGACACAAAACCTGGTGATTGATATGTTAGGCTCTGAAGTACTCTGCTGTTTCAAATGATTATACTTTAATTAGTATTAAGTATGAAGTACAGTTTACTCATTTAGAAAATATATTACAGACATTGTGCTATTATTTTTAATTATGTGATATGCTATATAGTTAAATGCCAACACATTACCTAGATCATAGTAAGAACCCAATGTCAATGCCATTTCTCAAAGCAATTAAACACATCCCAGACGGGGCAAAGAGCTAAATTATTGAAACACAGTTTTCCATACAATGACTAGTCACATAGACTAAAATCATGGTATAATGAAGTGCCAAAGTGTACCTATAGATTCTGAAGGCAAGTAGCTATTTCAGCAACTAGGTAACCTAAATATAACATAAACTCACATGAATGCTCAACATGTTGCATTTTTTATTGTGCTAAAACTATAGAGTCAATGGACTGGATGCTTGTGTAACTCCAAGATTCATACACTAAAGACCCAAGACCCAAAGTGATGGTGCTTTGAAGTAGGGCCTTTCAGAGCTAACCAGATGATGTCGTGTGTTTGTAATGCTTTTGACTAAATAAGCAGAGACAAGTGCCGCCCTTCCATAACATGAGGATGTAGCAAGGTAGTGGCTGTGTATAATCAGGAGTGGCTTCCAGCAGTTGAAAACGGCTACCCTCACTTTGAGCTTTCTACGCACCTAAACTTTGAGATAAATGAATGCTTAAACCTCAACCTCAGTTATTCTGTTATGGTAACCCAAGACGATCATGAAAACTCAGACTATAGAACATACTGCTTTAGCTATTAAAACATGTGGGTAGTTGACAGTGTGCCTGTTCTCAATGGAGTAGCCATGGCCATTACTTATTTCCTGAACTCTCTAATCACTCCAGCCCTGTACCCACTAAACAATCTTTTTCCACTATTGCTTCCCCCAGTTTTTGGTAATTGTGGTTCTCCACATCTGTGCATTTGACTGTTCAAGGTGACTAGATCAAAGCAAACATCACATGATGTTTCTTCTTTTGTGCTTTGCTCATTTCTGAGGCTTGTCCTTTCTGTAGCATCATGGTGGATTTCATTCCTAAAAGCTAACTCCCATTTTATTGCATATCCATAGTATATTCAGAGTGTCCATTCATCTGCCAGGGCACAGATGGTATCTTTCTATAGCCCCTCTGGCTATTATGGAGGATTTGGGGGGGTATTTGTGAGATAATATCTGTTAGGGCATTACTGCCTTTAATTATTTTGTAATATCTCTAGAACTGGAATTTCTGAATCACAAGGTGAAGATATTCTACTTGTTACAAACCACCGCTCTGATTTATGTGGCCACTACAAGAGGCATCTTCCTTCCAACAATAGCCAAGCTCCTGATACTATCATATTCTACCCAGTACTTGCTTTTGCTTATTTTCATATTAGCCTTCCTACTGAATATAAAGTGGTAACTTTCTGCAATTTTAATTTAATTTAATTTAATTTAATTTGCTAAGTAGTGACTCTGTACACTTGTGACTGTGTATATCTTGGGAAAAGACCTATTTACATCTCTGACTAATTTTGAATGATGTTCCTGTTTTTTTTTTTAATTGTTCAAATTTAAGGGGTCTTTGAATACTATGAACATTAAACTCAACCCTTTGTTTTCATTTATAAGTGTCTTCTAGCAATCTGTAGGGCATACATTCACTCACTTCATACACTTTTTTGACTCAAAAATATTCAGTTTTCATGACATTCAATTCATTCATGTTTTTACCTTTTGACTATGCTTATGGTATTATATCTCCTTCTGTCACCCAAGTGCTAGAGATCAAACCCAGGCAGGGTCTTATTCATGAAATGCTAATGCTCTACATAAGTATATCCCAGCCTTTGCTATTATATATTGTTATTCTTGGTGGTATCTCTGTGTTCTCTTCTTCATGAACCCTTCCCTTCAGGGTTTATTTTATTATTTAACATCTAGTAAGAGACATGGGAAACATAGATTCCTCTGCCTTGAATTCTGTGTCCTTTTCTGGTGGTGATGGTGGTGATAGTGTGTGTGTTTGTGTGTGTGTGTGTGTGTGTGTGTGTGTGTGTGTGTGTGTGTAGTGTTCTTGTTTACATGCTTATATGTACATTTAAATGAATGCTTATGTATCACAAGTATTTAAAAGAGATGACAGCTTTTAGAAATATTACTTCTTATGTATTGTCTACACTGTTGACATGACTTCTTAGTGGCACTAGAGCAAACCAAGCAGCCTAGGCTAGGTAGCCAATGATACCCCGGGACCCACATGTTTCTCATTTATCAGCATTGATATAAATAAACACCATCACATCTGTCTTGTCTTGAGGTCAAAGTCTCATCCTAATTCTTGCTTTACAAGCACTTTGTAACTGAGAAATCTCCTCAGGCCTGCAGTAATCTTTCTCTCTAAAAGGCTTTCCTTATGTCTCAGACCATTCTGAGTAAACTTTAAGTGAACATTAATGAGAAAGGACTAGGTGGTGTCATTTCAAGTAGACAAGCAGCATCTAGTAATATTTATTCCAGAAGCAAACAGTGTATGAGAAAAAAATGTCTGCAGTGGTCAGTGACACAATTTCATAGCTGAATAAAGACGTGTATAACTGGACTCTATTGATATTTTGAATTTCTCAGGCATTTAAGTGATAAATATGTCACGTGTAGAGTTACCATTTATTCAACATTACCAGAAAAAATATTCATCCAAATTTGTTGGTTGATATTTTACATTCGCTAAAACCTTTCACTTCTCTGCATCATCTGAGCAATGAGAAACATCGAGTTGGTCATAATGTTTCCCAGAAGAGGTGATAACTCTCATCCAGGAAGACCAATACATCAACAGGAGTCATCAATTAGTATTTCTTTTTCTCTTGCATGAATGAAGCCATCGCAAGCTTTAAAAACATACTTAGCAATAGAAATGGACAAAGATAAATGCTACACGCCTGTGTACCAGGATGCTAGCGATGAGCAACATTAATCATTAAGGGAATTGATTCAAGAATGTATGTGTTCAAGAAGGTCTGCAGAATCCATCCCACGGTGTCAGCATTTGATAAAATGATTAAAATATCATCTAGATCAAGACCCTTTACAGAGAGCAGTGCTAATCTTCAGCCCCCTTGGGGTCTCTGTAAAAGTTTTCACAAAGCAGGAAATAGTACAGACATTTTATTTTATTTCCCTCTCTTTATCCAAGCTAAGAGTCTCACATAGCATGAAGCCTCTGTAAAGCTCTCTGCTGTAGTTCCACAGGAGACAGCCAATGGATAATTCTTATTATTCTATGTGTACTAGAGAAAACTCTAACACATTCTAAATGAAAAGAATATCTATGAATACTAGAAACCACCATACTTAATCTTTCACTTTCCATTAAAAGAATTACTTATGTATATTTGCTAAAGGCTTGATAGTATAAAAAAGTCTCATTGCAGGATACATTATATTTTGCCATAAGACATCATTGCGGGTGTAATTCTGATAGATTTTTAATTTAAAAAAGTTAAAGATTGGAGGAATGATCTGCTTTAGAGAAATAAATATGTACCTGTGTCAATGAAATCATCACAAAACACAGCCAATGGCTTTAAATGTCATTTAGCAAATGAGCACACCACATTTTATATAGTAAATTTATATATGCTTCAAGACACATGGTGAATATTTTATGCTGATTGGTAGGAGAGGAAAGATAGCACATTAATCAAAAATATTTTATTATCTAAGTGCCTCCAGAACAGACTGGATAGCATGACACACATTCCCCTAAGCCATTTGAATGAGTAGAGTATTTCTGCCTTGGAATTCACAAACCATAAGAGATGCAATAAACAGCACTGAGCTTCAAAGTCATCTGCAGGCTGCATGCCCATCCCTACTGAGTGTCTTTTAATCAGCTACTTTTGTATTTTATGAGCATGGGCTTTGTGATCTAAGTGACTTATCACCCAGTTGTATCTCCAAGTTTTTAAAATCTGATTAATAAGAGCTGCTAGTTCAAGTAATTGTTTATAGAGTATCATTCAACATTTTACTGAGAGCATATTGTTCCCAACATGCTGAAGTCTAATTATAAAAGAGATGTAAGTTTTAAAATATTAAAAGAAGCAAAGAGCATAAAAAGCTCTACCACTCCAATAACAATATGCAGGATTTATGGTAGAAGATGGAAAATAAGTTTTGGGTAAAATCATGAACATTTTTATTGAAAGTTTATATATATGCTCTCCAAATGAAAGCAATTTTTATTTTAAGCCAGTCACTGGTTCTGGGAGAAAGTTTTAGACATCACCTGTCTGCCTATTTACTCCTATCACAAGAAATGAAGAAATAATCTCCATTATGATAGGAATATGAAATGAGAAAATAATTTTCCCATTACCATCTTTGGATTCTTCTTCTTGGGTAGAATATTTTTAAGTAGATATGGGTCTATTTAATTTGGGTCATTGTCACGGGGTAGTAAAATGTATTTTATATTTAGGGAGAAGAAACGCTCAGTGACCACAAACAGTACTATGAATGTTTTCTCTCCAAATGCTGAGTGATCTCTCCTTCACCCTGTTTGTGCTGTCAAATAGGATACAGGTAGAAGATGTAGAGACAAGAGGGACCACAAGTTTCCAATGACAAAAAGTGATGAACTTGGCTTTCAGGATGAAAATACAATCTGTCCAAACCATTTTTTCTGCCTTTCATGAGAGATTCAGGTCAATGGGCCAAAAGAACGTCTGTTCTCATTCTACATATTTTTGACCACACAGTTAGAAGCAAGAGCTTCTAAAAGTCACTGCAAGGACAAATATGTGTACATTGACCTGATATGGCTTTACTATGTTTTCTTTCTTGTATACCACACACCAAGCTATTATTCATGATGCTATTAACCTGTGCTACAATTTAGCAAACTGTACTCATTATTTTTTTCTAGACTAATATTGAAATAATTTCAAAGATATTGAGAAGCCAAAAGGAAGAACTATTTTATGATTACCTTGATCTCTTGAATGTGCAGAACTGGAGTATCTCCACAAAAACTCTGGAGAGTTCAGAGAACTGGAGTATCCCAAAAAAACTCCGGGGAGTTCGGAATTCATTTTCTCTTCCATTTAGTATGTATTTGTCACCACAATCTGAATACTGAGAGATTATCACTCTTTGTACAAACCTTCTCTTTGTACGGAACTGTGACATACAGCTCTAATCATGACCTGCATCACATGGGCCATGTCAATGAGGGTCAAACTACAATTTAAATACCACCTTTTATAACCAATTTAATGCTACTTCTTTAGACATGGAACAACTCTAAAGATTTATAGTACTTACAACTTAATATTACTCACATATGGCTGCATGTACATATGTGTAGAAATATATGCTTGAGATTCCATAACTATTTATGATACACCAATTGTTGATATTCAAAATAGGATGGAGAAGTCATAAAAATTGACTTCCTATCTATTTCACTCACAAGTATTTCTGTGTTTGTTTGTGAGTGTGTATGTATGTGTGTACATACTACACAAAATGCTAATTAAACAGATGTAAAAATGGTTGAACATTTTCCCTCAGAAAGGATGAACATTGAATTAAAATAAAATATAGCAAGGTCTAATAGATTCTTCCTTTGCAGAGTTTTTCATTCTCATCCAATTTAAAATTTGCAACAGAGGCAATAAACATAATAATTTTTAAAGGAATTTGTTGCTTTTATTCCTTTGTAGTTTGGGTTTCTCAAAAAGAACCATACATCATCTCATCATGCTAAAGTGGTGAGTGTTCCAAAGAAGAACGGGACGGATCTCATTAAGTCAGGACTGACTATTTACTTAAGACTTAAAGCCTGTGGAGAATCAAATTGAAACAATCATAATCAATTTTTCAAAGAGACAATAGTCCAGTGATAGTCACACACAAAAGCACTCTGAAATGTTCAATTTAACCGTAGAAATGCTCTCAAAAGGCCATAATGAATAAAAATAAGAGCAAACGTATCAGAAAAATACTAAGACTTGAGGAAAATACACAATTTTAATACATTTAGGATAGGGTCATTGGCCTCACTAAGTTAAACAGATGTGTTTAAATCATATAATCAGCTAACACTGAAAAGAATATGGCTAGTCAGAATTTCCTAACATGTAGACATAACTTGCTGTCAAAAGTTTGACCTCCACTTTATGGAAAAATCGTAAGTAAACACTGATGTATATATTTAAGGAAGCAAAACAAGTTAATGGATATTTTCTCTCTAACTATGGTAAGTGTTGCTCTGTGGTTAGCTGAGAGTTTTTTCTGTGGTCACTTTTTGGTCATGGTCTTGGCACATTTCATGAACACTAGTTTGCCTTTTTTAAAAATAATATCTGCATTTTTAAAACGTTTATACATTCATACAACCTAAATTGATTATACCTGTCCAGGGCTACCTCCCTCCTACTCCCATTAGTGTCTCTGTCTTTTCCTTCCCAAATTCATCTTATTAATAATGTAGTAAATTACCATGGAGATGCCAAGTGGCAGAGAATACTTGTTCTTAATTTCTTCTACAGGACCCAAGTTTGGTTTCCAGTAACCACTTCAGGCACTCACAACCATTTATAACTACAGCTCTAAGCATCCAAATCACTCTTTTGGCCTTCTTGAGTGTATACACACACACACACACACACACACACACACACACACACACACTCAGAGAGAGAGACAGAGACAGAGACACAGAGAGACACAGAGAGACAGAGAAACAGGGACAGACAAACACACACAGAGACAGAGAGGCAGACACAGAGATAGAGTGATACTCAAAGATTAAAGAGAATTCTTAAATAGAATTAGTGATGCTCATATGCACATGAGTTGAGCAAAAAGGCCATCTACCAGCCCATGAACAAACTACCAGCATCCACATTCTCAAGAAAAGTGTCTCTCTGCCCTTCTGACCCAACGTCAGCTGCCATCTGACAATAGCTCCACCTCTTTTGGACCCATCTCTTTTTCAAGCAAGACATGTTCCCCTGCTAAACATCAAGCACTGTGTTAGATAGAAAGGACTTTAAAAGCACACACACACCCTAAGGAAAACAAGTAGAAAGCAAGCAGCTGGAAGCTATACCAATACTGCACAAAATAGACTTCAAAACACATTTCACAAGAAAAGGATTGACATATTGATAGAAAGATATTCCATCAATGAGATATTTTAATTCTTTTTTTTCTTATAAAAAAAAACAACATTTAATTGGGACTGGCTTATAGATTCAGAGGTTCAGTGCATTACCATCAAGGTGGCAGCATGGCAGCATCCAGGCAGGTATGGTGCAGGATAAGCTGAGAGTTCTACATCTTCAACCATTCTTAACAAACACTCAGAAAACACTGTCACCCACGGTTTCAAAAAAAAATACGTTGCTTGGGTGTGAAGGTACAGAACAGACATTTTAAAATAAAAATAGTAGGTAATTTCTATACCCTATTATTACCAACTGATGGGTCACCAAGACCTTCTGTCCTACCCACCTACCCAACTCCCCCCAAAAAAATCAAGGCAGAAATATTAAAGTAAAATGGCATTTCATATCAAATTATCTTAACTTTCCAAACACTGTAAAATACACATTTTTCTCAGTAGAGCATGGAATTTTCTCTAATGTAGACCACATAATAGGACACAAAGCAAGTCTTAGCAGGTATAAGAAAATTGATATAACTTCTTGCCTTCTATCTGATCACAATGGAATAAACTGGAAATCAACAGTAAAAAGAACTAGAGAAATACAAGAACCTCATCGTGATTGAACAAAACACTTCATCTTGGCGGAGTTATGGAAGAACTCAGCAGCAAAATTGAAAACATTACAGAAGTGAATACAAATGAAACACAACCCACCAGAACTTGTTAGATTAAAAAGAAACAAAAACAAAAACAGTTCTAAGATTCTGAGATGGGAGCTGATACCTATAAATTATGACATTAAAAAAAATCAAGTTAATCTCAGATCAATAAGTCAAGACCTTAGAAAAACAAAAAGCAGCTAAAGCCAAGATTAATGATTAGAAAGAATGACTAAATATCAGGAATGCCAACTATAAAATGAAAAGTAAAAGAATATAGCAAAGAATCAATGAAACCATTGATTTTTAAAGATAAGTGATCTTGATAAATGCTTAACTACATGAAACAAGAGATAGGAGTGACATAAAATAAAAAACAAGAGATGGAAAGTGGTGTCACACAGAACCCAGTGAAATCCAGAGGACTATGTGGCATTCTCCAAACAATTATGTTACTATAATAGAAAAATACAGACACTGATGCATTTCTAGATGCAGTGATCACCAAGGACAGGTCAAAACAACTGTCAATGTGTTCCAAAGCGGAAAAAATGTCTCCCAATGAAAGAAATCCAGGGATACTCATCCTCACTGCTGAGTGTTAGCAGACACTTAATGAGTGAGGGCCAAAGTCCCTCAAAGTATCCCATGAAAAGAAAAGGGGGGAAATACTACAAAAATCATCTTATTTATTTATTCTTTATATTGAAAACAATTTTTCATATAATATATTCTGACCAGAGTTTACCCTCCCTGATCTCCCAGATTCTCTCTACCTCCCAACCCCTCCAACTCTAAACCTTTCTGTTTTAGAATACAAACAGGCAAAAAAGCAAGCAAACAAAACAGAATTAAAAGAAAAGGGGGAGGAAAGCATGCAAAACACACATAGCATAAAAAGACAACACTGGAAACCACAATATACACGGGAAAATCAGTAAGATGAAAATGCCCAAACAAAACTAGATTGAGACCAGAAAGAGTCTCCAAAATCACCACCAAGTTCATTTTGTGTCAGCAATCCACCTCTGGGCACGGTGTCTGTTCTGAAGTGTTGTTGCTACACCCAGTGCCAAACTCATCTTATAAACCCAGCATTAACACGATTCCAAGGCAAGTTAAGCTCACAGCAAAGAAAGGTAATTATGGCCAATGCTACTAATAAACAGTATGCAAACATCCTCAAAATAAAATACTGGTAAACTGGCTATGAAAAGAACACACCAGAAAGATCATTTGGCATGGCCAAATGGGTTTCATTCCAGAGAACATATGAAAATCAACTAATGAAGGCCATCCCAGCAGGAAAGATGCATATAAAATGGTCATCTTAATAAACATAGTAAAGACTGTTGGCACTCAGGGCAGGAAAGCAGGAGTGGGTGGGTTGGGGATCAGGGCAGGGGGAGGGTATAGTTTTGGAGAGGAAACTAGGAAAGGGGATAGCATTTAAAATGTAAATGAAGAAAATATCTAATAAAAAATTAAATAGACAAAAAAAAAAAAAGACTGTTGGCACCATCCTTTATCCTTTCACGATATATATATATTTTCACCACTGAGATCTAGGTTATTTGGAAGAATTTGTATTTTCTTGAAAATGTTTTTTTTTTCATCCACTAGATTCTGAGGATGGTTCTGATTCCCCCATTCCTCTGAGATCTTCTCCATTTCCCCTCTCATCCTAATCCACACCATTTCTGTATCTCCTTATAAAACAAACAAAGCCTTAAACCAGGGCAGGTGAATTGGCTCAGGGGTAAACGTGTTCACCACCAACCTTGGTGATCTGAATTTAATCTCCAGGGTCCATATCATGGATAGAAAAAAAATGACTGTGGTAGTAGCCAATTGTGGATACTCAAACTCACCTGGCAGTGGTGATGGCACAAGTTCCTTGGTACCCACTCCAATGATCTGGCTTCCCAAATGAAAGACACATACATTGCAGTCTTATATTTTCATATGCCTTAAACAGCTCAATGGATGGGCCACCTCCAAACCTCCACGCAGCTGATTTACTTTCCCAATAATCCCAACTCATCACTTACTAAAACCTATATTCCATCTTGGCAGCCCCGGACCCAGACCTGCAGCTCTCCTGGGCCATGATACCCAACTCTTAACATGATTGCTATGTTTACTAGTGCACTTCTCAGGTCTGGTCTTTACTCCTTTCCCTGGCTCTCTCTCATCCTGATCCTTCCACACATGCCCTACCCAGGAATTCTGAAGTCCCACCTCTATCTCCCAGCCCAGCCATTAGCTGCCAGCAACTTTACCCAATCAAAACCAACTCGAGGCAGGGACGCAGCATCTTATGCACAGAATGTGAGTTCTCATGTGATTTTGAGGACCCAATTAACATAATTCAAGCACTAGACCAAATCCATAACAATTGATTCTTGCAAGTTGTACTCTGACCTCCGAACATGAATATGCCATGATCATTATAGGAGTTTCTCAGTTTTGAACTTACTGTGTTTCAGAGGCTGGCTTGTAGATCCTGATATCCTGTCACTATGTCCCAAGTGTTAGAATTACAGATGTCACTATGCCCATCTTCTGATATCTATGAAATCAGACATGGAGACAAATGTTATGAGCAACACAAAATGGTATGCTACACAGAGATAGCAAAGATGCTGACAGAGTTCATTGGAACAGACAAACTTAAGGAACCAAGAGGGAAATATGGCTGATTATTTATCTGTTTTCTGGGATACTGTAATGGTCAATCCATATATTCTTTTCCATACTAGATTTTTGTGAAACATAAACCAAGTTTAGAACTGCTCTTGTTAATTTAACTGATAATTTTCTCCTTCTTCTTTGAGATAAAAACCCTTTCTGTCCTTAAGCTGCAAAAGCTGTGTAATGGTTTTTGTATATCCTGAAACCTAGATCCACATTCTAAATATTTCGTCTAAATGGCCACTTCTAGTTTCTGAAATATACAGCAAAAGTCAGACATGTCTTTCACATGTCTTTATCACAGGCCTCCCTCCCTGCATCAGGATCTTTCAGCCATTCTTCCCTTGAAGGGCATATCATCCACATCTGAGTCCCATCTATCTGTAAAGCCTTTCTTAAACTGCCCCATGCTAACCTGGTTGGTTAGATTTAATTCGGCATTGCCTCTTCAGCACTAGATTTACAAAATAACTATTTTCAACCCAATATTCTTTAAATCATAAATTCAATTCTGGTTGGACTTAGCTAGGAAATCATCCTGTCTGGGAGGGAGATTTCATCTGTCCCAGAGAGCTGTCAGTTAGAGGGAACTGGCTTCAAGAAAAGACCTTCAGCACATATCTAGAACATCTGATTTTCCACATTTTAGAAGAGGAGGCTTAACTTGCTCATACAACGGGAAAGTAGGAAAAAGAGGGAGGTAGGGAGAGAGTCACACACATACATATACATACACACTACACAGCCAGACATGCACCACATACACACAGAGGTGGGATATGAATAATGTAATCACTGCAATACAGTGAAGGACAGCTCAGCAGCCACACAACAGATGAGATATATGTGATAAAGAAGTGAACACTTTGCCCCTTCTTAGAATTGGGAACAAATCACCCATGGAAGGAGTTACAGAGACAAAGTTTGGAGCTGAGACAAAAGGATGGACCATCTAGAGACTGCCATATCTGGGGATCCATCCCATAATCAGCCTCCAAACGCTGACACCATTGCATACACTAGCAAGATTTTGCTGAAAGGACCCAGATATGGCTGTCTCTTGTGAGACTATGCCAGGGCCTGGCAAACACAGAAGTGGATGCTCACAGTCAGCTTTGGATGGAACACAGGGCCCCCAATGGAGGAGCTAGAGAAAGTACCCAAGGAGCTGAAGGGATCTGCAATCCTATAGGTGGAACAACAATATGAACTAACCAATACCCCCCGGAGCTCGTGTCTCTAGCTGCATATGAATCAGAAGATGGCCTAGTTGGCCATCAGTGGAAAGAGAGACCCATTGGCCGTGCAAACTTTATATGCCTCAGTACAGGGGAACGCCAGGGCCAACAAGTGGGAGTGGGTGGGTAGGGGAGTGGTTGGGGGAGCGTGTGGGGGACTTTTAGGATAGCATTGGAAATGTGAATGAAATAAATACCCAATTAAAAAAAATTCAGACAAAAAAAAGATGCTATGGTGTTCCTATGAGGGGACAGGGACAGAAGAATTCTGCTAGCCTATCAAGCCAATCACTTACAAAGTATATCACTTCATGCCATACATTCCGAGTGGGTCACCAGCTTGATGTCTGCACATCAAGTTTTGTCCATAACTCCCATATGACAATGAATCATAAGAGTAGACTATTTACAAAAAAATCACACAATCATACCTTGGCATATTGTTTGGTGTATAGAAGGCATTTCATGCAAGTTTTAGCATAAAACATTAAAAAGCAAAATTAAGATATTGTGTAAGACTTTATTTTCTACAGTTTTATAAGTGTATTAAAAGTCTATTAAAGCATGTGTATTTGTCATCTACTCCTACCCTAATATCTAGGAATAATATTAAAATTTATAACAGCAATAAAAAAAAGTTATAGCAGTTTTTGGAACCAGACAAGACTGTTACAGAGTTGGAATGTGTCGCCTTATTAGCAAAATATAGATAATTTAAGTGTTCTCTGTATGTTCAGTGTGTCGGGCTCTATACTGGTTATTCTCTTCACACTATCAGGCAACGCCAAACTAATGAGAGAAGAGAAGCGAGGTGATCTAGTGAAATGGCATATTTCTCCTGAGGGGATAGCTACTCTGGTTATCTGTCAAGGATCTGGAAAAGACTAACATGTATACAGTTCTTGGGAAATATATTAGGAATTAAGACCACTGTGTGATTGTTACCTACATTTGATGTAATAGAGGCACTGTTATGAAGAATTTCATGTAGTATAATTCTAATGTTTCTAGAATGTTACCTCTCTTCCAAAACATCGAAGGTCTCTTTCAGAAAATATGAATATGTAAACAATTATGTGGCTTGATTCTTTATGCAATGTGCTTTTTAAGATGAGCCCCATTAGACAGATCTAATAATTCAATATCATTGTACAGCGACTCCCAGAAATATGCATGTCATAAATCTAGACAGACTTTTCTGCCTTTAACAATGGCAATAAAAAATCTATAGGACAGAACATAAAACAAGAACCATTTTTGCTTAATCTGAAAAGAAAGTATAATAGGCAAAAGGAACTTATTCTTACAAAAGAAAATAATCATCCTAATGCCAATACCATGCCTGTGAGACACCATGCATTTTCATAACTCCTATGCATTCCTTCCTCAATAACACTGAGTACTAGAAAGAGCCAACAGTGACTGGAGAGCTGGGACTGTGTGTGTACGTGTGTGTACGTGTGTGTACGTGTGTGTGTGTCCTTTTAAATTTTACTAATGTTAGATAATCTAGTAGAGTCTATCAAAGTCAGGGAAAAAATAAATGTTAGTGTTTAACTTAAGGTCTGATATTTGTATGCCACACTGCTTTCTGTCTGAACAGTAAGCTTTAAGATAATAACTAAACTCCATGTGCTTATCAAATTACCTATTCTATAAAGATACACACACACACACACACACACACATCCTTGTAGAATACAAATATTCTATTTGCTTTTAATACTATTTTACTTTGAAACTTTCATACATTTATACAATGTATATTATTATATCTATCACTACTCTCTCAGAACCCCAGGATTCCCTGCCTGGTCTCTATTAGAAAGTAATAAGCCACTGTCCACAGTAGGAAAGTGAAAATGTTCTTCCAAGTCAAGTTCAAGTAATTATTGTAATGTAGATGGGCTGTCGCTCTTCAGTCCTCTTGACTCCTGCTATTACCTCAGCATTTCTCTTTCTGTGACCTCTGTGTCACCCACATTCTTTTACAAGAATAAAATCATCTTTGCTTAAAGATTACAGAATATTTCCAGGGGACATTCTACATGTTTCCCAGGATCACATTTATAAAACAAACATGTCAATAGCAAATACTTTCATTCATGCATCTTGCAGGAACATTCAGTTTTCCAGGTTCTACTATGACCATCTTCTTTTGATGGAAAAGAAAGGCTCCCCTTCCACTGGTTGTGGGCACACCAGCTGTGACAATTATTAGAAACTATATTGTATCCACATCAAATATATGGATATGATTTTATTTGCAGATAGTCCTTGAGAAGTGTTCCATTGATGGACTTCAATACAATTGGACTGTTGGGTTAAGTCTTGCTACATAACAAGTGACAATGAGAAGAGTCCATATGAGGAAGAGACTAGAACATCAAGGCACTAAAATTGTAAGAAAATGCATTCCTATCATTGAATCCACCCATCCAGATGTGTTCCGTATGGTGGTCGTAGCAAAGGAACACATCTAACTACAAGCATCTCATCCTTATTGTTTGAGATAAGATCTCATGTAGCCAAGTTTGCTTCCATGGTTTATGTAGCTGAGGATGACCATGATCATTCTGCCTTTACCTTCCAAGTGTGTCAACACTAAGTTTCAAACATCTTATTTAGAAGTAAAATAATGGTAGTTTCCCCCTCTTCTGTAAGAATAGTCAGTGTTATCTGACTAGATACCATTGGGTCTAACAGTTTGCAATGTGACCAACTTCTCTGGAACCTACCACCACCACCACCACCTTGTTGCCCTTTTCCTTAACAATGATTACAGAAGGTTTATCTGCAAGGTCAAGATACCACGCTGGCTTCCCACTCACAATACTGGGCATGAGGTCTTTGGCAGTTGTCCCAGAGGTGAGCCATATGTAATATTGGTCCCAAGAGACTCAGTAAAGGTGCAAGAGACATAAGTGCCCCTGACTTTCTCAAGACCACTTCTGTTAATGGAGACTGCCAGAATCCAGGTCAAAATTAATATTTTGGCTACAAATAAGATACAGTGAAGGCTCAAGTTTTACATCATTATAGCACTCACTGCAATGGGATATTAGTCTACCAAGTGGAAAAAATGAAACCAAGGCTATTGTTGGGGTATCTGGATAAATAAGAGATAAATGGTAAGCCTCCATTTATGGCCCTCAATCTGAAAGATTTTAGAATGAAGATATACATAGAATAATGCACAGGTGTGTTTGGTGCTTCCTGTCCAGCCAGGTAGAGAGACTTCCACAACTGCATGGCAGTTTGTTGTGTGATTTGTACCCCAAGAGAGCCCTTAGGCTTTTGAAAGGCAAACAGTACGCTTACTTCGGCCAAGGCAGTTGCTTCTCAACACATGCTTTTCATTATATGCTTCCCAATGCATGCTTGCCACTGCCAACTTCCCACAGCAAGCTTTGCAATGCATGCTTTCCACCAAAAGTTCCCTACAGCCCTCCCACCAAGCACTTATCACAAGGTTTCCCACTTAAGCTTCCTGCTCCCCCCCCCCCACAAGCAAGCTCCAGGAGAGGGAAGCAGGTACAAGTGACAGACCAATCGAAGGGGCATATTTTTGAGCCTGTCTCACAAACACCTCAAGCACATTGGAGGCTGCGATACACAGCCAGCTTTTTTATGAAGTGCTGATATTTTCTCAGTAGAATAACATTTCCTTAAACTGCAGCAAGATTTCTGATGGGCTCAGCAACGAAGAGAACATAAAATGAGCAGGAACTTCTCCTAATGATCACAAAACAATACCATTTCCACTTCACAATGTGTTTTGTCTTACCTTGAATGTGTTTTACCAGGAGTCTACATGTGCCTCTCCTGAACTCAAAGTATTCCAGTTCTCCACTTGCCTAGATTTTTGAGAGATCTCAGCGGATATTAATTATAGTGTCTTCAAAGATGAATTATGTTGGCACCTTCTCAAACCTGCTTCTTACCTTGCATTCCCTCTGCTGGGAGGACCCAGGAGGCCTGCTCATTGGGGCAGGGGGCATGCCCAATTACCACAGCCAAAGGAGTAACTATAACAGATCTCTTCCCACCAGCGGGCACTGAGATATAGCTTGTTTCCTCACCTCTGAAAAGGAGTTCACACTTCATCCCATCCACGTTGATCAGTATACTAGCTGTCCACCCAAATAGAACCTCCCCTGTTGCTCTGGTGCCTTTCTTATCAGTCCCAAATCCCAGGGTTCCAGAATGCTGTGGTGGACTCCTAAAATCTTATTTGTCTTCTCTTTAGATTATCTCATGTGAGGGGAATTTCAAGCATTTTCCGTTTGTGCTGCAACAAAAGATGTTTTTGTAATTGTTTTATTTATTTGCATTTCAGCCACTGTACCCCACTCCCAGTCCCCCCTCATACAGTTCCTCATCCTATCCCTCCTCCTGCTTGTCTCTGAGAGGATGCTCACCCACACACACCAGGCCTTCCCCTTCCCTGGGGCCTCAAGTCTCTCAAGGATTAGGCACATCTTCTCCCACTAAGGACAGATCAGACAGACCTCTTTTATATATGTTCTGGGGGACTCAGAACAGCTCACGTATGCTGCCTGGTTGGTGGCTCAGTCTCTGGGAGCTCCCTGGGGTCTGGGTTAGTTGATACTGCTGGTCTTCCTATGGTGTCCCCCTTGCAAACTGGTACAACCACTCTTGAAATCAATCTGGCTCTGGTGGTTACTCAGAAAATTGAAAATAGTTCTACCTGAAGACATGGGTATGTACCCAAAAGATGCCCCCCCATACCACAAGGCCAGGTATCCTACTACATTATATAGCAGCCTTATTTTTAATAGCCAGAAGCTGGAATCAACCCAGATGCCCCTCAAATGAAGAATGGATACAGAAAATGTGGTTCATTTACACAATGGAATACTAATCAGCTATTAAAAGTGAGGGCATTATGAATTTTGCAGGCAAATGGATGGAACTAGAAAATATCATCCTGAGTAAGGTAACACAGACCCAAAAGGATGAAAGACTTTTAAATTGTGTTCTTCATTAACATGGCTTTGCTGATCAATGTTAAAGATGAAGAGGATGGATCACCCACTTACTTCAAGAGTGGGAAGTGCTCTTCACAGAGAAGGGAACCACAACAATGTTAACTTCATGAGTAAAATAACATCTTTAGCCAAAGTTTCTGATTTGGACAAAAGTGTACAGAGCTTCCTGCTGTGGAGCAGTTATCACTGTGGGCTTCACAGACCGTAAATGGGTGAGGATAACTGAAGCAAAGATACCACTTCACAGAAAGAGATAAGGCCACAGATGTTTTTACACCAGTTTAACAGCTTTATATCAATCAAATCCTTGCATCACTTTCTCAGGTTATCACATTCCACAGTGGCTGAATTCTGCCCCATGCTCCAATAACCCCATCTTGATTTTCTCAGCTTGTACCCACCAAAACCAGACTCATTTTTGCACATGGGTATGGTTTTTTGGGAACACATAGTCCTTTGTCCACACTTTCCTGCTAAGATCAAAGAACACCAATAAAGAGACCAATTCACTTCCTTATCCCAACATGACTCGTGATAATCACATTTAAATTGACTTAGAAAGGTTTATCCCTTCATACAATTTCAGGTCAATACTGGCTTATTGTGATGGATGAAACATGTTGGCAGACAATGATCAGTGCTGGACACCATCTTCTGTGTCTCTGCTCTCTGGATACCATGCTTAAATTTTTCTCAAATGGAAAGTTCCAGGGTTCTGTCTAAAAAAATGACTATCAACAAATAGTTTCTTTGTCATATGCTATCACAAGGAAGTCATATTAACCTAAAAAAGGTCTCTGAAAATTCAAGGAACCTTTGGTGATTATGGCTTTAAAATAAGGATGATCCTCAACTTACAATGCCTGTTTGTTTTCATGCATGAAAATGGAACCATACTTCAAATCTGAAATTTGATATTTTCCCCAGAGCAAATCTGTACAAATCAAAGGTCATATTGATTTTGTATAAATTATGAAAATCTCTCCTGTTCTGGACACGGCAGCTAGCCTTTGATTTCAGAGAGTCATATGATCATGAAGTGAAACACATGTTAGGGTATAGTTAGCTTTGCTTCTAAGGTAGGGTATAGGTTGAAGGGCTTATGTTAACTGAATTTTTGATCTTCAGTGTGTCCAAGTCATTGTGGGATTGTCAGGGCTGTTACAATTTGAATGTGAAATGTCCCTGATGGTCCCATATGTTTAAACATGTGTTTACCAGCAAATGGTGCTATTTTAGGAGACTCTGGAACCTTTGGGTTGAGAGTGCTCCTTGCTATCATAACTGAGTTATAAGTTATGAGTTAGAGTTAGTTCTCTGCTTCTGGTTTCCTTCCCTACCTCCCATGACCATACATTTAGGGATCTTACATTCAAGCAAGTCTTCTCTTCCCATGGGAACAGTCCCACTGTGATGGACCATACCCTTTGATCTATGAGCCAGAATAAACCTCCCCCTGAAGTTGCTTCTGTACTAGAAAAGAACCTGAAACAAGGATATAAGTACATTTTAGAGTGAGGTATATAAACTAGCAATTTACAAACACTTGTGCTTTGTTCACAAAAAGAAATGGGTACATTACTAAAATATAAGTATTTAATGCTCTTAATCAAAAAACTACTTCATAAAACATTAACATACTAACATTTCTGTGAGTTGTTCACAGACTTAGCTTGATAATACCTCCACAGATGGTGTAATTTTCTTCCCTGTTGCAGAAAGTACGTTGTTTTCTTTTGTTGTTGCTTTTCAATTCATATTGGCTTGAGCTTGGAAATCCAAAGTAGGGAGTGAGTGATAGGTGAAGAATGATGAACAATGTACTTTACTGAGGTTAGGACAGATTGTCAAACAGTCTGCATGGGGAAGGCAATGGACAAGAACTATTCATTAATGCTACTAACTTTAATTTTAAAGAATTACTTTTTTCTATTGTATGTATACAAGTGTCTTGCCAGTACATATGTAAGGGTGTTTGTAAGGCCATGGCACTGAGTGAGGCCATTATACTTTATGGAACTAGGGTTAAGATGGTTGTGAACTACCATGGGGTGCTGGAAACAGAACCTAGGGAGGTCCTCTGCATGAGCAATAAGTGCTGTAAACCACAGAGTCATCCTTCCATGAGATAGATTTAATTTTACATAATGTATAAACTTGATGTTTGGTTAATCAGGATATATTTATAAAGTCATGCACACACTCACACAAACACACACACACACACACACACACCACATAAAGATACACACACATGCATATATACATACACACACACATACACAGTGATGCACACATATACAAACATGCACATAAGCAAGCACATGCAAACACACATGCATACAGCAAACACATGCACATGTACACACATGCACACACATACATACACATGCATACACATTACATACACATTCATACAAATACACACATGCACACACATATGCACACACACATGCACACGCACATACATACACATATATGCACATGCACACACATATGCACACGCACATACATACACATATATGCACATACACACATGCACACATACACATTCACATCCATACACACACACACACACACACACACACACACACACACACACACACACACATACACACGCACATACTTTCATTGTATTGTTGCTTTCTCTTCTCCTTCTTTTTTGTCTCTGCCTCTTTCTCAATGTTGCCTGGCTCTTCTCCTCACTGGGCATTTCCTCTTCTTTCCTTTTGTCCTTTTCCTTTCCTCTTTTCCTTCCTTCTGTCCTTCTTATTATTGTTTGTCACTACTCTTTGGTTATTATGTTTATGGTTATTAAGACATTAATTGTTTAAATGAATTGGTTTCATTAATATTTCCATAAATGTGTAGTACACTGATTGTGTCTACCTACTCTGGTATTTGCACTGTGACATTTTACATTAGGACTTCAGTACATTTTAATTGATTATTGTACAACAAAGCACTGGTAGACTCTACCTCTTTGGCATGTGGATATGCAGCTTACGCTGCTCTATTTCCTGAAGAAGCTGTCCTTCTGTTTTTCCTCCAACATATATTTTGGTACCTTTGGTGGTTTGAATATACTTGGCCCAGGAAATGGCACTATTAGGAGGAGTGGCTTTTTTGGAGGAAGTGTGTCATTGTGGGGATGAGCTTTGAGGTTCCTATGCTCAAGCTCTGCCCAGTGCAGAAGAGAGTCTCCTCCTGGATACCTTCACATCAAGATGTAGAGCTTTCCACCATGATAATGGACTAAACATCTGCAACTGTAAGCCTGCCCCAATTAAATGTTGTCCTATATAAGAGTTGCCTTGGTCATGGTGTCTCTTCACAGTAGTAAAACCCTAACTAAGAAAGTTTCTGTGTTGAGAGTCAGTTGGTGGAGGATGCAGAAATGTATTTCTGGGTCCTCTGGTCCATTGGTCTCTAAGTGCTTTATTGCCAGGGTCAAGCTCCATGATGTCTTCAAATTAGGCATGCTGATGCTTCCCGTTTTGCTTTTTGTTCAGGATTAAATTGCTTTATCTCTCCAGGCTGATTTTGTCTTCTCTTCCTCTCCTCTCTTTTCCTCTCCTCTCTTCTCCTCTCCTCTTTGTTCTTATATTTTATCCTCTCGTCTGAAGAATTCTGTTGGTATTCTAATTGGCATTGTATTGTCCTCAGACAATTTTTGATTAGTAAAGGGCATTTTGCCATTGTTCATTCTCCAGGTCTATGAATATGAGAGATCTTGTCATGTTTTAGTTTCATCCTCTGTCTTCATTTCAAATCTCATTCGCACCCTCCCCCTCTCCCTCCCCCCCTCTCCCTCCCCCCTCCTCCTCCTCCTCTTCCTCCTTCTCTCTCTCTCTCTCTCTCTCTCTCTCTCTCTCTCTCTCTCTCTCTCTCTCTCTCCTATAGGTTTGGTTGTAAATGTTCTATAGAAAGTTGATCTCCTGGATTTTTAAATTTTGTATACAACTTTGGTTTCCATAAAATATACCTAAGTATGTACTTCTCCTTCAGTCAGAAATCCCATATTAACCAAAAAAAAGTGTATTTAGAAAAGATGAGGCTCGATGGTGATTACTCTTTTCAATGGTCCTTCTGCAGTGTGATCCAGCCAGGAGATGCCGGAGGTTTAAAGTCTGCCAAGTAGCCAAAGCTAACACTTTAAGCCACTACATCTGTCTCATCAACATAGATACAGCTAATTAAAACAGATCAGAATTACATAATTTGTAACTTCAAGCAATGTTTTAAAATGAGTATAAAAATTCTCTCCATCAGCTTGTCTCTAGTTCTACAATGAGCACATTTGGTGTTCAAAACATAATTCTAGTTATTAAAAGAATACCAGAATAAAGAATTACTAACTGCACCAAGACATACAAGTAAGCTAACTTGTGTATTTGTTCTCTGTACCAATTGTGATGCTTTGCACACTTTCTTTTTATTGTTTTCTTTGTGTTAAAATATGTATCTAGATTTTTATTATTTTATCTTACATATAAACAAAAATGGTGCCTTAAAAAACAAAAACCTCAAACTTAAATATAGAGTTGATCTGGAATATTCAAAATCTCAAAGCCAGGGCTGAGCAATTGAAACTTCATTTCACAGATGAGGGAGACTAAATGAATGGCCTCCTATTTCCAAAACCTAAGCAAGAGAGATCTGCCCCAGCACACCAATTTTTTTTTTCTAAAACAAGAAATAGCTTTGAAACAGAGTCTGTGTTCTCAGGCATGGGAAATCTTAAGATTAGGGAGTTTTCTAGCAAGAAAAACGTCTTAGAGCTCTGGTCATTTTGAACAATTCAGAGGACTGAACAACAGTACAGAAACTCATAGAGTACAAGGATGTAAATGGTCTCATGTTAATTTGAACTTACTAATGGTTACTGGCTTTAAATTATACATGTGGTTCCAATGGCTTGTTGACATTTTCCCTTTACACATATATCATTATTTAGCATAAACTCCTTGCATGGATGTTTTATGGTTTATTCTGTTGCTTTATACTAGTTATTTAATTAAGGACCTTTGGAATAGGAGATCTGATTTGCATGTGTCCAGAGCTTGCTTACTTTCCACACAACATGTCCATCCCTGAGAAAATATTTCAAAACTGTCGACATGGCATCATTGTGAACCATTCCCCTACAATGTCCTGCAACCTGTTTGCTCCAAAATCTCCAATCTAGAATTCTTGAGAAACAAAATAAAAGATACCAGTATAGGGTGATGGCATCTAAATTAATATGCCATTGACTTACAAAACCTCTGACAGGAACCTCCAGAAAACAGACATTTTTGTAAGCCCTTTATTTGGAGACAGACTAATTAAAGCTTAGAAAGAGTGAGCAACATTTCTGAGGTCAAAACCTGCCCTCTCTGTGTAAGATGAAACAGGCATTCAGGTCCATCAGACACTAAAACTCTTTAATGATCAAGATGGGCCAAGTTGTGCTCCACTAACAAGTGTTCCACCAAAACTAAATAGACAAACAAATTACACATTCCTCATCCATTCAGAATCCTAGCCAAATCAATAAATGAAGTCACTCAGGCTCACAACAACAAGCATCTGCACTCCAGTCACATAACCAAGTGTCCTTTGTATGTAGGATCAGTCCTGTGCCACATTTTTCCCCTGAAATCCAGAATGGCAGAGTACTCTGTTTTCTAAGCAAGAATTATTATTTTACCTAGTAAAAAGAGAGACAGCAATATTCAGGGATCCAAGTACCTGCTGGGAAGTAATGGAACTCACCACCTGCTCTGTGTTGTTGGAAAAGCTTGCTGTGTCCAGAAGTAGATGCCAGGCAGTACGGAAGGGAGACCCTCCATTCACACTGGGCAATGAATCCCATGTGCTCTATGGTAGCATCTTATGCCTTTTCTTCTCTGCATATTATTTTGCTTCTACTCCTTACAATTCATTGTGAGCATTCTCTATTCATCAGATACCCAACAGAAACAATAATTGGTAAGAAGGTTCACAGGAGTGTATGAAGGACGTACAATGTCTAGTGCTAAGGGCAGCCGTGCCTAGCACCTCCCAGGTAAGATCTTCAAGTGCAAGTGCAATTTCCTAAAACACACCAGTAGATTGGGTCAGACAGAAGGAGCTCTGCTGAGATGCTCTGATATCGGTGAAGATGCTAGTGGTTGTCATGTTGCCCAATTACTCTTCATGTGACTGATGTTACTTTAAACCTCAACTCAATGAGCCCTGAGAACCTCACCAGCACTAGAGGAATTTAAAATGTAAATACTCAATCATCAAGAGAACCTCTTCACTGTGCTGCTACTTTGCATTTCATTCTGTTAGAAGTAGTCTCTGATGGAAAATATCTGAGCAAAGAGTATCAGTTTATGTTTTGCAAACAACAAATCACACACCCTAATCTTTGACTGCCACATTTTGAGAGTGATTAGTGTAGTGTGTTCCTGGAAGCTCAGTTTACTACTGGGCATCCAAAGCCTAGGGTATAAGACACTGTGAGTCAAAACGATTAGTCTTGGCCCTTTAGAAGCCTGACAGTGGAGGAGTTGATTCAGGGTTGAATTGTGAAGTACACACAACAAAAGGACAATTTACATGACATACAGTATTGAGCCTGCTTCTTGTTGAACCATTCTTAGTGTCTTTTCCAGCTAAAACTAACAGGCACAGTGTGTCTTAGGAAATTATTCATCCACACTTCATCTTTTAATTATACAATTAGTTTACACTATTTTCCTCTAAAGTAGGCATGCTGAAGTCAGAAAATTGGAGATGCTATTTGCTTTATCTTGTCCTAAAGACGTGGGTACACATTCTAATGGTTCCTTCGCTTGGAATCCATCAAAGTACTTCTTCACCCACTCCATACCCTCAATTGTCCACACGAAACATTAAAATTTGAAATAACTACTTCTCTAGCATAACATGAGATCCAGTAGTATGTTAAATCATAACTTACTCATTACTAATTTTTAACATTATACTGTGTCTCGGGATGTCTGTGTTAGTTCGTTTGTGAATGATTGGCCTTTCCTATAGACCACTGCATTTGCCCACAGCTCTCCTGTGAATGTATAACCAGTATTTGGGCAAATGATATAAACCTTGGTCAAGATACACATCAAACTATTTTATGCTGAACATTAATTTTTCATTGCTATAACAAAACAATTTAATCAGGCTACTTATAAAGAGGAAATCGTTAATTTGGCCATATTTTTTGGTGTTTTGAGGTTCATAGGCCACATCTGGTCTTGGCTTCTAACTACTAGAGTCCAAGGCAAGTGACAGGACTGTGCACACACATACCTTTCTGCCTGGTCTCTTTCCATCTTGTTATAAGCCACTAAGACTCAATCATGAAGCTCTACCCTGTGAATCCATATAATCTATGTAATAATATAGATCACTTCTTAAAAGCCCTACTTCAAAACACCATTATTCAAACTTAGTATTTCACGATGAAAATTCAATTAAAAATCAGAAAGGCCTGGAGATACTGAAGCCATATTCAAGCCATTGCATTCAATCTATGATTTATATTGTCCAATTTTTAAAAAGCAAATCTGTCAACATCTAAGTATATAGCCCCTGGAATTGATGGTATGAAAGTTTTCAAAGTCTTCTCGACAGTTCAGTCAAATTGAGAGGAGCCTGGGGCTCTGGTACATCTTAAAGACAAAGTGATCTTAAACTATAATTTCTAGTATAGAGGACACTCTTCTGTCCCGAGGAGGGATCTGTGACAACTGTTAAGTTAATGACTTAACTTTATTCTTCACTGAAAAACTTAATGGTGGCGAACCAATTGCGAACCTCATTTATTCAATGGGCTTGCCTTTGTTCTCATTGCTAATCAACAATGTATATATGCATCAAATTTGTATGCATATATAAACATAAATTTTATTAATATCTGGTAACACATGCAATTGTTTTTTTAAGGGACTTTTTAAAACTTTTATGTGTTTGTATACGTGTGCTTGCTTAGATAAATTCTATATATAACAAATGATACAGTGTTTAAGGAGGCCAAAGTGGGCATCAGATTCCCTGGAACTGGAGGTATAGATGCTTGTGAGCTATCATGTAGTTGCTGGGAACTGAACCTGAGCTCTCTGCAAGAATGACACCTGTTCTTTACCACTGAGCCACCTTGCCAGCCCCTTAAATGATTTTTAAAGGAACATTCTAGAAACTTTTGGTGACATATTATATAGTCTATGCATCTCATATCCACTTAGAAAATGAAAATAGAAAGTAAAAAAAATTGAATATCACAGACTATAACCTGATTTAATATCTTTTAATGATATTACATGGTTTCTTCTATAATTTCATGTTGAATATGTTGCCCGTTATCAAAACCTTCTGTTAAGTATTTGCTATTAGTCCAGCTGACTATAAACATTCTAATTATATATATATAAATAATATATTCTCATGGTGTACACATGTATATATTAGGCCAGTCTCCATAATTCTGCTACCTACCTGTACTTAGTGTTTTGCTGTTGTGTACCACGCTGCAGTAAACATTCTAACAGATGTACAGGTTATTTGTTTCTGTGCATCCTTAGAAACCCAAGGACTGTAATTTGGGGTTCTAAAGTGGACATAACCTGCTATTCATTTTAATCAATGGCCTTCCTGTACTCCTCAAATTATTTCTTCCACATTACAAGGAGGTCAAAATGTAATAAGTATGGCATAGATATATTATCAGTTTAAATTCTACATTTGTTAAAGGAACTAAGGAGAAGTAATAGCCTTTAACCTGAAGTCAGAATTCTTTGATTTTCAAGAACCTTTTTCATTTTTAAATATTTATTTATTTATATGTAAATGTCCAGGCATGTATGACTAGTAGGAGCGTGTTCACGTGTGTAGGTGCCCACAGAGGCTAGAAGAGGGCACTTGAGCCTCTGGACGTGGAGTCACAGGCCTTATGAGCTGCTGGTATGACCACTGGGAAGCAATTCAGGTCCTCTGCAAAAAAAAAAAAAAAAAAAAAACCAACCCCAAAAAACAAATAAACAAACAAACAAAATCAGCAAGTACTCCTGACTATTGGACAATCTACCCCTCCATTGAAGAGCCTTTTTAAAAATATTTGTATTTCAATGAAGAAAAATAGTTGTGTAGAATGCCAGCTAAAGAAACAAATATATGCAGTTTTAGTTCTCTATATAGTTCTAAAAGCTAACATTTATAGCTCCTGCACTTTATCATTGAACCAGTGTGCAAGTTTTTCAACATTGTTAACATGAGTTATACATATATTAGATCCCAAAGTTATACAAACAATATTAACAGCCACTATTGATATTTTATAAATATAGGTGCTGCTGTGCAGAGTATTCATGTGTCTTACTAAAGTCAGACTTGAATATATCCATGCAACTAATTAATCAAGTATGTCTTTGGGGTACTATATATGCCAAACTGATTTCAACGTTGGAGCAAGAGATAAAAGTAAATTAATAAAGAAAATGTTCTTTTTTAATTATATATTTTCTTCATTTACATTTCAAAAGTCTCCCATACCCCCCCACTCCCCTACCCACCCACTTCTACTTCTTGGCCCTGGTGTTCCCCTGTACTGAGGCATACAAAGTTTGCAAGACCAAAGGGACTCTCTTCCCAATGATTGCCGACTAGGCCATCTTCTACTACATATGCATCTAGAGACACAGGGTTCCGGGGGTACTGGTTAGTTCATACTGTTGTTCCGCCTATAGGGTTGTAGACCACTTTAGCTCCTTGGGTACTTTCTCTAGCTCCCCATTGGCGGCCCTGTGTTCCATCCAATAGCTGACTGTGAGCATCCAATTCTTTGTTTGCCAGGCCCCAGCAGAGCCTCACAAGAGACAGCTACATCAGGGTCCTTTCAGCAAAATCTTGCTGCTATATACAATGGTGTCAGCGTTTGGAGACTTATTATTGGATGGATCCCTGGGTATGACAGTTTCTAGATGGTCCATCCTTTCTTCTCAGCTCCAAACTTTGTCTCTGTAACTTCTTCCCTGGGTGTTTTGTTCCAAATTCCAAGAAAGAACAAAGTGCCCACACTTTGGATTTGTTCTTCTGGAGTTTCATGTGTTTTGCAAATTGTATCTTATATCTTGGGTATTCTAAGTTTCTGGGCGAATATCCACTTATCAGTGAGTACATATCATGTGAGTTCTTTTGTGATTGGGTTACCTCACTCAGGATGATGCCCTCCAGGTCCATCTATTTGCCTAGGAATTTCATAAATTCATTCCTTTTAATAGCTGAGTAGTACACCATTATGTAAATATACCACATTTTCTGTACTCATTCTTCTGTTGAGGGACATCTGGGTTCTTTCCAGCTTCTGGCTTTTATAAATAAGGCTGCTATGAACATAGTGGAGCATGTGTCCTTCTGACCAGTTGGAACATCTGGATATATGCCCAGGAGGTATTGTGGGATCTTCTGGTAGTACTATGTCCAATTTTCTGAGGAACCAACAGACTGATTTCCAGAGTGGTTGTACAAGCTTGCAATTCCACCAATGGAGGAGTGTTCCTCTTTCCTCACATCCTCACCAGCATCTGCTGTCACCTGAATTTTTGATGTTAGCCATTCTGACTGGTGTGAGGTGGAATCTCAGGGTTGTTTTGATTTGCATTTCCCTGATGATTAAGGATGCTAAACATTTTTTCAGGTGCTTCTCAGCCATTCGGGATTCCTCCAGTGAGAATTCTTTGTTTAGCTCTGAGCCCCACTTTTAATGGGGTTATTTGATTTTCTGGAGTCAACCTTCTTGAGTTCTTTATATATATTGGATATTAGTCCCATATCTGATTTAGGATAGGTAAAGATCCTTTCCCAATCTCTTGGTGGCCTTTTTGTCTTATTGACAGTGTCCTTTGCCTTACAAAAGCTTTGCAATTTTATGAGGTCCCATTTGTCGATTCTCGATCTTGCAGCACAAGACACTGCTGTTCTATTCAGGAATTATTTCCCTCTGCCCATATCTTCAAGGCTTTTCCCCACTTTCTCCTCTATAAGTTTCACTGTCTTTGGTTTTATGTGAAGTTCCTTAATTCACTTAGATTTGACCTTAGTATAAAGAGATAGGAATGGATCAATTCGCATTCTTCTACATGATAACCTCCAGTTGTGCCAGCACCATTTGTTAAAAATGCTGTCTTTTCCCACTGGATGGTTTTAGCTCCCTTGTCAAAGATCAAGTGACCATAGGTGTGTGGGTTCATTTCTTCAGTTCTATTCCACTAGTCTACTTGTCTGTCGCTATACCAGTACCATTAAGTTTTTATCACAATTGCTCTGTAGTACAGCTTTAGGTCAGGCATGGTGATTCCACCAGAGGTTATTTTATCATTGAGAAGAGCTTTTGCTATCTTAGGGTTTTGTTATTCCATATGAATTTGCAAATTGCCCTTTCTAATTCATTGAAGAATTGAGTTGGAGTATTGATAGGGAATGTATTGAATCTGTAGATTACTTTTAGCAATATAGCCATTTTTACTATATTGATTCTGCCAATCCAGATCCTGGGAGATCTTTCTATCTTCTGAGATCTTCTTTGATTTCTTTCTTTAGAGACTTGAAGTTCTTATCATACAAATCTTTCACTTCATTAGTTAGAGTCAGGCCAAGGTATTTGATATTATTTGTGATTATTGTGAAGGGTGTTGTTTCCCTAATTTTTTCTCAGCCTGTTTATCCTTTGTGTAGAGAAGGCCATTGACTTGTTGGAATTAATTTTCTATCCAGTTACTCCACTGAAGCTGTTTATCAGCTTTAGGAGTTCTCTGGTGGAATTTTTAGGGTCATTTATATATACTATCATATCGTCTGCAAATACTGATATTTTGACTTCTTCCTTTCCAATTTGTATTCCCTTGATCTCCTTTTGTTGTCGAATTGCTCTGGCCAGGATTTCAGGTACTATGTTGAATAGGTAGGGAGAAAGTGGTTAGTCTTGTCTAGTCCCTGATTTTAGTGGGATTGATTCAAGCTTCTCACCATTTACTTTAATGTTGGCTGGTTTGCTGTAGATTGTTTTTATCATGTTTAGGTATGGGCCTTGAATTCCTGATCTTTATCATGAATGGGATTGGATTTTGTCAAATGCTTTCTCAGCATCTAACGAGATGATCATGTGGATTTGTCTTTGAGATTGTTTATATAGTGGATTACGTTGATGGATTTCCGTATATTAAACCATTCCTGCATCCCTGAAATGAAACCTACTTGGTCAGGACGGATGATTGTTTTGATGTGTTCTGGGACTCAGTTACTGAGAATTTTATTGAGTAGTTTTGCATTGCTATTCATAAGGGAAATTAGTCTGGAATTCTCTATCTTTGTTGGGTCTTTCTGTGGTTTAGGTATCATAGTAATTGTGGCTTCATAGAATGAATTGTGTAGAGTTCCTTCTGTTTCTATTTTGTAGAGTAGTTTGTGAAGGACTGGAATTAGATCTTCCTTGAATGTCTGATAGAGCTCTGCACTAAACCCATCTGGTCGTGGGCTTTTTTTGGTTGGGAGACTATTAATGACTGCTTTTATTTCTTTAGGGGATATGGGACTATTTACGTCATTAATCTGATCCTGATTTAACTTTGGTACCTGGTATCTGTCTAGAAATTTGTCCATTTCATCCAGGTTCTCTAGTTTTGTTGAGTATAGCCTTTTGTAGAAGTATCTGAAGGTGTTTTTTATTTCTTCAGGATCTTTTGTTAGGGCTCCCTTTTCCTTTCTGATTTTGTTAATTAGGATGCTGTCCCTGTGCCCTCTAATGAGTCTGGCAAAGTGTTTATCTATCTTGTTGATTTTCTCAAAGAAATAGCTCCTCCTTTGGTTGAATCTTTGAATAGTTCTTCTTGTTTCCACTTGGTTGATTTCGCCCCTGAGTTTGATTATTTCCTGCCTTCTACTCCTCTTGGGTGAATTTGCTTCCTTTTTTTCTAGAGCTTTTAGGTTTGCTGTCAAGCTGCTAGTGTGTGTTCTCTCTAGTTTCTTTTTGGAGGCACTCAGAGCTATGAGTTTTCCTCTTGGAAATGCTTTCATTGTGTCCCATATGTTTGGGTGTGTTGTGGCTTCATTTTCATTAAACTCTACAAAGTCGTTAATTTATTTCTTTATTCCTTCCTTGATCAAGGTATCATTGAGAAGAGTGTTGTTCAGTTTCCACGTGAATGTTGGCCTTCTGTTATTTATGCTGTTATTGAGGATCAGCCTTAGTACATGGTGATCTGATAGGATGCACGGGACAATTTCAATATTTTTGTATCTGTTAAGGCCTGTTTTGTGACCAATTATATGGTCGATGTTTGAAGGTTCCATGAGGTGCTGAGAAGAAGGTACATCCTTTTGTTTTAGGATAAAATATCCTGTAGACATCTGTTAAATCCATTTGTTTCATAACTTCTGTCAGTTTCACTGTGTCCCTGTTTAGGTTCTGTTTCCATGATGTCCATTGATAAAAGTGGGGAGTTGAAGTGTCCCACTATTATTGTGTGAGTTACAATGTGTACTCTGAGCTTTACTAAAATTTCTTTAATGAATGTGGCTGCCCTTACATTTGGAGCATAGATATTCATAATTGAGAGTTCCTCTTGGAAGATTTTTACCTTTGATGAGTATGAAGTGCCCCTCCTTGCCTTTTTTTGGTAAATTTGGGTTGGATGTCGATTTTGTGCAATATTAGAATGGATACTCCAGCTTGTTTCTTCAGACCATTTGCTTGGAAAATTGTTTTCCATCTTTTCACTCTGAGGTAGTGTCTGTCTTTTTACCTGAGATGGGTTTCTTGTAAGCAGCAAAATATTGGGCACTGTTTGTGTAGCCAGTCTGTTAGTCTATGTCTTTTTATTGGCAAATTGAGTCCATTGATATTAAGCGATATTAAGGAAAAGTAATTGTTACTTCCTATTATTTTTGTTGTTAGAGTTGGCATTCTGTTCTTGTGGCTGTCTTCTCTTGGGTTTGTTGAAGGATTACTTTCTTGCTTTTTCTAGGGCGTGGTTTCCATCCTTGTATTTTTTTTCTGTTATTATCCTTTGAAGGTCTGGATTCGTGGAAAGATATTGTGTGAATTTGGTTTTGTCATGGAATACTTTGGTTTCTCCATCTATGGTAATTGACAGTTTGGCTGGGTATAGTAGCCTAGGCTGGCATTTGTGTTCTCTTAGTGTCCTTAGAACATCTGTCCAGTATCTTCTGGCTTTTATAGTCTCTGGTGAAAAGCATGGTGTAATTCTGATAGCCCTGACTTTATATGGTACTTGACCTTTTTCCCTTACTGCTTTTAATATTCTATCTTAATTTAGTGCATTCGTTGTTCTGATTATTATGTGTCAGAGCAATTTCTTTTCTGGTCCAGTCTATTTGGAGTTCTGTAAGCTTCTTGTATGTTCATGGGTATCTCTCTCTTTAGGTTTGGGAAGTTTTCTTCTATAATTTTGTTGAAGATATTTGCTGGCCCTTTAAGTTAAAAAAGTTCATTCTCATCTACTCCTATTATTTGTAGGTTTGGTCTTCTCATTGTGTCCTTGATTTCCTGGATGTTTTAAGTTAGGATCTTTTTGCATTTTGCATTTTCTTTGATTGTTGTGCCCATGTTCTCTATGGAATCTTCTGCACCAGAGATTCTCTCTTCCATCTCTTGTATTCTGTTGTTGATGCTTGTATATATGGTTCCAGATTTCTTTCCTAGGGTTCCTATCTCCAGTGCTTTCTCACTTTGGGTTTTCTTTATTGTGTCTACTTCCCTTTTTAGGTCTTGTATGGTTTTATTCAATTCCATCACGTGTTTGGTTGTGTTTTCCTCTTTTTTCATTAATGACTTCTACCTCTTTAGCAGTGTTCACCTGTATTTATTTAAGTGAGTTATTAAAGTCCTTCTTGATGTCCTCTACCATCATCATGAGATATGCCTTTAAATCTCAGTCTAGCTTTTCGGGTGTGTGGGCTGAGATGGGAGTGCTGGGTTCTGATGATGGTTAGTAGTCTTGGTTTCTGTAAGATTCTTATCTTTGCCTTTTACTGTCTGGTAATCTCTGGAGTTAGTTGTTATAATTGTCTCTGGTTGGAGCTTATTCCTCCCATGATTCTGTTAGCCTCTATCAGCAGACCTGGGAGACTAGATCTCTCCTGAGTTTTAGTGGTCAGAGTAGTCTCTGCAGGTGAGCTCTCCTCTTGCAGGGAACGTGCCCAGATATCTGGAGTTCAGACCTGCCTCCTGGCAGAAGATGAAGGCCTGAAACAGGGCCTATCCCAGAAGCTGTGTTGCTTCTGCCTATCTGAGAAGCTGTGTAGCTTCTTTAGTCCACACTCTCACCTACACAGTCTAGTCTCTGAGAGATCCTGGACCAGAGTTGGCTCCCCCAGGTGCTCTGGCAAAGGCCTCCTGGGCCAGGCAGACACCTCTCCTCTGGCAGGGAAGGTGCCCGGATGTCTGGAGCCTGAAACGATGTCTGCCCCAGAAGCTGTGTCACTCCAGCCTGTCCCAGAAGCTGTATAGCTTCTGTAGTCCACACTCTCACCTGTGCAGGCTAGTCTCTGTGGGATCTGGAGACCATGATCGCTCCCCCAGGTGCTCTGGGCAAAAGATAATGTTCTTATGTAGTGTGCACATTATATGTATTTTTAACATAGAGTGATTAGTTATAAATGTACTGTGTGGATTCTAGGTATTTTGTAGTGTTTGGGAAAATCAGGTTGGAACAAAATAAAAACAACTGAGTGATATGCAGGGAATTCATGTAAATTCATGTGGAGTGTTCAAAAGAGTCTTCATGAGTAACCCAAACTTTGCAACAACTTAGAAGAATTAGATATAGATTCTTCAGAGATACAAGGGCTTCTTGAAGAAGCTCAGGCACTAGGGTAGCCTGTGCACTGGCATTAGGCTGGGGCTTTCTACCTTCTTGAATGACAACAAGAATTCACCATAGTTAGAGGAAAGCACATAGTGACAGACGTAATTTCAGACAAGGAGGGCAATGGGAGTTGAATACAAGATGCTAACCTAAGCCAAACTATGTAGACCTACTGAGTATTTAAATGAAATATATTTTATCATTGATTATATACGCAATTTGAGTCCTTATATAAAGGAGAGTATATCATCTGTAGACACAACCATACTCTGCTGAATCCACAGGTTCTCGTGTCATCATTAAGATTGTGCTTATTACCATCTCTCTCCCCAAATGACAAATCCCCTGCTTATGCTACTTGTATTACTCTAGAAACTTTCCTGGACAGCAGCTACCAGGATTGACTACAAATTTAGCAACTTCAGTAAAGGGAAGTGTGACATTGTATCAACAACACAGTGTAGAAACTTTTATTAGCTCTGATCCATCACTCCTGCCCGTAACGCTGTTGCCAAGAATTGAGGACTGGGGAGATAGTCTTACACGCGTTCGCGCGACCGGCCAGGAAGAACGCAACAAACCGGAATCTTCTGCGGCAAAAGCTTTATTGCTTACATCTTTAGGAGCAAGAGTGCAAGAGAGCAAGAGCTCTATTGCTTACATCTTCAGGAGCCAGAGAGCAAGAGCGCAAGAGCAAGAGAGAGAATGGCGAAACCCCGTCCCTTTTAAGGAGAATTATTCTCCGCCTAGGACGTATTACTCCTTGATTGGCTGCAGCCCATCGGCCGAGTTGTCGTCACGGGGAAGGCAGAGCACATGGGGTGGAAAACTACCCTTGGCACATGCGCAGATTATTTGTTTACCACTTAGAACACAGGATGTCAGCGCCATCTTGCAACGGCGAATGTGAGGGCGGCTTCCTACAAGATAGGAAATGTTGAAAGACTGACAACCTAAGTTTGAGTCCCATAACCTACATAGAAACTGGCTGTGATGGTGTACATCTGTAATTGAGGCACACCTATGCCAAGATGGGAGGCAGAGACATGGGAAATGACTGGAAGCAAAAGGGAAAGCCAAGAAGAGATACACAGCATAGAGGTTTAAGGCATAAGAGACACTGGGCTTCAACAAGGTAGGAGGAGAGAAATGATTTCCAAGACATGCTGTGGCATACACATGTTGTGTCAGGCACTCAATCAAACTCACACACAAACGCACATGCACACACACACACACACACACACACACACACACCATAAATAAACAGTAAACTTTTAAAATGCGAAGCAATACTGAAATTCAAGTTCTGGACCCTTGCATTATGGGCAGAAAAGTAGACACTGATCATTTCCCAGAACCACACTGATAAGAAAAAATAATAAAATTCCATGAGGAGGATCACTGAGCAGTCGAGATGTATAGCTACCACCTTCTTTATTCCTAGTAAATAGAGCAATGTCATGTACATATTCAGACTTCCCACTCTGTCCTCTTTCCTCAGAAGATACATTAGTATGGAGAATGCAGACATTATCTACAGGAGTCATGATAACTGTAGTTATTGATCTTTCTGTTCCGTTGGGTGCTTCTCTCTTGCTCACCACAGCAGA
Organism: Mus musculus; assembly: GCF_000001635.26. NCBI lineage: Eukaryota > Metazoa > Chordata > Mammalia > Rodentia > Muridae > Mus > Mus musculus. The sequence continues at coordinate 72,059,461 of NC_000076.6, read as the reverse complement.
GCCTCACAGTCTCCTTCTATCTATGCTCCACATGAAATCACTCTTCACTGGTGGAGCCTTTTCTTACAGGAAAAGTAAGTTCTTATTTTGGATACTATCAATATTAGTAGCACTCTTCCACTTCCAGACATATAAGACAAATACTTAGCACTACAACATAGAAATGCTGCACTATATGAAATGCTTAGCAGTATTTAGCAGAATTTCTGAAAAAACACAGTAATGGAAATTTGCATCTTATTATGGCTACTGCACAAAAAAAAGATAAAATAAATAAGACTGGTGAAGCCTCTTTCTCCACTCCCTATTACCTGAAAATGGACTAAGACATAGCTAAAGCCAACTGTTAAGTGGGAATATGCAAAGTATTGATAATTGATAGACAGACCTGGAATCTTTCAGTTTTTGTGTTTCAGGACATGCCTGGCTCCTGGGATATGAACTATTAAAGAACAATGTTTTAATACAAGGGCATTGCAGGGGGCTGGAGAGATGACTCAGTGGTTAAGAACACTGCCTGCTCTTCCAGGCATCCTGAGTTCAATTCCCAGCAACCAAATTGTGGCTCACAACCATCTCTAATGTGATCAGATGCCCTCTTCTGGTGTGTCTGATGACAGCTACAGTGAACAGCATTGCAATGCCCACAACAGTGACTATAGCTGGAGATGTGCTACCCAGATCCAACTCTAGATGGAGCTGCAAGATTCCACCCCTGAAATGTATTCCAGTCATCTCTTCCTCTGTCCCTCCCTCACCTGATCTCTCCTGCTCCCATCCCCACCTTCCCCCAGTCCACCATTTGCTTTCTTGTAAAAGATTGGTTTTGTTTGTTTGAGTGTATCTTAAGAAATGTAAGGAATTGGTATAGAAGTGATCTAAAGGCTAATTACATTATTTTTTTAGCATCACACCATACCATGAATTATATTCCATAACAGTCACTCATTGTACTAAGCTATGATAGTAGCTCCGTTACTATTTTGGAATGTATGGGCTTTTCTGTCAGATGGATCAGGCAGAAAGGTGATGATGTGATGAATGTTCCTATAACTTCTGTTCCACAAACATTTCTGCTTCCTAAGATCTTCATGCTCTTATTTACCTATGGGCATAATAAATTCTGCCTTGAAACTCAAGTATTTATAATTCTTTAATTTTGTTTCAATGTGTTAGGAAACTATGATTTCAGGGAAAATTATACCTTAGATCATTTTACTTAAAATTTGTTGAACATTGCCTTCTTTTTAGAGAAAAGAGATCTTTAGCAGTCCTTGAAGATAAGTTGTGTTGGAGCCTAGAGAGTATGCCAGGAACCTAAATACCACAAACATACACACCTGAGTTCGCATTGCAGATGCAAGCCATCCCAGAAGATATTGTTAGAAAAGCAATCAAGACTGTAATTTGCAATTTATAAATTACTAAAATACTATGGAATTGTTCAGTACATTTTGGCAGTGTTCAAATTATTCTGAACCATGAGCCAGCTCATGAAGCAATGAGCATAGAGTTCGTCATGATGTCTATATGAGAACTAGGTAATTAATTTTCAATATATCATTAATTAAACAAGAATTCACTGTTCATATGTCATGTAAGACAAGCTGGAGACTAAAGAAAAAGAATAAAACATTATGAATACAGTTCTGGTTCATTTAATACAGTTCACCCACACGAAACTGCTGGGGACCTGTGAGAAGACTCAACGGTTTATTGCTAAATTATGGTGACCTGAGTTTCATTGCTGGAAATCACAGAGGCATTAAAGGACAGAGTCAGGTCCCTGCGTTGTCTTGTGAGTACATACGTGTGCTGTGGCATGCATACACACACACATACACACACACACACATACCCATGCAAATGCACATGCACTTGCACACGTACATGCACACACTTGTAATAGTAATCATGTAGATTTTGATTTAAAATAAAAAGAAACTACCACTAATTATTCTTAGTTATATCCATATTTCAGTGAACTAAAATAACATATTTGGCTAGTGGAATTCAAAATTTAATTTTTCATTTACTGTGATTTCCAAGAAGAATCAAGCTGTCATATGCTGGTTGGTAAAAAATTTTCTGTGAGCTGAACTAACCTGTGTTTCTTTTGCTGCCCCTCACTGCATGTCTACATACAGTTTTTTTTCTCTTCTGCACACAATAATTTACTACATCTAGATAAATCCAAAAATGATTTCAATACTTTCATTTAATCACTGGTTGGTCGGTAATTTTGTTTGTTTCTGTTCTTTATAGATCTTCCTGTGTGTGGTGTACCATCACGAGCAAGAACATTACAATAAGAATGAATGACCTCTGACTTCTGCACTCAGTGTTTACCTATCAGTGTTATTATACTACAAATGGCCCCAAAAGCAAAGAAAGTGGCATTTCTAGGGGCTAGAGAGATGAAACGATGGTTAAGAGAACTACCTGTTCTTGCAGAGGAGCCAGGTTCAGCACTCAGCATCCACATAGCAGATCACAACCATCTGTCATTCCTGTTCCTGGGAATCTGTTGCCCTCTTCTGGGCACCATGGACACTGCACTCATGTGGTACACAGCCATCCATCCACACAGGCAAAATACTCATGCACATAACGTTACATGTTAAAACAATTCAAAATGCAATCAAGACTTTCAAACTGTGTAAACATTCCTGTGAGCAGTAATAGAAATGAAGGGACAAATAGGATGGGAACTTCCTTAGAGTTGACATTTAACTTAACATATAAATATTGAGAGTGTTCAAACATAGAGAAATAAGGAGGTATAATAAAGGGGAATGAGATGGTGTCTGACTGATAGTGATAAGGAGGATACATGCGTGCATACACATATTTTATGTATTATATACATTGCATTTTTATATGTGTGTATATGTCATGATGAAATTAGCTTGTTTCAATCTCTCATGTGTTGAGAGCTACTTCTATACATATATCTATCTTTCCACAGGTCTTAGGAACATAGGCATATGGCTTTGCTTCAGGTCTATCTACAGGAATATCTTGTAGAGGGCAATGAAACAGAGCTAGCCACTGTTTCATCTAAATGTGGTTCTTTTGTCCATTAACTGGGTCCCAATTTTCCAGTTTTGTGTTTTTCCTTTCAGTATCTTGATGTTCTTATCTGCTGAGTATAATTTAATAAGGCACAAAAAAGTCAGCCTGCTTTATAATCCTTCCTATGTGAAATAATTAAAGTTTAACTTGTGAAAGTCGAAGGCTGAGAGCAGGTTATATCCACAGGAGCAAAGTGCCTATGGGAGGCAAGGTATAAAGTTCTATTCCTTTTTCTATTGTGATTAAATCCCATCAGTTTATAAAGTTCTACTGGTTTGTGTTAGCTGACATTAGCTGGGGGCCATGCTCCTGAGGACGTGGCTGCCCCCTCCTTGGGAATGTATCATGTATAAGATGGACAGCTTGACCAATCACATAAGTACAATGATGGATAATGTGAAAGCCAGAGACTTAGCCTTGCCTGCAGATGTGCTTCAGCTGCCAGACATGATATAGTATCAGTCTAAGACACTTGAGGGGCTTTAACATACAGTTCATGCATCTTAGTATTTGGAAAGTATTGCATGTGGTGTACCTAGATCACCATTTCCCATTACAGCAACAGGCTCTCTGAAAACAGCCAGATTCCATCAGATGGGACATAAACTTCCTAGCTGTCTTCAAACTTTATTGGTTCATACATTTATTTTTTCCTGCTAGTACATTGTAATTAGTGGCTTAGTGAGCCATATTGTGATTTCTAGTCTCCTATCCATACACCCCTATTTGCAGCTATCAATCAGATTTATATTCATCTTGCTCTCTCAAAAAGAAAAATAGCTCAAATTCTCGATTGTCCCAGAGAAAGTACCTTGTGGCCTTACTGGAGTCTACATTCAAGGATGTCTTGATACTTTTCCTGTTGCTGGGATAAAGTACCCTGTGGGGGTGGGGTGGTACAGAAACTTTATGTAAAAATGGTTTATGATGGTCCCACTCCTGAGATTATAGTAGTCTATTGTGGTAGGTTGCCACAGTGCCAGGAGCTCCATAAGGCTGGTGGAGTTGCAGAAGCAGAGAATGACACTGGATCCTTCATACTCAGACATCTTTCCCCTTTCTATACCATTTTGGCCTCCTTCACAGAGAAAGGTGATACCCAAGACCATAGTAACCTTCCCAAGTCAATCAAGCTAATCAAAATAACCCTTCATGGGAAGGCCTAGAGGCTACACTATTTCCAAATCATCCTTGCAAATCAGCTGGAGACTGGTCTCCTAAATTCAATTAGATTCTGTCAAGTTGACAGTCAACACCAACCCCTCGTGGGCCTTGCTTCATTGCGCCTTTCTTCTCTCTTCCCTACATTTTCACTGAACACTTTCTCAGTTTCTCATGCTGTTTCTCAAGTTTGTCCTTATCAATGAAACACAAAGAGAATGTCACCTCTTACCCAGTGACCTCTCAGACCCCTCACAATATCTCCCTTTAATAGATGCTTATTTCCTATTATAAAATAATCTCTAATACACAAGCAGACTTCTAATCAAACTGTTTCAGACCCTGTAGGGTTTTTCCACAAATAGTATCTGCCGTCAGTGTGATACAGAAGCTAGACTAGTATGAATCTAAATCTAGCCAGTACTCTCATCCTCTATTGCCACTCTGCCCTGAGCCCTTGTATTGCAACTGACTCCATGCATTATATATATTCGGTCAGCATTCCCATGCCTAGAGTCGTTGCCTTGACCTCAACTTCTGCTCAAACCAAACTCAAATTATCATTCCCAATCAAGATATGCACACTAGCCTATGCTCTTTTGTGTGGTGTTGCAAAGTCCTATGAATTACAGTTATGAGTGCCCTGGAAAAAATATGTCTAATGGTACAATAATTGCATAAATGACACAAAAATAACCAACCACTTTCTGGTTGGACTTAAGCCTTGCTCCACAGAGGGAAACCCATACATGGCACAGTCATCATAGCTAGACAGGTCATGGGCCTTTGTAGGGAATCTAGTCCTGTTTTTCTGCCAAGCTTAATATTAAACCAGTTCTGAATGACTTAACATTATGTCCGTAGATTGATGCATCTCTTGGTCCTCTTCAGAGAAGCTTCTTCTTGTAGTACATGGTGATTAACAGAGAGACCCACAACTGACCAAGGTATAGAGAATGAGACTGTTGAATGCTCAGTCCTAAATGGTATCTCTGTATCCTATACCCTCATTCCAAGGCTGTGGGTTCATTACAGAAAGGATAAGGAAAAATTATAAGAACTTGAGTCGGTGAATGACTACAAGGAACCAGCCTGGACATGACAGAACAGCTCCACATATGGACTCACAATGACTGACAGCATCCACAAAACCTGAACAAATTGAACCAAGACAAAACTCCCAGCATGGATATGGGAGAGGTTCACCTGCCCTGTACCTGAGGAGCTATTGACAATTAATTGCTATGAAATGAGGGAAGGTTAGCTTTCTTTAGGACTATAGAACTGATAGGTTGAACATGCCCAGTGGAAGGGCACATATTTAAGAGTTTGTGGCTATATATATTGGACTGGGTGTATTTTAAAAATTTTAAAAATCTACATACATGTATGTATGCAGTTTATGCATGTATAAGGAGGTAGGTGGATCTGAGAGGAGATAAATGTGATCAAAATTCATTACACAAAATTCTCAAAGAACTAACAGAATTCAAAATAAAAATAAAATATAAAGTAAAATATCATATCATGCATACTATTTAAAGAACTGCACAAGGGGTTATGAGTTCACTTAAAGTGAAAAATGTGCTATATTTCCATTTTCAATATGCTCTTGACATGTTCATTACAGTCAAGTGGGAGAGGGAGACCATGAAGTTCATATATTAATGGTTATCAAGGGAATTTCACCAGGAAAAAAAAAACCTAGATGTCTTGAGATCAGTTCTATCCCCCCTTATATGGTATATGGATTTGATGTCCAGGAACATTGGGCTTTAGTTTTGATTTTAGATATGTGAATATAAGGTCTACTAAGGGCTAAAATAATTTTGTATCATGTCTTGACTTCTCCAGCTGTGTATAACACAGGACAATAAGACAACTGGAATTCTGCCCCATCAACCTGCTCACTGTCTATATAGACCACTGCAATAGTGTAACTTATCTTCACTTGGTGAATAAAAGCATTGTGCTTCAAGGCCAAGCAGGGATACTCCTGTTTGCCTAAGCAATGATCGAAGCAAATCTGAGCTTTATGTTCGAATTAGTTTTTTCAATACTCTATATATCAAGAGGGTGGGGGAGGAGGTACATACCTCCTCCTCATACATCTTGGGTCTGAGACATGTCAGAAAAAGTTGGACTTTAAGAAGAATAGATCATATCTAACTGCCTGCAAGAAATCTTGCAAAGCTTTTGTACAGAGAGTCCCACAGAAAGTTAACTGAGGAGTACTCTAAAGAAATAACACTCTAAATATGGAGTTTTCTCATGTTATGTCACATATGTTACAAAATTCAGAATAATAATATTGAAAAATTAAGGCCAGTAAGATGAATCACTGGGTAAAGGCACTTACAATGAAGCTCGATGATCTGGGTTAGATCCGCAAAACCAATGCAATAGAATGAAGGATGCTAGCAACTAGTACTGGAGAGTGGGATGAGTTAGTGTAATATAACAGGAGAGTTTGTAAGTGGTTTCCACTTTTAGAGATTGTAGTGAACAAGTATGTGATATCTATCCATCCAAACCAAGTGAGGGGAGAATAAATAGAAAGCCTCTTTCAGTCAGTTGGCCTAGTGTTGCTAATGTTAATTTGGTCCCCTCAAGATTGTCTGCCCCAAAGATGAGAGGCCAGACATAAGATGCTGAGGAACCCTGTCTGTCACCACTTAATTCTGATTAATAAATAAACATGATAGCAGCCAATAGCTGGGGAGAAGAGACATGGGCAGGTTTAGGTTTCTCAAACTTGAGACCAAGAGAAGGAGAGTGAAGCCACTATGGGGGAGAGAGAGAGACAGAGAGAGGGAGAGAGAGAGAGAGAGAGAGAGAGAGAGAGAGAGAGAGAGAGAGAGAGAGAGAGAGCAGCTAGGGACTAGGGGCCAAGAGAACATGGCCCAGGGTGCTGCCTGGTTGGAGCTAAGAGCAGTGCAGGTAAAACATAGTAAGTAATAACTTGAGTTATGGATAGGAGGTAGATTCTAGCAGCTATTGTGCTGACTACTGCATATTAAAATATAAAGCCTGGGTGTGTGTTTCATCTGGAAACATAAATGATCTGAGGCAGGTAGAAACCCAATATGGGAAATTTTCTAAAAATATATTTACTACACTCACCTTTTCTTAATAGACCATAACTGTACTAGGGAGGGGTCAGATCATTCAACAGTACATAATGGACATTCTACCAGAACCTGCATCCATTTGGCTGTATCCACTGCAGATATGAAGGGATGAGGGAGACATGACAATAGATGAATACAAAGAAGGAAATGTTCATACATAAAAAGGTAATAAATATCAATTTAATTTCCATTTCTGAGAGAAAACATGATTTAAAAAAAAACTGTCTTGACACATTTCTAGGATACATAGTTTAGAGCTTGTAGTTATCCTCATTTACAGATCTGATAAGAAAGAACGAACCACCCCCTGAAAATATCCATATTATTCTCTGTCTGCAATTTCTGTTTCTGTGTTTAGCTAGCGGGAACATGAAAAATTTAATTACTTTTGCGTCAGAAAGAACTAAATGCATTTGTCATTTTTTATACATATAATGCTAATTCCATACAATCTCCCTCAGGGTAGTGATCATAGGAGTCACAGAACCAGTTTTGCAGTCCATAGTTGGTGACCAGCAGCACTAAAACATATGTCCAGGGAAAGGTGTGAATGCAAACATGAAAAGCTGCAAATGGTGGAGCCACTGACCTCAGGCCAAGCAGGGTGAGGTTTCCAGCTTAGTCTCATCACTGAGCTCTGTGAGACCTCCTCCTCTCCCTCCTCTCCCTCTTCTTCCCACTCCTCCCCTCTCCTCCTCCTGTGTCTCCTCCTCTTCCTTCTCCTTCTTCTCCTTTTCCTTTTCCTTCTCTGTCTTCTTCTCCTCCTCCTCGTTCTCTTCCTTCTTTTGTTATTGCTTTTTGGCTTTGGTTTCTTGGTATTGTTTGTTTTCTGAGGCAGGTGTCTCTGCCTTTTCTGCAGCTCATTTTGTTGACCTAGCTGGGATCAGTGTCACAGAGATCCAAGTGCCTCTAACTCCAGAGTACTGGGTTTTAAGGTTGTGCCACAGTGCCTGACATAGCTCTGGCTTCCCTGCCATTGTGGTGAGTAAAATGATGAAGCTGGAGACTTGACTTAATATTTTGATTCTGAGTCAAATGTCTCTATATTCATAAAATGTTATTTGTTGCAGGGAATTACTGTGTTTAGATCTCAACACTCTCATTATTACATCTATCACTCATGTCTGTTGTTCTGTTTGGAAATTTAATTAATCAATTTGTCATTCATCAATTTATCAATAAATATGTAGATTCTCCAGTATCTCTCTTAGATTGTTTCTGATATCTGTAGTCTCTAATATAGGTATCATCGTGTCCATATTTCTCACAATACTTTTCTTGTCTTCAAAAAATTAAAATGTAAAAAGAAAGAGAAAAAATTAATTTCAGAAATTTTCTTTTGAATTTGAGCCTAATTTGATTTTAATCTCTATTAAATATTCACCACATTCCCACATGCTACTATTTTGGTGAACACATTTATGAGACTAATTAGACATATCTTCTATTGTTCATCATCAGTGGCCTTAATTCTACAACATTTTACCCCTCAGTGGTAATCTTTGTCTCACTAATCTCTGCACTATATACTGTACAAGTTCTGCTTTCTCTTGGGTTGCAAAATATAGGGTTTTATGATACTATATTATTTGTTAGATTTGGCTTAATCATTCTCAAAAGAAATTTTGAAAACAAACCTGTTATTAATAAACATTGAGAGAAACCTCCCCCTGCCCTCTCCTTTTTAAGCAACTGTATGGATCTGTCTTTTTCCTTGTAATATGGTAATAGTTGTCAATATGTATTCTACTTACCACACCAAGGTGGGAGTTCATATTACTTATCAATTTCCAATTCAAATCATTTTGACACAAAAATAGAAAAATCAATATGCAAATATGAATAAGAAAGCATAAGACTGGTGAGCATTCACACGTCTCACTCCAAGATTGACACTACAACATGATTTTATCTCATGGATATTTGATTGTAAAACCTAAGACCATTAGCTAAGTCTCTCACAGGACACAAGTGGCAGATTTTGTCAGTGAACATTCCTCAAACCCACTATTCTAGGCCACCCAGGCAGATCATCCTGGCTTAGCTATTCGAACATTAGCTATAGCTGTGCCTTTTAAAAGAAATATTTATGCAATCTACCTAAGAAAACAGGTAAATTCCACTGTTAATGTGAATCATTTAGCAGAATATTATAGCTAATTCAACTAAGAAAAAATGACAGAACATGCAATGATCATCTACTGAATTACCTGCCTTGTTATGTCTCTAACTCTGGAGATATTTAGAGAGGAAAAGAAGTAAATAAGTGAAACTGAAATTTAAAAATAAATAAATAAATAGGAAGGTAAGTGAACTATTACCCCATGGACATAAATTCAGAACTACCCTTGCCTCCAGTTCAACCTGTGTACAAAGAGGACTCAAGGTTTCATGAAAAGAGACTCCCCAGGGTGCTGATGATGTGGAGCTGACAGTGGCAAGCTTGGACTTAGGACAACCGGGCTATGAAGTGGCAGCAGCCAGCTTTCACCAGTGCCCTGAGATCTGACAGCCTCTGTGTCAATAATCTTCAGGGCAAGCATTCAAAGTAAAAAATAATCAAATGATGTGTGGCCATTTCTGAAGGACTCAAGCCTCCTTCCATCTCTGCCTTCATTCACAATTATGCAAATCTTAGTGAAATAACTCAGTTCCTCTTTGATCATCTATTAATACAGTAGGTTCTTTCTCAGTCTGGATAAGAGCTATATAGGAGTTTAAAACACTTGTGCTCCACTTCCTCCATCTTTGTCTCATCCTTGGTGGGTAAGAATAGCATGTATAGACACAAATCCCTTCGGGTCAGCTCCAGCACCAGGTCACCTTGGGTGCGGAGTCAGCGGACACCCCGAAGGTCCCCTAGAGGACTCTCCATGCAATCTTTGGACCACTGGTGAGTGGAACACAATTTCTGTGCCAACCCAATCAGTGCAGAACCTGAGACAGCATTAGGGAAGCAGAAAAGCCAGAGAGAGCAGACACCCCTAAGGTCCCTAGAGGACAGCTTCTGAGGCAGACCCCGTTTCCACCTCCATACATCCAGGCGCCTTCCCTGCCAGAGGAGAGTTGTCTGCCCTGCCCATGGGGGGCTTTTCTGGAACACCTGGGGGCGCTGTCTTGGTTCCCGGATCCCACCTAGACTAGCCTGCACAGGAGAGAGTGTGTACTACAGAAGCAAACAATTTCTGGGACAGGCAGAAGCCACACAGTTTCTGGGGCAGACCACGTTTCAGGCTCCAGACATCTGGGCACCTTCCCTGCCAGAGGAGAAGTGTCCACCCCTCCTGGGAGGACTTTGCCAGAGCACCTGGGGGAGCCATCTCTGGTCCTGGATCTCTCAGAGACTAGACTATGTAGATGAGAGTGCAGACTATAGAAGCTACACAGCTTCTGGGACAGGCCCTATTCTGGGCCTTCATCTTCTGCCAGGAGGCAGGTCCAAACTCCAGATATCTGTGCACCTTCCCTGCAAGAGGAGAGCTTGCCTATAGAGAGTACTCTGACCACTGAAACTCAGAAGAGAACTAGTGTCCCAGGTCTGCTGATAGAGGTTAAGAGAATCACGGGAGAAACAAGCTCTAACCAGAGACAACTATAACAAATAACTCCAAAGAATAACAGATGGCTAAAGGTAGATGTAAGAATCTTACTAACAGAAATCAAGACCACTCACCATCATCAGAACCCAGCACTCCCACCTCAGCCAGTCCTGGATACCCCAACACACGTGAAAAGCAAGACCCAGATTTAAAAGCATATCTCATGAAGATGGTAGAGGACATCAAGAAGGACTTTAATAACTCACTTAAAGAAATACAAGAGAACACTGCTAAAGAGGTACAAGACCTTAAAGAAAAACAGATAAACACAACCAAACAGGTAGAACTCCTTAAAGAAAAACAGGAAAACACAACAAACAGGTGATGGAATTGAACAAAACCATACAAGACCTAAAAAGGGAAGGAGACACAATAAAGAAAACTCAAAGTGAGGCAACGCTGGAGATAGAAACCCTAGGAAAGAAATCTGAAACCATGGATGTGAGCATCAGCAACAGAATACAAGAGATGGGAAGAGAGAATCTCAGGTGCAGAAGATTCCATAGAAAAGATGGGCACAACAAACGAAGAAAATGCAAAATGCAAAATGATCCTAACTCAAAATCTCCAGGAAATCCAGGACACAATGAGAAGACCAAACCTATGTATAATAGGAGTAGATGAGAATGAAGATTTTAAACTTAAAGGGCCAGCAAATATCTTCAACAAAACTATAGAAGAAAACTTCCCAAACCTAAACAAAGAGATGGCCATGAACATACAGAAAGCATACTCCAAAGAGACTGGACCAGAAAAGAAATTCTTCCCGAAACATAATAATCAGAACAACAAATGCACTAAATAAAGATAAAATATTAAAAGCAGTGAGGGAAAAAGGTCAAGTACCTTAAAAAGGCAGGCCTATCAGAAGTACACCAGACTTTTCACCAGAGACTATGAAAGCCAGAAGATCCTGGACAGATGTTATATAGAGTAAGAGAACACAAATTCCAGCCCAGACAAACTTCCAATTATCATTGATGGAGAAACCAAAATATTCCATGACAATACCAAACTCACACAATATCTTTTCATGAATCCAGCCCTTCAAAGGATAATAACAGAAAAAAAAAAATACAAGGATGGAAACTATGCCCTGAAAAAAGCAAGGAAGTAATTCTTCAACAAACCTAAAAAAAAGACAGCTACAAAAACAGAATGCCAACTCTAAAAACAAAAATAATAGGAAGCAACAATTACTTTTCCTTAATATCTCTTAATATCAATGGACTCAATTCCCTAATAAAAAGACATAGACTAACAGAATGGCTACACAAACAGGACCCAACATTTTGCTGCTTACAGGAAACCTATCTCTAGGAAAAAGACAGACACTACCTCAGAGTGAAAGGCTGGAAAACAATTTTCCAAGCAAATGGTCTGAAGAAACAAGCTGGAGTAGCCATTATAATATTGAATAAAATCAACTTCCAACCCAAAGTTATCAAAAAAGACAAGGAGAGGCACTTTATACTCATCAAAGGTAAAATCTTCCAAGAGGAACTCACAATTCTGAATATCTATGCTCCAAATGCAAGGGCAGCCACATTCATTAAAGAAACTTTAGTAAAGCACAAAGCACACATTGTACCTCACAGAATAATAGTGGGAGACTTCAACACACCACTTTCATCAATGGACAGATCATGGAAACAGAAACTAAACAGGGACACAGTGAAACTAACAGAAGTTATGAAACAAATGGACTTAACAGATATCTACAGAACATTTTATCCTAAAACAAAAGGATATACCTTCTTCTCAGCACCTCATGGTACCTACTCCAAAATCGACCATATAAGTGGTCACAAAACAGGCCTCAACAGATACACAAATATTGAAATTGTCCCATGCATCCTATCATATCACCATGGACTAAGGCTGATCTTCAATAACAACATAATAGAAAGCCAACATTCTTGTGGAAACTGAACAACACTCTTCTCAATGATACTTTGGTCAATGAAGGAATAAAGAAAGAAATTAAAGACTTTTTAGAGTTTAATGAAAATGAAGCCACAACATACCCAAACTTATGGGACACAATGAAATCATTTCTAAGAGGAAAACTCATAGCCCTGAGTGCCTCCAAAAAGAAACTAGAGAGAGCACACACTAGCAGCTTGACAATACACATAAAAGCTCTAGAACAAAAGGAAGCAAATTCACCCAAGAGGAACAGATGGCAGGAAAAAGTCAATCTCAGGGGCAAAATCAACCAAGTGGAAACAAGAAGAACTATTCAAAGAATCAACCGAACAAGGAGCTGGTTCTTTGAGAAAATCAACAAGATAGATAAACCCTTAGCCAGACTCACTAGAGGGCACAGGGACAGCATCCTAATTAACAAAATCAGAAATCAGAAATGAAAAGGGAGACCTAACAACAGATCTTGAAGAACTACAAGTCTCTAAAGAAAGAAATTAAAGAAGATCTCAGAAGATGGAAAAATCTCCCATGCTCATGGATTGGCAGGATCAATATAGTAAAAATGGCTATCTTGCCAGAAGCAATCTACAGATTCAATGTAATCCCCATCAAAATTCTAACTCAATTCTTCAAGGAATTACAAAGGGCAATCTGCAAATTCATCTGGAATAACAAAGAACCTAGGATAGCAAAAATTCTTCTCAATGATAAAAGGACCTCTGACGGAATCACCATGCCTGACCTAAAGCTGTACTACAGAGCAATTGTGATAAAAACTGCATGGTACTGGTATAGTGACAGACAAGTAGACCAATGGAATAGAATTGAAGACCCAGAAACGAACCCACACACCTATGGTCACTTGATCTTTGACAAGGGAGCTAAAACCATCAAGTGGAAAAAAGACAGCATTTTCAACAAATGGTGCTGGCACAACTGGCGGTTAACATGTAGAAAAATGCGAAATTGATCCATTTCTATCTCCTTGTACTAAGGTCAAATCTAAGTGTATCAAGGAACTCCACATAAAACCAGAGACAGTGAAACTTATAGAGGAGAAAGTGGGGAAAAGCCTCGAAGATATGAGCACAGGGGAAAAATTCATGAATAGAACAACAATGGCTTGTGCTGTAAGAGTAAGAATCGACAAATGGGACCTCATAAAGTTGCAAAGCTTCTGTAAGGCAAAACACACCTTCAATAAGACAAAAAGACCACCAACAGATTGGGAAAGGATCTTTACCTATCCTAAATAGATAGGGGACTAATATCCAATATATATAAAGAACTCAAGAAGGTGGACTCCAGAAAATCAAATAACCCTATTAAAATTGGGGCTCAGAGCTAAAAAAAGAATTCTCACCTGAAGAATACCGAATGGCTGAAAAGCACCTGAAAAAATGTTCAGCATACTTAATCATCAGGGAAATGTAAATCAAAACAACCTGAGATTCTACCTCACACCAGTCAGAATGGCTAAGATCAAAAATTAAGGTGACAGCAGATGCTGGCAAGGATGTGGAGAAAGAGAACATTCCTCCATTGTTGGTGGGATTGCAAGCTTGTACAACCACTCTGGAAATAAGTCTGGCAGTTCCTCAGAAAATTGGACATAGTACTACTGGAGGATCCCACAATACCTCTCCTGGGCATATATCCAGAAGATGTTCCAACTGGTAAGATGGACACATGCTCCACTATGTTCATAGCAGCCTTATTTATAATAGCCAGAAGCTGGAAATAACCCAGATGCCCCTCAGCAGAGGAATGGATACAGAAAATGTGGTACATTTACACAATTGAGTACTACTCAGGTATTACAAAGAATGAATTTATGAAATTCCTAGCCAAATGGATGGACCTGGAGGGCATCATCCTGAGTGATGTAACCCAATCACAAAAGAACTCACATGATATGTACTCACTGATAAGTGGATATTAGCCCAGAAACTTAGGATACCCAAGATATAAGATAGAATTTGCAAAACACATGAAACTCAAGAAGAAGGAAGACCAAAGTGTGGACCCTTAGCCCCTTCTAAGAATTGGGAACAAAACACCCATGGAAGGAATTACAGAGACAAAGTTTGGAGCTGAGATGAAAGGATGGATCATCTAGAGACTGTCATCCCATAATCAGCCTCCAAATGCTGACACCATCACATACACTAGCAAGATTTTGCTGAAAGGACCCTGATATAGCTGTCTCATGTGTGACTATGCATGGGCCTAGCAAACACAGAAGTGGATGCTCACAGTCAGCTATTGGATGGAACACAGGGCCGCCAATGGAGGAGCTAGAGAAAGTACCCAAGGAGGTAAAGGGGTCTGTAACCCTATATGTGGAACAACGATATGAACTAACCAGTACCCCCTAGATCTTGTGTCTCTAGCTGCGTATTTATCAGAAGATAGCCTAGTCGGCCAGCAGTGGATAGAGAGGCCAATTGGTCTTGCAAACTTTATATGCCTCAGTACAGGGGAACACCAGGGCCAAGAAGTGGGAGTGGGTGGGTAGCGGAGTTGGGGGGGGGGAGGGTATGGGGGACTTTTCAGATAGCACTGGAAATGTAAATGAAGAAAATACCTAATTAAAAAAGAATAGCATGTATATGCATGTGTACATTTATATACATATGTATAGGTATATAAGTTTGTATACACAATTAAGCACAAAGTCTCCTACACACATGTAAATGTACACGTGAGCACACATACACATGCATGCACACCTGTCATGCATACACCCAAATCTTTACATTGTAAGTCTACCTTCAATAAACATATGCTAAGACCAGAAATTATTCTGGGCACTAGCTGAGGTTCTGTAATATTAAAACAAAAACAACAACAACAACAAAAAAAAAACCTAAAATCTAAAAACTAAAAACAGAAAACAAAACACTTGAATAAAGCAAACCCATCTTTAAAGATAAATCACCCTGTTTTCATTTGGAAAATAATTAACTGAAACACTCACATATTTTCATCCTAAAACAGATTTTATTGCCCTTTGTGGAATGTATTTGCCTATAACATTGTCATTTTCATATTTTTGCTGATTAAAATGCTATAAGAAACATACATCGTAGATCATTTAATACATCACAGGTCCAGGATACAATGGTAAAGCCTTTGTCTAGAGAGAACCTGCTGATTCAGCAAACACTTATCACCCTCCCTTTTGTAGTAGGAATCCATTGCTGTGGGCTAGGAATTCTTATACATTTTCCAACAGAAAAGCTTTGGCACCTTTCCAAAATCAGTGCTACGTCCTACCTCCCCTAAACCTAAGGAAGTTCTGACCTCCTCTCTCCTAGACTGAGTACTGAACTACGCCATGCTAAAGTTTGTGAGAAACTTGAAATTCCAGAAAGCCCCAGTGAGGACCCTCTCCCCTTGTCTACAGCTACCTAGGAACCAGAGAAAAACCTATAAAAATCAATATTTTTCCTCTTGACCCATTCTTTGCTGAGAAGTGTGTATATACACGTTTGGTATTTTCTTATCCTTTAAGATAATTTCACATATTCTTAAAATATAAAACTACTTTTTTTTTCATTTCCATGGATTTAAGAATAAACTGTACTCCTCAGTGTGTTAGTCTCCAAACGCAGTTTATATTCACTATGACACAAACATTAGCCTTTATAAGCCTAATATCAGCATAGGAATAGGATTAAATTGATTGTAACAATCATATTTTTTAAGTCTCCAAGCAGGAAATTCAATTTTTTTCTTTTGGAGTATTTCACCATTTTGGGGAAACTAAGGAAATGGCTCAGTGTATAAAAGCCCCTGAAGAACAAGCATACAAACCTGAGTTTGAATCCACAGCAATCATTTTAGATTGCTATGTATGTCTGTATACTCAACACTATAAGGCAGGAAACAGAAGGATAACTTGGGCCTGTTGGTTACCCAGCTTCAGGTTCTGTCTCAGTGAAATAAGGCAAAGAATGACACTGTAAAGCATCCACTGTCATTCTATGATCTCTGAACATACAGACACATGTGTCTGCGCACACACACACACACACACACACACACATTGTATGATAAAACTTTTCCTGGGGAGATGCAACACACACATCTACTCAGCCCATATGGGGAATCCTCAAATCAAAGTACAAACACTACCAAAATCCAACTTGGCTATCAATGAGTTTTATTGGGATTACTTTCTAAAAAATAGGTCAGGGATTGTTTACATGAGCAGAAATGAAGAGATCTGCATCAGCAAATGTCACCTCAGCATGGGTGACAGCTCCCAAAGCTGGGAACCTATACCAGGTGAACAACCTGCAGGTTGCTCAACAGATTGGACAGTCTCCTTTCTAGGTGCCTGTGTTGGTCTACACCTCTTACAGGAAGTTTGACTGGTTTCTGCTTCTTCCAGACAGTTATCTTTTAATGATTCTCTGGTTCAAGTCCTTGTAGCTTGGCTCTGCTCAGTCTTAAAGGGACTCTCAACTTTTACTTACTCTGGCAGGAAGTTGCCTAGTTAGTCTGGTCAGTTTCCGGGACTTCCTGAAGCTTTTCTGAGTTGTTTGCCTTCCTGCTTAAAGAACCTAGCACTTGGGAGACAGAGGCAGGCAGATTTTTGACTTAGAGGCCAGCCTGGTGTTCAAGAGTGAGTTCCAGGACAGCCAGGGCTACACAGAGAAACCTGTCTCGAAAAACAAAAACAAAGAACTTCCTGCAGGTTGAAATGTTTCAATCTGACAGGAAACTGTTGCACAACAGAACACACACACACACACAATTTAACTGCTCAAAAGTTTATTTACAATACAAAGAGTTCTCAAAGTTTAATAGTAAAGCAGAAATGGCAACAAAAATTTGAAACATTAAAAAATCATGTGGAGCTAAGGGTCTCACTCTGTGCCACCAAAGACATATAAAATGTGCAAGGTGCTAACTCTGAGATCAGCCCAGAAAAAATTCAAATAAATAATATATGTTCATGGACTATTCAAAATATAGAACACAACAGTTATGTGAATTTATAGAGAGATAATTTTAAATATTCAGAGAATCAGCATGAGTAAAGCCATATTGAAAGATTCCTAGTGGAGACTCTGTGGAAACAATGGAATTCTTCCAGGGAAAGTTTGGTGAAAAGGATTCTGTCCAGTGTAGGTAATATGCTCTAGAATGAGCTATGAAAATAAAGGGAAACTTGATCATGTATGCCTAGCATGCTCTCCTATTAGAAAACTGTCTGGAACCTCCCTCACCCTGAGGAGGCAGGTGAGGCCAGATGGTTAAGTCAATCTTTCTGTTGCTGAAGGACCAAACTGTCCTGAGGCACCAGATGTTATAGGAACAGAGCAGGTGCTCATCACACAGCCCTGGGAGGAAGCAAGAAGAGACGGATTGTATCTCAGACTGTTATTCTTGCTTCATATGTTAAATGAATATTAAGAAATCACATGATGTGTCCTGCTACAGAACTTCTTGTGCCTCAGAAGAAACATCTGTCAGAGAAAGGCTTACCCTGAAAATCCTCTCAGACAGTAACAGTGAGTGACACCTTGCCCTTTACAGGTATAGACAGCATGTAGCTTATCCCTCGCTCTGCCATTGCTAGATGGGCTGACAATACAGGGTTTTGTTTTGGTTTTCGGTTTTTGGTTTTTGGAGGGTTTTTTGTCATTTCAAATGTAGAGAAGTCATTCACATAGCCCCCTTTCTTTCAGTGTGATTTCCCCACAGGGCACTGCTAAAGATTTCCAGAATAAGATAAAATTGATAGGTTATATAAAATCTTCACGAATATTAAATGCCATATTTTACAATGGAAAATACTGAACTACTGTTAAATACAAAACTCCAACCGAAACAAATGAGCAAGCAAATGAAAAGCAAGACACCTAAACAAATAAAAATGGCTGCCCTGATGTCAGAGAAAACAAAAGGCTAGAAGGAAAAAGAAGGAAACGTGACTAGTGGCTGGCTTAGCTCTGTGCCCCCTCATTTGGTCACAATATGTCAAACATGAATATTCATTTAATCAAAATCATGATCTGCTATTTAAAGACGATGAGAGCTCAGAAGTAAGCACGTGTGTGATAAGGGCCGGAAAGTGAAAGAAAGCTGAATTATCATATTCCACAGTGAACAGCCCGACAGATAAAGCCTATTAATAAAACCCTCAGAAACAGCCATGTAGGCGTGCTATTCAGAGATGCAGAGAGATATTAGGAGAACCAGCTGATACAGTCGGAAGCGGTCGCATCTGTGCAACAGGAAAGGGACCGCAGAAGGCACACAGGAAATTGCTGTTTGGGCGGCAAACCTGATAAAACTGCTTGGTGCTTTACATGCACAGGTGACGTTGAGACAAGAGTAACTTGAAGCCTGCAGTGATAAATCCCATGAAGCATAAGCATACCTATGAGTGCTCCTCTCTGAGCATGTTTTTAAACTACTCAGAGTTGAGTTCTTTTCAAGGAACTGATTTTCTCACCTTCTGCTTAAATCTGGAATAATATAGAAGGAAAAGTACTCATTTTCTCTTAGTGAGGAAATATATATTTAAATCTATTAGAATAAAACAGACCATTTCCATGAGAAGCATAGACTACAGCCACTTTTAGTGGCTGATATTTTTGCTCTAAGGAAAGAAATTTTGTCACAAAGAATCCAAAGAGCTGAGAAGACATGGCTCGGTTAGTTATATATGTGTACTCAAGCATGAGACTCTAAGACCAGATCCCAGCACCTACAAATGATCTAGACTTGTCAAGTGTAACTAACATGTGTGCTGAGATTGAAGATCAGCAGAACACAAATACACACACACACACACACACACACACACACACACACACAGCCACATATGGAACACTAGAAAGAATCTGCCTGCAGGTAAATGTCACAAAAGGCTTACTGTCTCCTCTCAAATTATATTAATTTGAGTTCCTCCACACGCTATGTCTCACAAGGCTTCAGAATTTTGGCATTCTTAGCAAAACCAGGAGTGACAATACCATCCATCATCAGCAACATTAGCAAGTCTATCCACAGTGGCAGGACATTCTATTACTCCCTATTAGAAACTACTTTGGGATGTTTTAATCAGCTTTGGAACAATGGTTCACAAATACAGATGTTGCTATGTCAAAGAATTGTAGCATTCTGTGACTTATTAGACTTGTTAAGGATGCCAGGTTTCTTTGGTGGTGGAGTGGTAAGTCACATGTCAATTGATCCTGACTCAGATATCTATAGCGTATCTGCAGAGAGGAGGCTGGTAAGCCACTGAGCAGCAGAGGTCTAGGTCTCAATTTGCTCCAATGAGATGTAGCTATAAAATGTGGAAACCATGCGATGAATGGTGTTCCTGAAAATCAAGCTTAGTGTTCTTTGGGTATTTTAAGTAAACTTTCCTTATTATTGGCATTTTGAAATGGCCTTTCCCCAAGCTAACAATCACCTAGCCTAAGAGCCCCAAATGCCGTAGGGGTATATGACAAAATTCACTGAGTCTTTGGGAAAGATCCATCCCATAGTTCAGAAATTTTAACAAATGCATACAAAGATCTGTGCACAGCTTGCCTAGGCCACCTGGGTATTCTACCCAACATGATCTTATCTGTGTGGGCTAAAGCACACATATACAAGGCTGCTCATATGCTACTTTGACCTTAACTCATGTAACCAGTGATGCCAAGGCTCCCCTTTCAGGTCTGGATCTTAAATTCAGAAATCTATCTAACCATAGGGTACTTGTATTCTTGGGTACAAATGTTGTAGTAGACAAAACAAAACAAGGTGAGTGAGTCTTTCAATTTTCATTTCATGAAGTGAAATACACATAGGAGTTTCCCTATTTTTCCTGTTGACCACAGATGTGCCAATGCTGCACTGTAGACCTAAGAATCCCTGACATTTATCATGGAAAATCAAAATGGTACAGGAATTTATCCACATCTTTTTTCCAAAACACAATGTTGCAAGGCCTGCACAGTTTATGCAATACTGTTTACGTGAGAAAATAAATAAAACCGAAACCAGAGTAGCTCATAGAATTTGCATAAATATTTATACAGATAAATAATAATGATCAGTGATAGATAGATAGATAGATAGATAGATAGATAGATAGATAGATAGAAATGTAGATAGGTGATTGATAGATACATAGATGATAGGTAGATAGATACATAGATAGATATAAAGATGCATAGATAATAGATAGATGATAGATAATAGATACGTAGATACATAGATAATAGATAAATACATAGATGATAGATTCATAGATAATAGATACATAGAAAATTAGATGATAGATACATAGATAAGTAGACAGGTGATTGATAAATAAATACATAGATACATAGATGACTGATAGATAATAGATACATAGATTCATAGATAGATAGATAGATAGATAGATAGATAGATAGATAGATAGATAGATAGAAGGATAAGACATAGACATACAGATAGATGATATATATATGTGTATATATATATACATACACATATATATATTATATATATATAATATGTAAGAGTAATAATTAAGGATCATAAAGAAAGCACAGGAGGCATTGAGGAGACAGAAGGGCAGGAGTCATGTAAATCCAGTGTTCATGAATGGTGTCCTCAAAAAAAAAAAGTTTAACTCTGATAGAATTGTCAAGCTACCAAATAGGCTATGATCCAGTCTTTCTTGTAATCTTCCTTATAATAAAATCTTCATGAACTCTACCTGGTTTTCTATGTGCTTATATATGGTTATTCCATAGCTGTACATGCTTTGACTAAAACAAATCGAAAATGATCACATGTATGCAAACACACAAACACAAAATGTAGGGTGCAAAATAGATGCTTGAATATAAAGATGCCAAGTTATCATTAGAAACATTCTTACCAGCTATATCAGGGTCCTGTCAGCAAAATCTTGCTGGCATATGCAATAGTGTCTGGGTTTGGTGGTTGTTTATGGGATGGATACCCAGGTGGGGCAGTCTCTGGATGGTCCTTCCTTCCATCTCAGCTCTGAACTTTGTTTCTGTAACTCCTTCCATGGGTATTTTGTTCCCCATTTGAAGAAGGAATGAAATATCCACACTTTGGTCTTCCTTCTTCTTGAGTTTCATGTGTTTTGCAAATTCTATCTTGGGTATTCTAAGTTTCTGGGCTAATACCCACTTGTCAGTGAATGCATATCATGAGTGTTCTTTTGTGATTGGGTTACCTCACTCAGGATGATATCCTCCGGATCCATCCATTTGCCTAAGAATTTCATAAATTCACTGTTTTTAATAGCTGAGTAGTACTCCATTGTATAAATGTACCACATTTTCTGTATCCATTTCTCTGTTGAGGAACATCTGGGTTCTTTCCAGCTTCTGACTATTAAAATTAAGGCTGCTATGAACATAGTAGAACATGCATCCTTATTACAACTTGGAACATCTTCTGGGTATATGCCCAAGAGAGGTATTGCTGGATCTTCTGGTAGTACTATGTCCAATTTTCTGAGGAACCAACAGACTGATTTCCAGAGTTGTTGTACCAGCTTGCAACCCCACTAGCAATGAAGGAGTTTTCCTCTTTCTCCACATCCTTGCCAGCATCTGCTGTCACCTGAATTTTTGATCTTAGCCATTCTGACTGGTGTGAGGTAGAATCTCAGGGTTGTTTTGATTTGCAGTTCCCTATGCCAATGCCTGATAAATACAGAAGTGGATGCTCACAGTCATCTATTGGATGGAACACAGGGCTCCCAAGAAAAGAGCTAGAGAAAGCACCCAAGGAGCTAAAGGGGTCTGCAACCTTATAGGAGGAACAGCAATATGAACTAACCAGTACCCCCCAGAGCTGTGTCTCTAGTTGCATATGTAGCAGAGGATGGCCTAGTTGGCCATCAATGGGAGGAGAGGCCCTTGGTCTTGTGAAGATCATATGCCCCAGTAAAGGGGAACACCAGGGCCAGGAAGCGGGAGTGGGTGGATTGGGCTGGGGGAGGGTATAGGGGACTTTCGGGATAGCATTTGAAATGTAAATAGAGAAAATATCTAATTAAAACAAAAAGAAACTTTCTCACCTTATAGTGGGATTTTAAACAATTTAGTTGAAATCATAATTAACAGACAGCTTCAATGAATTTTTTATCCCTGATGTAAAAGCAAAGAAAGTGAAGCCAGGCAGCATTAAATGACCTCATATGGGCAAAGGAGCCAGTAAGGGCTCTCCTTTAGTGAGCTTCCTATTGTGCAGGACTGAACTCTGGCACTCAGGCAGCTGTAT
Organism: Mus musculus; assembly: GCF_000001635.26. Lineage (NCBI taxonomy): Eukaryota > Metazoa > Chordata > Mammalia > Rodentia > Muridae > Mus > Mus musculus. Next base: position 72,036,294 of record NC_000076.6, on the reverse strand, counting down.
TGAAACAGCCAATATCTCCTTGAGCACGGAAGGGCTGACAGATTATTAGAAAGATGTAATTGCTCACAGCACGTAATTTGAAGTGTATTAGCAGCTGCTCCCATTAACATGGCCTCCTAATTTTCTGCTTCAGGATGTGAGAATTTATTGACACTGAGATAGAAATATGACAGAAGGCTACTACCATTTAGATGTTTATCTGATGACCGAGTGAGTCAGGATATCAGCCATTAGCCTCAGCAGACAGGAACTATAACAAGAGCAACACTTGAAAATAACCCGAGATCGCATTCCACCTACTTTGTAAACTGCCCCCATGTGGCTTATGGAGAATGGCACTTTACTCTTTCCTAGTATCTGCTGGAGTGTCTGGAAGTCTGACCAAGGAAGGCTAGAGAGTTCAAAATACTTCCAGAGTCAATAAAAGTGCTTAGAATTTCCGATAGCTACAGGAGCTCATTCGGCTCAGAGAAATTGTGGAAGGGGCAAAGCTGGCCATTCAAACCCAAAGAAACTGAACATGGTAAATTTCACTCCCGGTAAGAAGTAGCTGCTATTTAGAAGCCAGATACAGTTCCTTAGAGTCCCAGAAGTAATAAAAGGGCCACAAGCAGAAAAGAGAAAAAAGAGCTGTAGAATTTTGTCCTTCAGCAGGGTATGTGTAGCTGCTCCTCAGACAGCACAGTCTAGAGCTAAAACATCCCTCCTCAAACAGGAACGTGCTAAGCATCAGGAGAATTAATGAAAATAATTTATTCCAAAGCCAACCTAAGGAGAAAGGGAAGTCTATACTTTGTTTTTGTTGTTGTCACTGTTGCTGTTGTTGCTGTTGTTGTGGGGGTTGAGGAGATAGGGTTGGAGACAGGGTTTCTTCATAAAACCCTAACTGTCCTGGAACTCACTCTGTAGACCAGGCTGGCCTTTAACTCAGAATCTACCTGCCTCTGCCTCCCAAATGCTGGATTGAAGGCTTGCAGGGACACCACCCTGCTAAAAGTTTTCTGAAGTTTGTTTTGTCTTGTTTAGTTTTGTTTTGTAAGTGTAGACTTACGGAGTTAGGCGAACCAACACATGCCCCCAGAGCAATCATTACAGCAACTACTTTTAGTTATCAGGTTGATGAAATTACTCAAAATAAATAATGCAGAATATTGATGAGTTACGTTGTTAGTGAGTAAAAGCATTTCTAGTTAGTGTTAACAGAAGATGACCACTCGTCCTGGATGTGAGTGGAACCATTCTGTAGACGGGCATTCTGGACTGATTAAAATGGAAGGGGAAGTGCACACTGAATCCTAGTGTTTCCTTCCTGGCTTTGAGATCCACCCAGACGTGAGTAAAGAGCCTCACCCTTCGGTTGGCAGCCATCGCTGACAGCCTCCCTGGCAGCCACACGTTCCCTGAGGTGAGGGAATCTAGTCACAACCTCTGAGTCAAAATAAACCGGTCCTTCCTTCCTTCCTTCCTTCCTTCCTTCCTTCCTTCCTTCCTTCCTTCCTTCCTTCCTTCCTTCCTTCCTCCCTTCCTCCCTCCCTCCCTCCCTCCCTCCCTCTCTCCCTCCATCCCTTCTGTCCTTCCTTTCTCCCTTCCTTCCTTCCTCAAGGTGTTCCTCACTAAAGAAAGCATTGAACACAGTACTAATTAGTAATAGCAATGGCGATTAGTAATAAGACTTAACATGGCCAGCATGTTTCTTGATTCCAGTGCTGTGATACTTGATCTAGGAAGCTCATCACATTTAAGGCTCTCAACAATGCTACGATGGAGCTCCAAACTGCATTTTCCATATGGTGAGGCTGAAAATAGAAGTTATGCTAATTACCTGAAAGGGTCCAGATAGAAAGACCATGATTCAGATTGCCTTTAAAAGCAAACCTTTTATTCTCCGTCAATCAGAATGTTAGCATTTTGAATTTAAGTGAGAAATGTTATTTTGCTGTTGAGAAATGGGATCATGTCTGCCAGCTCCTAGATGATATTTGTGAACAAACCTCCTCGGTCTGTGTCTGTCTGTCTGTCTCTCTATTTCTCTTACTCCATGTGTTTATGTATTTATAGATAGATATAGATATGATAGATGATTAGATAAAGTATATATATATATTATGTATACATTGAATAGATAGAAATTAATATATACACACAATCTAGAAATTAATATATTTAGTGCATAGATTCTCTCTGTAAGCGAACTGAAGCATACTAAATTCCATTTATTTTAAAATAGCATAAAAAATAATTTGCACCTAAAATTTATTATTATGGAATAGGGGATATAGAACATTATGGGGGGGCGGAAAGTCTCCTTGAACACCTACTTTCAGAAGTGCTATTTTGTGAACAGGATTATGAATGATAAAACTTCACCTTGTGCTTGGCTTAGTAAAAGCATTTATTAGGTCAGAGCAGATGCTGGCATGCTCATAAAGTGTCCTTCTCCTTAAAGCCACAGTACAAGAAAACAGCTAAATATAATGGCTCATAAAAACCGTCTACTGTTTCCAGCTCAGGTGATTGTCTGAGAGCTGAAGCTCAGGGCAGTACTGAGGTTGTCAAATCATCGGCAGAGTCTCTAGGTGGGCAATGCTTAGTTAGCACAGAATAATTAAAATGGGTCCCAATAAACCAGGTGGTGATGTAAACTGGGTGATCTGACTGGGAGGAGGAAAGTGTGGTTTCCAGCTCCAGAAGAAAGAAGAAGACATCTTAGCTATGGCAAGTACCCTGGGTACCTGTGAGACAGCTCTACTCCCTGGGGGAGCCACTCCTGTCTTATTTATCTGTGCAGTGAAGATATGGATAGCCCCATCCTTCTGCCACTGTTGAAATCTGGAAGCAGTTGGTGGAATACAGTTCACATGTGCATCCCATGCGATGTTTTTGTAAACCCTTAGACACCCCAAGTTTCTGATGCTGAGGCCCCTGAGCTAAATGGCTTCTGTGATCACCCCAAGTCTCTCACACTTTCGTTTTTCTCTTCCTAATACAATAGCAATTTTTTTTACAAAATTACAAGACTAGATTCACTCCTTATGATCATTTCCAAGTTTAGATATCACAGCTAAATAGTTAAATAATGAAAATGATATTGGAGGTATACATGCATGTACGTTAATAAGCATTTTCTTTGTGTGTGTGTGTGTGAGTGTGTGTGTGTGTAGTCATAGATCAATGTCTGAGGTATTGCTCCCTTTTTGTAGAGACAGGGTTTCTCAGTGTCCTGAAACACACTACTTGGGCCAGGCTTGCTGGACAGGGAACATAAGGGATCACCCTATATTTCTGCTTGCCCAGTGATGTGATTGCAATTACAGCCCTCCATTCTTGGCTTTTTCACATGAGTTCTAAGGTTTCATACCTAGATACAGCTAGATACTTTCCCGACTGAGCTACCTCACCAGTCCTAACATTTTTTCCATTGAGACAGATTCTTATGATATAGCCCAGAATACCTTCATATTCAGGACTCAACTGCCCATCATACTAAGTGCTGGAGTTAGGGGTATGATTAGGAGCTGCTGTCTTTTGCATCGGACATTCCTGTTATTTGAACTGTTATTTGAACATTCCTGTTATTTGAACTGACACTCTAAGGGCTTGCTCCCTTGACATGGAGACTTACCATTAGACTACACCACCTAAAGGCTCCTCTGTCTTCTAATAGTACAACAAAAGACCAAGCCTCTAACATGGGGAACATTGGGAAGACACATTCAAACAATTAATATCATAGTTCCAATAATAACTGTATATGGAAGGATACTGCCTGAGGTTGGCTTCAGTTCCCGGATAATAATGCCTTGGTTCCAAACACTGACTCATATTATTGAAAACAGTAGCTAGGTAATTTCACTGAAGTCAAATCATCATAAAACATAATAGCATAGGATATTCTTTTGAACTTTTGAGTTGTATGGCCAAATAATAGCTTTTCCCTTTAATATGTGAGCAAATTTCATCAACAGAATGAAATAAATGATTACCTTAAGTCTATAGCTCTTATAAATTACAAAACTTTAATTCATTAGCCTATGGAGCCTTTGAAATCTTAGTGTTACATTGTATTCCCAAAATAATCCTGCGGTGTGTGTGTGTGTGTGTGTGTGTGTGTGTGTGTGTGTGTGTGTGTGTAATCTGAACAGATAGACAGTAGTAGATAAATCACCTTTATCACATTATTCAGAAAACTTGGAGAAGTCTAAAGTCACAAAAATTGAAGAGTATATATAATACCAATTTAAAAGATTCTTTTAATTTTGATGTGCTGACTGGGACAATCTACATATGTATGGGGTGTTAATGACAGCCAGACTAGGAAACTGGATGCCCTGGAGCTGAACTTCCAGGTTTTGTGAGCCACCACATGAATGCTGGAAACTGAACTTGGTTTCTAGGCAAGAGAAGCAGAGGTTATTAACCACAGAGCCATCTCTCCAGCCCTGCAAATCATTCTGAGATCTGAACTGGAAGGCCTGGTTTGTTTTCATTTGTGGGGAATCTTGGGTGTTATCGAATACAGAAGGACCCAAGTACCTCTTAAAGCAATAGCTGGAATTAGAAGACAGCCCTATTTCCTTGTTAGAGGAAACATCCCTCTGTCCCTTTCTGCCCACAGAGAGTGTGTTCTTGCCAGAAGCACAGGATATAAGTGGTGATTGAGGACTCTGTAATTGTAATACTTGTAAAAGTCTTTGATAAATTGCTCTCGGTCCAGATAGCGCTTGACTCTCATGAAACAAAGCCTGCACAAGGCCAGTGAAACATTTTAAACTTTACTGTGTAAGCATTCTCTGTCTCACCTTCAGCATAATATGTTTTCTTGGCCCAATTCTTGCTAGAAAAAAAATAAAATAAAATACCAGTATAATTCACAGTTGATCAGAAAATTAGATAATTGCATGCCTCGCTGGGTAAAGTGCCCACCATACAAGCATGACCACCTCACTTTGGATGCCCAACACCCATTTAAAAATTCAGATATAGTCATATGAGTCTGCAACCCCAAGGCTAGGAAAACCAAGTCAGGAGGATCTACAGAGCTTGTTAGCAGCCAGACTTCCAATCAGCGAGCTCCACGCTGAGTGAAAGAGTTTGTCTCAAAGTCAAAGCAGAGAACAACCAAAGAAAATACAAACATCCAGCTCTGGTGTCCACAAGTACATGTGTGTGCACACACACACACACAACATCATCATCATCATCATCATCACCATCATCAAATTTAAAAAGCCACTATTTTTCCCTAAATATATTCAAATGAAAATCTTTCTATGTGATGTGAATGGTTTGACTCTCCATGTGAGGAAGCCAAAGAATGAATAGATGGATATCAGTGATGTCACAGGACCAGCTTCCATCCAAATGACCTATCCATCTTCCTAATGATAAACTATGCAATTAGCTAGATAGCTACTGTGCCAGATGCGAAGTGACTTTAGCTGTATTTTTTCCTACCTATTCTTTTCTCCCCACTGTGAAATAGCTACCAAACTATCTATTATTTTTCCAGAACTGTCTTGATTAACAAAAATAAGCCCATGAACTTGACACTTAAAACAAACAAACACAGGTTTAGATTTCCCAACCCTGTCAGTCAGAAATATATCAACAAAGCCTCCAAAAAGTCTCCATTCCTTTTGAGAGGCGCCACAAAACAATCCACTTTCTGTTCCTCTGGGCTCTTTGGAGAGTGCTGGTAACTATTGGTCCCCCTTGCCCTTGACTCTCAGCTGAGCTCAATTTTCTATTTCTAGAGGCCACGATAGTCCTTGGCCTGTTGACCACTTCTCTGTATTTAAGGAAAGCAACACGTCATATCCCTCCCTTACAGTGGGAAAAAGGAACCACGGTGAATTCATTCTCCCTTGGAATAGTTTGGTGTTTTGCCTAATTTCTATTTTGAAATAGCAATGCATTTTGGAAAATAAAACAATAATGGGGAAACTCTTGTGAGCATGGCTAGCTAGGCTACCTGGGAACTCAGAATTAAATTCAATTCTTCTGCTTTGTCTCTAGAAAATTCAACTATCAGAACTTTAAAGAATGTGCTGATGATGTACAAATAAAAATCAATCCATTGCGGACAGGGGAAAATAAATTAACTGTCTGCACTGGGAAAGCCTGGTCCCTAAGCAATAGCCTTACTTCTATAAAGGGCCATATGCTTTGGGTAAGGGCAGCTATAAACCAAAGGACAAGGTCTTAGTCTCATGTATTTTGCTGGTGTTGTGTAGCTTTATACTGTTTAGTTAATGTCACGTTCATCCATCTAGTGATGGGTTTTACTCGGGACTGAAATACATGAAAATGCACTTCGATTGTCGATACTGTGTGGCACAGGCATGTTCTGCGGGAGGACAATCCAGTTATACTGAGGTTTATGTTTCCTGCTTGTTTTTCACACTGGTTTCAATGAATTGCACAATACGTTGGAAACTTCCAGTTCCATGGGAATCCTGACAAACACACTCTTACACAAGCACATGCAAGGTGACAGTTGACCTGCAAGCTTTTAGGGAAGAGGAGTATTCAAGAGATTCAGTTTTCACACTGTTATTCAAACAACAGGAAAATATAACAAAAAGTGAGGCAAACGAGTGTTTAAGCTAAAAATGAGCTTATTTAAAAGTCTGTTATACGTAAAGGGAAAAAAATGTAAATGTAGACTATGCTGCTTTTACAAGGGGAATCTCCTGTAACCTATGATGTAGATGTTAAAAATCTGGAGATGAGTGTTTATAAATACTGCAACTGTCAGAGTAAAGCTGCTTTATGATAACACTTAGGCACTTATGTATTACACAGAGACAAAAAGTATGCACACAGTATCTTCCAATTCCTTGGCTCCCCAAAGGGAGTGACCAATCCCTGCACATCTACACATTCCCATCAAATCAGAGCGTTTTCAGAGAGTAAATGACTACCATGTTCTACAACCCAATATCAGCCCTTCCTGTCCTCCCAGATCCCCTCATGCAAGTCATCCCCCCCATCTCCCTTAGAAGGGGAAACCCCCTCTGGGTTTCAACACCTTTGCAAACACCCATCCCACTCCATACCCCATCACACCCCAAACATAACGTTTTTGCAGGACGAGGCACATCCTCTCCCACTGAGACCAGCAGACATTGCTCTTAACCACTGAGTCAGTGACTCTGTGTTCTTATAGGTTCTATTCCTCCTTAGCTTTCCATCTCTCTGCCATGTGCACAACACTTAAACAAGTTAGCTGGGATCCAGATTCAGCTCTGTTGGAGGAATACATGCCTACCATTCATAGAAACCTGGGTATGCTTCCCAGCAGCACACAACCATGAGTGGTGGCTGATGCCTATAATTCCAGCACTCAGAATCAGAGACTAAGGGATCAGAAGTTGTAAATCATCTTCGGCTACTGTCCTTGGGTCCAGCTTGACACAGGTTAGACACATTTGAGTAGAAGGAAGCTTAATTGAGAAAATGTCTCAACTGGGTTAGCCTGTAGGTAAGCCTAAAGGTCATTTTCTTGATTGAGGTTTGGTGTGGGTGGGGTCAGCTCATATGGGTTGGTGCTATCCCCTGGCAGTGATTAAAACATAGAGGTTTATTTAAGAAAAGCATTTGAAATGTATATAAAGAAAATATCTAATAAATAAAAAAATTAAAAGAAAAAAAAGAGAGAAAGGTTTAAGAAAGGAGCAAGACAACAATCTACATACCTCCACACCTCAGTTCCTGCCTGGAGGTTTTCTTGCCTTATGTTCCTGTCCTGAGTCTCCCTGATGATGGATTAAGAGCAATAAAATGAAATACGCCCTTTTCTTCCCATGTTGCTTTTGGTCCTGGTGTTTTATCACAGCAATAGAAACACAAACTGAAACAAATACATTCCAAGTCTGAGGCCACCCAGGGCTACATTAAATCTTGTCTCAACATAAAAAAAAAAAAAAAACACCCTTGACCTAGTTAGCACAAAGGCATGGCATGAGGCTGGGACTGTAAGACCCTCTGTCTTCTTAGGGATGTTGTGTACAATTATTTCTGCTGAGGACAAACAAACAAACAAACAAACAAAAAACCTACTTGGTAATATTCAGAGAGTGAATCTCTCTGTTGCTCTGGTAGGTTTTGCCAGTTTGTTTCAGTATGAACAGGGTTGGCTGTACTCTCTGCCTCTTGTAATGAAGAACAAGTAATACACCGATGAAGCCCTGCCAGTGAGCTTGTTCTCCATTGGATGCTTCATAACTAACTGCTGCTTCTCTTACATCATCATAGTTAACTCAATCACAATCATGGGGTCTCAAATATGAAGACTGACATATTCTAAGATGTGCAAAGTATTATTGTATAAATATTCTTCGGACAAACAGAACCAGTCCTGTATGAGGGCAGCAAGAGAAAGGGGGCATATATAATTATGAGAGAAAGAAGAGAGACAAGATTGATTGAGGAGACTGAGTGTCTTAGTCAGGGTTTCTATTACTGGACAAACATCATGACCATGAAGCAAGTTGGGGAGGAAAGGGTTTATGCAGCTTACACTTCCACGTTGCTGTTCATCACCAAAGGAACTCAGGACTGGAACTCAAGCAGGTGAGGAACTTGGAGGCAGGAGCTGATGTAGAGGCTATGGAGGGATGTCACTTACTGTCTTGCTTCCCCTGGCTTGCTCAGCCTACTCTCTTGTAGAACCCAGGACTACCAACCCAGGGATGGCACCACCCACAATGGGCCCTCCTACCCTTGATCACTAATTGAGAAATGCCTCAGAGCTGGATCTCAAGGAGGCATTTGCTCAAGGGAGGCTCCTTTCTCTGTGATAACTGCAGCTTGTGTCTAGTTAACACACAAAACCAGCCAGTACACTGAGATTGTAGCAATTTACTCATGCAATTCTCTAAACAGATAAATCCAGTGCAGTGGCCTCTCCAGGCTGGACAACTGATAAGATGATGATTTAACTCAGTCCTAAGTTGTAGGTCTAAGGACCTGGGTAGGTATACCTCTATTGATTTACGTTCCAAGCTCCCAAGGCTTGCACACCTTTGCATCTGATGTCAAGGTTCCAGGTAAGATGGATGTCTCAACTCAAAGAGTAGTGAGAAAGGAAAACTCACCTCTCTCTCCCTTTCTCTTCTACTGACACCTGCAATGGACTGGAAGACAAAGCCCCACATTGGTGATGGTGAGTCTTCATTTCAAGATCTATTAACTCAAATCTGTACACACTCTCATAGTCAGACTCAGACTTTTAAGCAACTATTTGTACCTAGTTAAATCATATAAACTCAGCCATCACGTCACAAAGTCAAAGGCTATGGTGTTCAGCACTGGGATTCCTAGCAAGGCATGCTCATTAAACCCAAATAGGGAAAGTTTCCAAGGGCTACCATAGTGACACAGTTATTTTTGTTCTGTCACAGAATGGAAAGTAGCAAGAAGAGTCAAGAGTCTGCTACTGAGGAATATGGAGGAAGTAAGCTCACAGGTTTTGGGGTGCAGTCATTTGCTCACACATCTTGATTGGCTTCACCCATCATCTGCAAACTAAGTGATATTTTCCCAGTAGGCAGTGGGAACCCACAGCCAATGGGTATGTTTTCTGCTATGCTGATATATTCTGAGGACTTACTAACATGGAGGATAAAAAAAAATAACCTTGTGCCAAGTATCTCTCCCATGTCCTGATTTGGTCAATTTTTATCTATTTTGTGGTTCACAGAGATGTTTTACAAGCTGGAGTTATATTCAGTTCTAAGCTTCCCCATCACAGCCCATTTGCCAGGAAGGTCATTTTTCACAGCATCAGCAATTAGTCTAGAGACTTCCAGTGGATCTGGAGAGAAATAATTGTGGCTTGTAGAAAGATATTGTAAATGGAAATGGAAATAAAAGGCTGAACCCAAGGAATATTTATGAGGTACCACTGCAGCTTGAGTGATTGATTACATGCCAGGGCAGAAAGGAAAGGAGAAGTATCAAGGATGCCTGCTGGATGCCTCAGTCCTCAAAATATTTAGCAGATATGTATCCATATACACAGAGAGGATAAACATGCGGCACGTTAATATTAAAGAGGATGCAAAACCAAATAATCCTATAAACGTTACACACACCATCAAACACCTTCCGAATCATTAAGATGACTTCAATGTCAAGCATGGAAATAATTTTAAAAGAAAACAACAATAATTAGTTTTTTTAATCCATCTAGTTGAGAAATTGTACCTATTTTAGAGGAACTTTAGATTTCCATAGTAATATTTTATTTGGGCTTTGATTCAATCACCCAAGTACAGATGTTTTATTTAACATTTAGCATTTAACCCCATTGCATCTGATCATTCAGTACCGCAGTTCTTAAGAATTCATTGATTTTATTCATGTAAAAGTTATTCCTCTTCTCCAAGTAGATTCTCCACTGCTCGTTCATCCAAATGCCTGTTCATTCATGCACAAGAGAACGTTTTAAGTAACACTCGAAATATTATCTATGCTTCGCAATATTCACACATGCACGGGCAGTGGGACTTCAAAGGATCCTTGTAAACATCTGGGAAGCAATAGATGAGAAATAAGCAAAGCTTAAAAGTAGAATGCTATGCACAGTCCTGAAAAATCCAGACAATAATTACACATACAGCAAAGTCCTAAGATGATGTAAGAATAATACAGTGTGAGACATCTGTGAAATCTGTGCCCTCGGGAGGGGCATAAATGGGACTGTCCTGAATTGCCTGATCTAGTAACATAAGAAATGCACAATGCAGATTTCTCTAATGCAAGCAGAGAATGTGAATCAGTGCTTTGGGATGGCTCAGTCAGTAAAGTGCTTGCCTGGCAGACTTAAATGCCTGCATTGAATGCCTAGAGCTCATCTGAAAAGCAAAAGCTTGAAATCCCAGCACTAAGAATGCAGAAGGAGGCTATTTGGCTCACTTCATAACCAAGGAGAGAGGGAGTCTCACAAAAAACAAACAAAACAAAAAACAAAAAACAAACAAACAAACAAACAAAAACAGGTATATGGCAGTTTGGGAGGAAGAACCCTATGGTTGGCTTGCACACTTGCACCCATGTAAACATCAACACACAACATACGCACACACATATGCACGTGCACAAATGCTTGTGCTCTCAAACAAAACAAAGGCTCTTTCCCTAGATACATTTAGAAAACATTTAACAAAAGCTGCTAATCTTGTTTTTCAAATTACCTAGTTAGGATGATTACTCTAGTTAAACAATGCATTCACTGACCTTCCTGTATTTTCTGCACTCCATAGTAAAGCTTTCAACTCCTTAAGTGTTCAAAAGAAGCCGAATTAGAGGCGAGAGATTATTTGTTCAACCCAGGACACATTTAGGATACTCTGGTGACTCATTTTTACTTAACCCAAAAGTATCACAAGAGATCTAAAAATAAATACCTTGAGCTATCATTAACATAAAATCTTTGAGACGAATTATATGTCAGCAATTATTAGAATTTACAGGTTCGACTGGTAAATTGGTAATAAAATGTCACATAACCTGGCATTTCTGATTAAAAACATCTAGAATAAATGTAGAAGAAAGCTCGGCTAAAATGTAAGCCCCCATCCAATTCCTAGTATTTAAATCATCTCCAGTTCTGGACTTAGGAATGTGCTCTGGAGAGCTTCAGAACTGCAGTATAAAACTGTTATATATCTGTACCAACAGGCCATTAGGTTAACAGTGACATCCCATGTCATTCTCCACAAAGCAACACCCATCTTAGCACACTGTTGCAACCCTGAGAGTACACCACAGCCGTTAAAGATTAAACAGAGTCATGGCAGTGACATCTTGCCTGGAGTCTCAGAGGCAAAGTTGATCCATTTTCAGAAAGTTTTGCCAAGGACATGTAATGCCTTAAGACTCCTAACAGTTACTTTGCGAAACGGCACATGTGTGTACCAGAGAGTGGAATACCACTATAGATCGCATAACTTAACTTACAGACAGCATGAACATGGAGAAGAAAGGGCAGCTCTATAAACTCAAAGGACATCGTACAGAACTGTCATTGCAGCATTTGATTCGTCCGTCCAATTGTTACAGAGATTACAATGAAAATATTTGCTTGTTAGCTAATTGTGAATAGACTCAAGAATTATTTTGCTAGTAAAAACAATTTGTGGCAGAGAGTGTCATTTGCATACTGAAGCTCACACATGTGGCTATAGACACAGCAAGGGGCTTCCCCCTTGAGAACCTCATGAGCAAGCAAATATGAGTGGCTGTCATTAAGTATAAATCTGCTCTCCCAGTGCAAGTATCTGCTGAACACCTGTCAAAATTTTCAAATACCTGTGCCTTTATCCATTCTAAGCTGCACTTTCAAGAACAGATTCTGTTTCTCCAAAATGATCCCATAACTTAGTCGTTGGCTTCTTTCTCTGCCCAGGATCTTAGACTAGATATCATCAAGCAAACCCACTAGAAATGTGGTTCTATTAGTAGAAACTACATGTGTCTCTACTAGACGATGAGATAAATCTGTCAGAGTTATAGGATGCTTTGCTTCATCTTGGGTTAGGAGTGTGTAAATTTACTCATAAACACAAGACGCAGGTACTTTATTTCTTTTTAAACTAAATTATGTGTGTTTATCTGTGTGGGCATGTGGACGGGAGTCAAGTGGCCACTAAGGCCAGAAGTGGGCAGCAGATTCTCCTTCAACTATGGGTATAGATGGCTATGAACTAGGAACCAAACTCAGGTTCTCTGCAAAGAACAGTATAGCCCCTTAAACCAGTGAGTCATTTCTCCAATATTATTTCTTAATACTATAATTTGACCCACTGGATTGTGCTTGGATCATTCCTGTCTATGGCTTTTCAATTCCAAGTTGAGTTTCTCAGAATAAGTATTCTGACTCTATAGCTCGAGGATTTAATGCTGTTTGATTTATTTTTAGGATCTATAAATACTTCCATTATTCTTTTATGTATTGTTTCTCAAAGTGTGTAATCATTTCTCTTATTTGTGAAGTTCAGGAACAATCATTCTGTGACTTCAAAATTGCTTCTCTGTTTTCAGTTCTACAGGGAGTTAAATTGAGAATCCTCCCATATATGTTAATTACTCTGGTTTTTCACAAATTTATCATTTGTCTTTCTGTCCTCTGTGTGGATTTTCATAATCAGCATTTTCTTTCCTTTCTATTTGTCAGGTTTTGGAATTGCCCACAATGCCTCAATAGGCTGATAAACAAGGTCCTATGCAAATCCTCCAAAGCCCACCCCAATGCAACCTGAGAAGGACTGCTTACTGAGATGAGTTTTCTCCTTGCTTTGATTTTCTGCTATTATACTGCTGTATCCTATACTAATTGTATCTCTGACCTTACATTCAGTCAGTCCAACGAAGAGGCACAGTGGAAAGGGCAAAATTTAGCTGAGCCAGGGGACTCTGTCCCAACCACCCCATTTCCTTCCACAACACCCACCACATCGACAGCTTTACTGATGCCTGTGGACACAGAGTTCCTGAAAGACACATTGAGACATTGTCCCAGAACATTCTCAAATAATCCATTGAACCCAATGAACTGTTCCATGTGTGAACAGAACCACGGACAGGCCATATAATTTATTCTATCCAAAACTTGGTTCAAAGAAATAAGGAGATGATAGGGTTCTTTTACAAATTAATATTTTCTTTTTCTCAAGAATTTCATATATGATATGTATTTCATATATATATATATATATATATATATATATGAAATTCTTGAGAATAAAGATATATGTATGTTTATATATATGTGTATATATAATATGATATAGATGATATATGTGTGTATATAAAATACGATCCTGTCCACCCACCATTTCCCTCCATTATCCCTACGTAACATGTCCTCCCACCAACAACATGTATTTTCTTTGATATGAGTGTCCATGTCCACTGGAACATGGACAGTACATAAGGAGACACATCTTCAAAAAAGAAGAATTCTCCTTCCCCCAGAAACTCTCCACTGCTAATAGTTTCTATGTAAGGGGTAGAGCCTAGAGACCATACACTGCATCTTTGCTGGGTTTTCAGCTGGTTTAATCCTGTGCATAGCTTCCTCAGTTTAGTATGGTTGCTGTGAGTTCTTGATGGTGATAACCATGTCATGTCATAAAGAAAGCATTCAACAGGACTCTAGCCAAAGTCAATGAAATATAATATTCTAAGGTTGGAGGGCTGCCTCAGCAGTTAATGTCATCCACAAGACCTGAATTCCTAGGGCCCACACCAGAAGCTCACAAATACTTTTAAGTCCAGGTCCAGAGTATCTGATCTCCACTAGGCTCTGTTGCCAGCCATAAACATGCAGCATTCATTCACACAGATGCATGTACTAGTACATATATACACACAAACAAAAGTAAAAATCATTTAAAGAAAAATATATTTTGAAAACTGCTGAGTTGCATATAGGATTTATCTTGAACCAGCCCCAGGGGCATGACCAAAATACATCATTCCCTCTGTCTCTTTTTCATTTTTCAGGTGGAGATTTGATGGAAAGAAGCCATCAAATATCTCTTCCTTAGCTTCCAAGAAATAGACAATAAGACCTTTAGGCTTCTACACTTGCAGCCCCCAAATGTTCAGAGGTGACACTTGAATTCTGACATTTACATTTCTAGCGTACCATCTCTTATCCAATGCCATGTGCTTAATGTCAAAATGGACACACTGTAGTAGTGCAGCCTTTCAGTTTCTACAATAAAAGTGTAACTGCCACTCTACCCAGTCAAAGTCAAAGAAGTGTCCAGGGACTCTAGCAGTGAGTGCTTTGCCAATGAATGAGCTCTGGCACTCCATCATGGAGCTGTCTCCAAAGCAGTATTGTGTTTTTCTCCTTCCCTGAGCAGCTTTAAGGCCATAGAAGCAAAGGAAACATGACTTTAGCATCTGTTGATTCACATAAATATGACCTGTGTAGATTTGTGTGATAGATATGTATGTTTGCATAGGGTCAAGGATACCTGTCTGGCCAGACTTTTTTAAATGTATCTACTTAATAATAGAATAGAAAAACTTGAAACATATTCAGTCAACAAACATACTAGCTGCATTTTATTTCTGTTACACACACACACACACACACACACACACACACACACACACAGAGGGAAAGACAACTTTTTCTTACTACAATGTGGGAACCTGAGATGAAACTCAGGTTGTCATGCTTGAAGTCTGAGCCATCTCCCTGGCTGGAACATAGAGTCATGTACGTAATTACACATATTAATTCTAAATGATAGAGGCACATTTTCTGAAGTGATACACAGAAAATATGCAAGCAAGTTAAATTTTAGTTTCTTTACTTTTGCACTTTAGTGAGTGCAAGTCCGTATTCTATATGTCTCCAGTAGAAAACAGCCCATAATATAAGGGCTGTCATAGTTTCTGTTTTTTATTTTTATCTATTGTAGAAAGCTGTCCGTGGCACTCAACTCTTACCTCTGACCCTAACACTCAGAAGGCAGAGGCAGGGAGGGGAGAGTTCAGTTTAAGACTAGGTTGAACAACACAGTAAGTTTTGGACCAACCTAGGTGATGACAGACACTAAATCTCAAAACAGGAAGTGAGGAGAGATTCCCTTTGCTTCTCACTAATATAGTATTAATATAATTACCTTTTATTCTGTGTTACCATGCCACCTCTCTTTTTCTTTACATAATGATGTATTGCTATGGCCAAATATTCTCACTGAGCAGTGGAAGCCCCCTCCCCCACTTGCCATCTATTAAAGAACCAAGTAGAGAAAGCTTGCATATATTAAGAGGATGAATAAATTCACAGGTGTAAATGGAAACGTTCCCAACTCAAGGCAAGTAATAATTCAAGATGATCAGGAGGAAATTAACAGAATTAAAGCTGGGTCCCAAGGCTAAGACTTTCTGATCCTGTTAGAACAGCAAGATGACTAGTGCTAACTAGTTCAAGAAGACTTGCCAGCTGAGACTATGCCGGGGCCTAGCAAACACAGAAGTGGATGCTCACAGTCAGCTATTGGATGGATCACAGGGCCCCCAGTGGAGGAGCTAGAGAAAGTACCCAAGAAGCTAAAGGGAGCTGTAACCCTATAGATGGAACAACATTATGAACTAACCAATACCCCGGAGCTCTTGACTCTAGCTGCATATGTATCAAAAGATGGCCTAGTCGGCCATCACTGGAAAGAGAGGCCCATTGGACTTGCAAACTTTATATGCCCCAGTACAGGGGAACACCAGGGCCAAAAAGTGGGAGTGGGTGGGTAGGGGATTGGGGGGGAGGGTATGGGGGACTTTTGGGATAGCATTGGAAATGTAAATGAGGAAAATACCTAATAAACAATCAAAAAAAAAAAAAAAAGAAAGAAAGAAAGAAAGAAATCCCATCAAGACAGCTGTTCCTTACACCCTGAACAGATCACTGCTTGGTGCACTCACGTATATACCAGTTTAGGATTTCTCTTCTATTGTGTGCTTCCTCCAACACCAATGAATTAAGTCACATGGAGTAAGGATTAAATAAATATATGCCTAGAGTATTATTAAGCATATAAAAAAGGGAACAATTAACTTGCATACAAGGTCAAAAGTCAGCCCCATGTTCTATGATCCAGTGCTGATATCAGATACACACTTCAAGAAAAAAAAGTGTTTTCAAAGGTTTATTCCAGTTTTGTGAGGCTAGCATGAGGTGTGCACATTTGCCTGACAAATTGATACTTCAGAAGCAGCTCATGGGCAGATACATATCTGCTTAGTCTATCTGGAAGCATTTATGGTGGGCAAAGGAGGAGTCTGAATCCCCATACTTCTACTTGCTGATCCACATTTATTTGAAGGTAGACAGTGAACCCAGGATGGAGCCAGCAATCCAAACTGAGTATTTGTGCTCAGGGGTAGCAATGGTCTTGATTTTCATGATCTTGATGCACGGTAATCTCATGAATGCCCTGGGATCCCTGCCTAGAGAACAGGGCTAGGAGAATACCTATGGACACTGGGATTGTTCATTGGCAATGGTGATCCTCTGCCCATCAGAATGCTTGTAGCTGTTCTCCAAAAAGGAGATAGAAGTAGCTTTAGTCTTCAGAATCATCAGTGGCTCTTTCTGGGCCCTGTGGATCCATGAGTAGAACTCTCAAGCTACTTTTCTGTTACCATGTCTGCCTGTATGTTGCCATGGAGAAAATGGCCTAACCTCTGAAACTGTAAGCAAGCCTCAATTCAATACTTTCCTTTGGCCCCTAATGGAGAAGCTACAGAAAGCACCCAAGGAGCTGAAGGGGTCTGCAACCCTGTAGGTGGAACAACAATATGAACTAACCAGTACCCCCAGAGCTCGTGTCTCTAGCTGCATATGTAGCAGAAGATGGCCTAGCCGGCCATCATTGGGAAGAGAGGCCCCTTGGTCTTGCAAACTTTATATGCCTCAGTACAGGGGAATGCCAGGGCCAAGAAGTGGGAGTGAGTGGGTAGGGGATCAGGGCAGGGAAGGGTATAGGGAACTTTCAGGATAGCATTTGAAATGTAAATAAAGAAAATACCTAATTAAAAAAAATACTTTCCTTTAAGTTACTGAAGCCATGGTGCCTCTTTACAGCAACAGAACACAGACTAAGATAATCACCATAACAGGGAAAGTCTTCCTGGGATCAATCAATAGACCAGGCTGGAGTCATGCCAAAGGCAAAATGTGTACCTTGGTTAAACACTCTGAAAGTAAAATGTGTAATAAATAAATAAATAAATAAATGAATGAATGAATGAATGCATTGCTTATAAAGGGGGTTTTAGAGGGACCTAAGCGATTTGTTTGATCGCAATCAAGTACTATAATATTATGGTCATAAAATGGAAGTATGAATGAGTGTTTTCAAAGACATATGGGTTGTGGGTAATTACTCCTAGAACTTTCACCCCTGGGCTCATCCCTGGTAAAAGCTGCTAAACACAGCCATATGTGTATTATTTCAGTTTATAAATCTCTTATTAAAAATGAAAATAGAATGTAATTATCATACAACTAAAGGATCTCTTAAACTATCAGGTCAATGAATTTTGTTGCTAATTAACGTGTGAAGACACAGAAAAGAATACGAAAAGGAATGTGTCTAGATGTCAGAGGCAGAAGACAACAGAATGCCTCAGGCTGTCCAGGGTGATGTCACATGGGAAAGTGGATCTGGCAGGGAAAGGACATGAGACACAGAAGCAAAACAGGGTGGGATGGAACTGAAATCCAGTTATTTCAGCATCTTTCTGGGTCCTCCCTTGCCCCTAAATCATCTTGAGAGGTAGATTTGATGTCCTCCTTTGTATGGGGGGGGGGGAGGATTGTACAATGTCTTATGTTCTCTTTATCGGTGCAGCATGTAAAAACAGTATCGCTGGCCTTCAAATCTTGGGAGCATGAGTTTTAGTCACATAGCTAAATTCCAATGAATTTATATGATTTTTGTTAATTTATGACAAACAAAAACATCTGCATATGATAGATTTTTTGTTGTTGTTAAGAGGCTTTTAATTGTTCAGTTTTTAGGGATATCATAATGGTTTTGACTCTGCCTATTGCTGCTTTCTGCAAATATGCAAATGGGTAAGAACAGACTAGGCAAATCTGTTCTGCCATATGATTTTAAATGTTATGTAAACAGTCAACTTGAAGACTGTTGCAGGCTAAAGTGTTTGTGATCTGGCCTTTTAGAATAAGAAGGTTGATGACTACCTGTATGCATGTTACCCTCTCTTTTTAAAATCTCAAAGCCTGGGTGGCTTTTAAACAAAACAAGAACCTTCAGTAGCTGAACACTTTCGCATGACCATAGCAGAGGAGGGAATGATAGTTACTCTCGATTATTACCTAGATTAAATGCATACCTAGGAAATTTCTAATGCACACTTCCACTTTGTCTATGAGAACTTAACATGTAAGGAAGTGAGTGATATTAGTGAGTAAACCCTGCCTTGAGTGTAGATAACATTATACAGTAAGCTGGGAGCCTGGATAGAGCAAAACTGGAAAGAGAGCAAACTGTCAGCTAGACTGTTTAGTGGGTGTGGCTTTTGCTACTCCCATGGCCTATGTGTTCCAGTATTTAAACAAAGACTTAGACTATTTGGTCTCCAGGATCTTCTAAGCTTTCTTCCATAGACAAGGGTCTGACTAGAGCTTGCATAGACATCCTCTGGATCCCCTCAAGCTGAGATGTGCAGCTCAGAGGCTGACTCTGTCTCTGTAACCTGCAGACTGGAACTTCTCAGCCTCAGATCATTTGAAACAATCTAGCAACCCCCACCCCATACTCACACCCATGCCTTAAAGTTAACTACACTCTCTCTATTTTCTGTTCTTCTGGATACGTCTGACTAATATGGATGGTGTCCCATTTTGAAAGGTTAACTTAAAAGCTATCTTGATATCACAATTTTTCTCTTCATAAATACAATTTTGGTATAATAATTGGCTTAAAAATATATCATGATACCAACAATTGACTTCATGAATTTCTCCAATGATTTTAAAATATGCTTATATATACAACGTCTGAGTCACTTAATATAGCCTGCACCTTACCAAGTTCATTATATACTGATATTAATATAAAGAATATTTACAATAGAATTTTTATTTTGAAAAGTCACTGACACTGTGGTGACATTTAGGTCAAGGTCGTAGTTAGCACAGTCCAAAAATCAGGTCCAGAGAATCTAGACACATAGTGGTACTGCATCCCAAGGAAGATGATTATATTCAGAGGCAGAACAGTAGTAGAATACACACATATGTGCCATTTAGTGATGTAGTAGGATGCGCTTATGTGTCATTTAGTGATGATATGACCAAAGGGATCAGATGCTGTAGCTTGGTGCTGGGATAATAGGTGTGGTTTAAAAGGTAGGCTTGATGGAGTTAACAATTCACACATCTGAATTTAGAAAAACCTAGTACTTCCTGTTGACACTAGCAAGTCTTTCGCCAGAAATATTCTGATCTTTGATTCCTTCCTATGAAGTCTACAAAAACTCCCATACATGTCATGACATCACCGAGAACAAAGGGGTAACAGTAGTGGGTGGCATACTTTACAATCTGACAGGGAACCTACTTTTCCACATTTTTTGCTGTTTCCAGAGCCAAGTAAAGACCTCAAACTCACCTGCCTGTCACTTCCTGGACCTGCTGCTGTTGCAACCCTGGATACTGATTAATGAGGGTGTCACTTTGAATGGCTGATTCTTACACACAGGCTGACATACCAAGGCATTATCTGACTCAGAAAAAGCACCCACTTGATTCAACCAAGCACACCCAAAGCATGGCTCGAGAATGAGACTGTAGAGTGGAGAAGTACAGAGAAATGTAGTAAAAAGTGAGGAAAGAGAGCTGTTGTCTAGAGGCTCCATCAGAACTCTATTGCCTCCCTCACCTCCATATGTTCTTAACCACCTAGCTCAGACAGAAGTAAGCTGTCTTTGTGATATAACAGACCAAAAACATGATGACACTGAGAATAGACAAGGCAGACTTGATCCTTCAGACCATCTGTCCCACAGGCAACTCAGCGAAAGTAACTGTCTCACTGAATTGAAGCAGCAGAAGACCATTGGATGACATTCTCTTTGTGAGAGAATTTGACCATTATTTCTCTGCCCTAAGCACAGATGAAAACAGGCTGGGACTACCTCTGTGTCCTCTTGTTCCCACCCTCTACATGAGGATAACATGATCATCAAAATTTGGAAAAATAAGGGTTGAGAGCTCTTGGGAGAGAAACTCCAAAGTTCCATGTGAGCAATAAATAAGTGCCAAACCAATCATTTATGGCTGTTAACAGTTATTAGTGATAGCTATGCATCTATTCTTCCAAAAAGATGCCATTGAACATACTATAGAGGAAACAAAGCATGGGTGAATACACACACACACACACACACATGCATACACACATGCATACACACACAGGCATACACACATATGCATACACACACAGGCATATACACACATGCATACACATATATGCACACATACACACACACACATATATATACCCACATTTTGTATAGTCTACATGTACACATACACATGAACACAAACACATACACACACACACACACACACATATATATATATATATATATATATATATATATATATCATATATATTATATATATACTTGCATACATACACATGCATACACACACCTGCATACACACATGCATACACACACGTGTATATACATAAATATATATTCAAATTTCTTTTTTATATATTATATATATGTTATATACTGTGTATTATTTATTGAAGCAGGAGCAAACTATCTTTAAGTATTACAGAAAGGATTTATAATCAAAAAATTACAAGCTGTACACACATTACAATGAAAGCACATCCTAGAGGTAAAAGGGAAAATGAGGGTTAACATGGGGAGAACAGGAACACTAGTGATGAGAAACAAAGAATTCCCACTTGAGTACATGATAGCCAACAGAACCAGAGGTAGCTAGGTTC
This sequence comes from Mus musculus, assembly GCF_000001635.26. Taxonomy (NCBI): domain Eukaryota; kingdom Metazoa; phylum Chordata; class Mammalia; order Rodentia; family Muridae; genus Mus; species Mus musculus. Next base: position 72,014,770 of record NC_000076.6, on the reverse strand, counting down.
TGAGAAACAAGGGCAGCGTTGATGAGCTGGCTAGCTAGCTAGCATCCATGAAACCATCCTCACTACTCTCACATGGGAAACAGTATCTATAATGGTTTGAATGGCAATGGCCACTATATACTCTTTTTTTTTCCATTTTTTATTAGGTATTTAACTCATTTACATTTCCAATGCTATACCAAAAGTCCCCCATATCCACCCACCCCCACTCCCCTGCCCACCCACTCCCCCTTTTTGGCCCTGGTGTTCCCCTGTACTGGGGCATATAAAGTTTGCAAGTCCAATGGGCCTCTCTTTCCAGTGATGGCCGACTAGGCCATCTTTTGATATATATGCAGCTAGAGTCAAGAGCTCCGGGGTACTGGTTAGTTCATAATGTTGTTCCACCTATAGGGTTGCAGATCCCTTTAGCTCCTTGGCTACTTTCTCTAGCTCCTCCATTGGGAGCCCTATGATCCATCCATTAGCTGACTGTGAGCATCCACTTCTGTGTTTGCTAGGCCCCGGCATAGTCTCACAAGAGACAGCTACATCTGGGTCCTTTCAATAAAATCTTGCTAGTGTATGCAATGGTGTCAGCGTTTGGATGCTGATTATGGGGTGGATCCCTGGGTATGGCAGTCTCTACATGGTCCATCCTTTCATCTCAGCTCCAAACTTTGTCTCTGTAACTCCTTCCATGGGTGTTTTGTTCCCAAATCTAAGGAGGGGCATAGTGTCCACACTTCAGTCTTCATTCTTCTTGAGTTTCATGTGTTTAGCAAATTATATCTTATATCTTGTGTATCCTAGGTTTGGGGCTAATATCCACTTATCAGTGAATACATATTGTGTGAGTTTCTTTGTGAATGTGTTACCTCACTCAGGATGATGCCCTCCAGGTCCATCCATTTGCCTAGGAATTTCATAAATTCATTCTTTTTAATAGCTGAGTAGTACTCCATTGTGTACCACATTTTCTGTATCCATTCCTCTGTTGAGGGGCATCTAGGTTCTTTCCAGCTTCTGGCTATTATAAATAAGGCTGCTATGAACATAGTGGAGCATGTGTCCTTCTTACCTGTTGGGGCATCTTCTGGATATATGCCCAGGAGAGGTATTGCTGGATCCTCCGGTAGTACTATGTCCAGTTTTCTGAGGAACCGCCAAACTGATTTCCAGAGTGGTTGTACAAGCCTGCACTCCCACCAACAATGGAGGAGTGTTCCTCTTTCTCCACATCCATGCCAGCATCTGCTGTCACCTGAATTTTTGATCTTAGCCATTCTGACTGGTGTGAGGTGGAATCTCAGGGTTGTTTTGATTTGCATTTCCCTGATGATTAAGGATGTTGAACATTTTTTCAAGTGCTTCTCTGCCATTCGGTATTCCTCAGGTGAGAATTCTTTGTTCAGTTCTGAGCCCCATTTTTTAATGGGGTTATTTGATTTTCTGAAGTCCACCTTCTTGAGTTCTTTATATATGTTGGATATTAGTCCCCTATCTGATTTAGGATAGGTAAAGATCCTTTCCCAATCTGTTGGTGGTCTTTTTGTCTTATTGATGGTGTCTTTTGCCTTGCAGAAACTTTGGAGTTTCATTAGGTCCCATTTGTCAATTCTCGATCTTACAGCACAAGCCATTGCTGTTCTGTTCAGGAATTTTTCCCCTGTGCCCATATCTTCAAGGCTTTTCCCCACTTTCTCCTCTATAAGTTTCAGTGTCTCTGGTTTTATGTGAAGTTCCTTGATCCACTTAGATTTGACCTTAGTACAAGGAGATAAGTATGGATCGATTCGCATTCTTCTACACGATAACAACCAGTTTTGCCAGCACCAATTGTTGAAAATGCTGTCTTTCTTCCACTGGATGGTTTTAGCTCCCTTGTCGAAGATCAAGTGACCATAGGTGTGTGGGTTCATTTCTGGGTCTTCAATTCTATTCCATTGGTCTACTTGTCTGTCTCTATACCAGTACCATGCAGTTTTTATCACAATTGCTCTGTAGTAAAGCTTTAGGTCTGGCATGGTGATTCCGCCAGAAGTTCTTTTATCCTTGAGATGACTTTTTGCTATCCTAGGTTTTTTGTTATTCCAGACAAATTTGCAAATTGCTCCTTCCAATTCGTTGAAGAATTGAGTTGGAATTTTGATGGGGATTGCATTGAATCTGTAGATTGCTTTTGGCAAGATAGCCATTTTTACAATGTTGATCCTGCCAATCCATGAGCATGGGAGATCTTTCCATCTTCTGAGATCTTCCTTAATTTCTTTCTTCAGAGATTTGAAGTTTTTATCATACAGATCTTTCACTTCCTTAGTTAGAGTCACGCCAAGATATTTTATATTATTTGTGACTATTGAGAAGGGTGTTGTTTCCCTAATTTCTTTCTCAGCCTGTTTATTCTTTGTATAGAGAAAGGCCATTGACTTGTTTGAGTTTATTTTATATCCAGCTACTTCACCGAAGCTGTTTATCAGGTTTAGGAGTTCTCTGGTAGAATTTTTAGGGTCACTTATATATGCTATCATATCATCTGCAAAAAGTGATATTTTGACTTCCTCTTTCCCAATTTGTATCCCCTTGATCTCCTTTTGTTGTCGAATTGCTCTGGCTAATACTTCAAGTACTATGTTGAAAAGGTAGGGAGAAAGTGGGCAGCCTTGTCTAGTCCCTGATTTTAGTGGGATTGCTTCCAGCTTCTCTCCATTTACTTTGATGTTGGCTACTGGTTTGCTGTAGATTGCTTTTATCATGTTTAGGTATGGGCCTTGAATTCCTGATCTTTCCAAAACTTTTATCATGAATGGGTGTTGGATCTTGTCAAATGCTTTTTCTGCATCTAACGAGATGATCATGTGGTTTTTGTCTTTGAGTTTGTTTATATAATGGATTACATTGATGGATTTTCGTATATTAAACCATCCCTGCATCCCTAGAATAAAACCTACTTGGTCAGGATGGATGATTGCTTTAATGTGTTCTTGGATTCGGTTAGCGAGAATTTTATTGAGGATTTTTGCATCGATATTCATAAGAGAAATTGGTCTGAAGTTCTCTATCTTTGTTGGGTCTTTCTGTGGTTTAGGTATCAGAGTAATAGTGGCTTCATAAAATGAGTTGGTTAGAGTACCTTCTACTTCTATTTTGTGAAATAGTTTGTGCAGAACTGGAATTAGATCTTCTTTGAAGGTCTGATAGAACTCTGCACTAAACCCTTCTGGTCCTGGGCTTTTTTTGGTTGGGAGACTATTAATAACTGCTTCTATTTCTTTAGGTGATATGGGACTGTTTAGATGGTCAACTTGATCCTGATTCAACTTTGGTACCTGGTATCTGTCCAGAAATTTGTCCATTTCGTCCAGGTTTTCCAGTTTTGTTGAGTATAGCCTTTTGTAGAAGGATCTGATGGTGTTTTGGATTTCTTCAGGATCTGTTGTTATGTCTCCCTTTTCATTTCTGATTTTGTTAATTAGGATTTTGTCCCTGTGCCCTTTAGTGAGTCTAGCTAAGGGTTTATCTATCTTGTTGATTTTCTCAAAGAACCAACTCCTCATTTGGTTAATTCTTTGAATAGTTCTTCTTGTTTCCACTTGGTTGATTTCACCCCTAAGTTTGATTATTTCCTGCCGTCTACTCCTCTTGGGTGAATTTGATTGCTTTTTTTCTAGGGCTTTTAGATGTGTTGTCAAGCTGCTAGTATGTGCTGTCTCCCGTTTCTTCTTGGAGGCACTCAGAGCTATGAGTTTCCCTCTTAGAAATGCTTTCATTGTGTCCCATAGGTTTGGGTACGTTGTGGCTTCATTTTCATTAAACTCTAAAAAGTCTTTAATTTCTTTCTTTATTCCTTCCTTGACCAAGGTATCATTGAGAAGAGTGTTATTCAGTTTCCACGTGAATGTTGGCTTTCCATTATTTATGTTGTTATTGAAGATCAGTCTTAGGCCATGGTGGTCTGATAGGATACATGGGACAATTTCAATATTTTTGTATCTATTGAGGCCTGTTTTGTGACCAATTATATGGTCAATTTTGGAGAAGGTCCCGTGAGGTGCTGAGAAGAAGGTATATCCTTTTGTTTTAGGATAAAATGTTCTGTAGATATCTGTCAGGTCCATTTGTTTCATAACTTCTGTTAGTTTCACTGTGTCCCTGTTTAGTTTCTGTTTCCATGATCTGTCCTTTGAAGAAAGTGGTGTGTTGAAGTCTCCCACTATTATTGTGTGAGGTGCAATGTATGCTTTGAGCTTTACTAAAGTGTCTCTAATGAATGTGGCTGCCCTTGCATTTGGTGCGTAGATATTCAGAATTGAGAGTTCCTCTTGGAGGATTTTACCTTTGATGAGTATGAAGTGTCCCTCCTTGTCTTTTTTGATAACTTTGGGTTGGAAGTCGATTTTATCCGATATTAAAATGGCTACTCCAGCTTGTTTCTTCAGTCCATTTGCTTGGAAAATTGTTTTCCAGCCTTTCACTCTGAGGTAGTGTCTGTCTTTTTCCCTGAGATGGGTTTCCTGTAAGCAGCAGAATGTTGGGTCCTGTTTGTGTAGCCAGTCTGTTAGTCTATGTCTTTTTATTGGGGAATTGAGTCCATTGATATTAAGAGATATTAAGGAAAAGTAATTGTTGCTCCCTTTTATTTTTGTTGTTAGAGTTGGCATTCTGTTCTTTTGGCTGTCTTCTTTTTGGTTTGTTGAATGATTACTTTCTTGGTTGTTCTAGGGCGTGATTTCCGTCCTTGTATTGCTTCTTTTCTGTTATTATCCTTTGAAGGGCTGGATTCGTGGAAAGATATTGTGTGAATTTGGTTTTGTCGTGGAATACTTTGGTTTCTCCATCTATGGTAATTGAGAGTTTGGCCGGGTATAGTAGCCTGGGCTGGCATTTGTGTTCTCTTAGTGTCTGTATAACATCTGTCCAGGCTCTTCTGGCTTTCATAGTCTCTGGTGAAAAGTCTGGTGTAATTCTAATAGGCCTTCCTTTATATGTTACTTGACCTTTCTCCCTTACTGCTTTTAATATTCTATCTTTATTTAGTGCATTTGTTGTTCTGATTATTATGTGTTGGGAGGAATTTCTCTTCTGGTCCAGTATATTTGGAGTTCTGTAGGCTTCTTGTATGATCATGGGCATCTCTTTTTTTATGTTTGGGAAGTTTTCTTCTATTATTTTGTTGAAGATATTAGCTGGCCCTTTAAGTTGAAAATCTTCATTTTCATCAATTCTTATTATCCGTATGTTTGGTCTTCTCATTGTGTCCTGGATTACCTGGATGTTTTGAGTTAGGATCCTTTTGCATTTTGTATTTTCTTTGACTGTTGTGTCGATGTTCTCTATGGAATCTTCTGCACCTGAGATTCTCTCTGCCATTTCTTGTATTCTGTTGCTGATGCTCGCATCTATGGTTCCAGATCTCTTTCCTAGGGTTTCTATCTCCAGCGTTGCCTCGCTTTGGGTTTTCTTTATTGTGTCTACTTCCCCTTTTAGTTCTAGTATGGTTTTGTTCATTTACATCACCTGTTTGGATGTGTTTTCCTGTTTTTCTTTAATGATTTCTACCTGTTTGGCTGTGTTTTCCTGCTTTTCTTTAAGGGCCTGTAACTCTTTAGCAGTGCTCTCCTGTAATTCTTTAAGTGACTTATGAAAGTCCTTCTTGATGTCCTCTATCATCATCATGAGAAATGTTTTTAAATCTGGGTCTAGATTTTCGGTTGTGTTGGGGTGCCCAGGACTAGGTGGGGTGGGAGTGCTGCGTTCTGATGATGGTGAGTGGTCTTGATTTCTGTTAGTAGGATTCTTACGTTTGCCTTTCGCCATCTGGTAATCTCTGAAGCTAGCTGTTTTAGTTGTCACTGTTAAGAGCTTGTTCTTCAGGTGACTCTGTTAGCCTCTATGAGCAGACCTGGAGGGTAGCACTCTCCTTAGTTTCAGTGGGCAGAGTATTCTCTGCAGGCAAGCTCTCTTCTTGCAAGGCAGGTACCCAGATATCTGGTGTTCGAACCAGACTCCTGGCAGAAGTTGTGTTCCACTCACTAGAGGTCTTAAAATCACGTGTGGAATCCTGTGTGGGCCCTTGCGGGTGTCAGGCGACTCAGCTGGCAAGGTAGCCCGGGGCTTGAGTGGAGTGGAAGGGGTTTGTGCCCCAGATCAAGCCTGGGTAGCCTGCTTCCCTATGTACCGCAGTCTCAAGTTCCGCACGATTGGATTGGGGCAGGCGCTGTGTTCCACTCACCAGAGGTCTTAGGGTCCCGTGGGGAGTCCCGTGTGGGCCCTTGCGGGTGTTGGGCAAGACTCTGCTGGCAAGGTAGCCCGGGGCTCGAGTCTCGAGTCGAGCAGAAGGGACTTGTGCCCCAGATCAGGCCCGGGTAGCCTGCTTCCCTATGTACCGCAATCTCAAGTTCCACGTGATTGGATTGGGGCAGGCGCTGTGTTCCACTCACCAGAGGTCTTAGGGTCCCGTGGGGAGTCCTGTGTGGGCCCTTGCGGGTGTTGGGCAAGACTCTGCTGGCAAGGTAGCCCGGGGGTCGAGTCTCGAGTCGAGCAGAAGGGACTTGTGCCCCAGATCAGGCCCGGGTAGCCTGCTTCCCTATGTACCGCAATCTCAAGTTCCACGTGATTGGATTGGGGCAGGCGCTGTGTTCCACTCACCAGAGGTCTTAGGGTCCCGTGGGGAGTCCTGTGTGGGCCCTTGCGGGTGTTGGGCAAGACTCTGCTGGCAAGGTAGCCCGGGGCTCGAGTCTCGAGTCGAGCAGAAGGGACTTGTGCCCCAGATCAGGCCCGGGTAGCCTGCTTCCCTATGTACTGCAGTCTCAAGTTCCGCGTGATTGGATTGGGGCAGGCGCTGTGTTCCACTCACCAGAGGTCTTAGGGTCCCGTGGGGAGTCCCGTGTGGGCCCTTGCGGGTGTTGGGCAAGACTCTGCTGGCAAGGTAGCCCGGGGCTCGAGTCGAGCGGAAGGGACTTGTGCCCCAGATCAGGCCCGGGTAGCCTGCTTCCCTATGTACCGCAGTCTCAAGTTCCGCGCGATTGGATTGGGGCAGGCACTGTGTTCCACTCACCAATGGTCTTAGGGTCCCGTGGGGAGTCCCGTGTGGGCCCTGCGGGTGTTGGGCAAGCCACTATATACTCTTATGTATGCTTGGTTCTCAGCTAGTGGAACTGTTTAGGAAGGGTTAGGACCTGTAGCCTTGTTGGAAGAGGTGGGTAACTGGTTAGCTACTCCCCTCCTCCTTCTCCTCCTTCTTCCTCTCTGTCTCTCTGTGTGTCTCTGTCTGTGTGTCTGTGTGTGTGTGTCTGTGTGTGTGTCTCTGTCTGTCTCTGTCTCTGTCTCTCTCTCTCTCTCTCTCTCCCTCTCTCTCTCTCTCTCTCTCTCCCCCTCTCTCTCTCCCCCCCCCCTCTCTCTCTCTCTGGAACAGAATGTAAGCTCTCAGTCCCTCCCATGCCTGTCTGCCTACATCCTGCTCCATGCCATTATGATAATGGACTAAGTCTCTGAAACTGTAAACAAGCCTTCAATTAATACTTTCTTTTTATAAGAGTTGCTTTGTCCCTGATGTCTCTTTATAGCAACAGAACAGGGACTAAGATAGGAGTAGTACGAGGGGTAGGGTATTGCTGTGACCATCCTGGCCATGTTGTTGTTTGGAAGAATATAGAAGACTTTGGGATTTCGGACTTAAAAGGTGGTTGAATGCTTTAAGCAGAGCTTAATGGGCAATCCTAGTAGGAGTATGTAAGACAATAGAATTGAGGACAAGGTGGACTGTGGAAGTCTGGCTCAAGAAGCTTCAGAGGAAAAGAGTATTATTGACAGCCCATTCTTGTGATATTTTGGCAAAGAATATGACTGCTTTTTGCCATTTTCTGAAGCTAAATTGAAGAGTCTTGAATTAATGACTTTGGTCAGAGGAGATTTCAGGATAGCCTAGCATTGGTTGTATAATAAATTTATTAGTGATCACTCTTATGAGATCTACAGTGAAATGGAACAAACAAGGTGCAGAGATATACAAAGGGCACAGCCTGAGGAGAAAAGGAGCACCAGGAAATATAAGGTAGAAAGTCCTGTGTTCAAGGAAGATAAATGTTTAAAGAAAGGCCTGTTTCAAATAGAATAAAAGTAGTGGTACCCTCAGAGCAAGAATCACTTAGCCAAGCTTCTAAGGTGTGAAAAGGAGTTAAAGGAAAACTTAGGCAGCAAAGGAAACCGCCAACAATCAAAGCTTATGCAAAATTAAGTCAAGGATGGGTCCAGGTCCTAGCTTCAGGCATATAGTTCTGGATTTAGATTCAAGAAGGATACAGAAGATGATTGTAGACTCTCCCTCCACAGTTAAGTCGCCAAGGTAACACGTAGCAAGGAATCACAGAATGGATGCCCAAAGAGGGATAAGTCAGTAGCTAAGTATAGTTAATATTAGTATTTTTAATTATTAAGTATGCCTACAGTTCATATAAGTCTTATTAATAGCACTTGTTATATTTGAAGGGAATGAAGGTAATAATACTAGTTGTGATCAAGAGTTAATAAAAGCCAATGCATATATCACTGTATTCAAATACCCAGAAGACTAATTGAAGAAATCTTAAGAGCTGCTATTGAGCCATAAAATTTCTCATGTACATCATGTAGTATGTATCCACATGTAATCAAGTTTTAAATTCAGTAATGATTTCTTGAAGCTCGGCTGTCACTGGCCAGGAAAACAAAATGTCTCAATTCCCAAAAGTACTATATTTGGAATATTATTCACAGATAAAGCATGATTGTGCTCTGATGAGAAGAAGAGCATCTATCTTTATGCTCTGGAAGTCAAATATGCTCATGGCCATAGGCAGCCCTCACAGTTGGCTTTATAAGCACCACTACTACTTCAAATAATTTGGGTGGAAGTTTGTCAACCTATTTCCCTATTGTTGGAGATGAGCTATTATTTCTCTATTCAAACCATTCTATTTCCAGTGTTGCCCCTTCAAAGAAAGGTAGACCATCAACTTGAGTGACATACAGGAAAATAAAATATTATCCTAGCATAATAGAAGAAATTCCAAAGCTGGGAAGTAACTGGTAGAACGTGTGTGCATACCTAGCACTCATTAGACACTAAAGTACTAATATAACCAATACAATAGAATGAAGACTCCCACTGGCATAATGATTGTTGTGAAAATCTGGTGGAGGAGGTAAATAATTAATTATAAATTATGATACTACTGAAAATGTTGAGCACACTCTAAACTGTAGCATAAACAAATGTAACTCAAAAATATGATTTAGCTTCTAGCACCCATGCTGAATTTCATTTATGCTCTGCAGCCAGAACTCTTACACACACAGTTACTCAAATTCTGTGCTGATATATTTCTACCTATTAATTTATGTGCAGTTCCTGGAACATAGATGCCATATTGCTCATCCAAAAGATATAATGTATTACTTACGTAGTCTCACCAAAGACGAGTTATTCTCAGGACATTTCATATTTGGTAGTACTCCAGATATGAATATAGATGGGTTCCTGACAGCTGTGTTCAGCAATACAGACAACATAGAGTGGCCCAAGAGGCATCAGCAGAATCTTCAAGCCAGCTTTATTTGGTACTAGATCAGATTCCCTTGAAAATAAACAATATAACAGTGAGTTTGTAACAAGTATTCACAGGAACCCTTTGGGAAATTAAATACTTTATTATTAAAAATTGATAGTTCACAATGGAAAACATGTTAAAGGGTAAAAGTCAATTTATTGTATATATTTGCAAGTGACTTTAGACATTTTAAAGTATCCAATAATAGGAATTGGAGAGATGCCTTGGTTGTTAAGAGTGCTTACTCTTCTCGCAGACAACTCAGGTTCAGGTTTCGGGATCCACGTGGAAGCTCACAATTGCCAATAATTCCAGTTCTTGGGAATTTGATGCCCTCCTATGGTTTCTGTGGTTCCCACCTGTAAATTATTCATATAAATTAATGCAGACAAACATGTACATAAAAACAATTACATAAATCAATAAAAAACTTTAAAATTACTCAATTATAAACAAACTCCAATTTCACCGAGATATGTTTTATCTCTAAAGTTTGTTAAATAACAATTATGACAATTGGTGAGACCAGGAAAATGAACACTCTCATATGTGACATGCAGTAATAAAATGTAGGAAAGCTTTATGAAAGCACAATTTGTGATAATTGTAAAGACAGGCTCATATCTGAAAATTCTTATTAAGATATAACCCTATATTATAACAACAAAATTACACAAAGTTAATCATAGAAAGAGAATGAAAAATCCCAATGTGTTTGCAAGCAATCTACATGGTCAGCTTCAGATAGAAGATTGAAAATCCTTAGTGAACATATGTAGTGGACCCCTAAGGATCTGACAACACAGATAAAGACCTTCATAATGATCAAGTGGTCTCTGGGCTGCAAAATTAAGTGAGATAAACAAATTTTAATGAGATGCTTATACTCTGCTCTTTTGTGTGAATGAGAAAGAAATGCTTAAACATGTGCACCGAGGAATAAAAGAGCTATTGCCTACAGAACTTAGGGGTTGCAGCTGGATAGAAGAACTTGGAAGTAATAGAGGAAAAATATGGGGCAAGACTGGGATGCTTACAACACATGTGGTGTAGTGGACATGTATATTTTCAGATGGTATCAGCCAATCTATATTAAAAAATATAGCATAAACTGTATGTTTCAAATTGGTACATAGAAGGTTTAGCCAAATACTATTTGCACTGATGCTCCAATATCAAATGATAAAATACGATTTTTGAATTAGAAATGGTAAATTTCTTTCTCTGTACCATTCACTCCCTTTTGGATATTGTGTTTAGTTGGGAAAGAGGTACAGCTGAGTGGCTATGAAATTCTTGAATCATTTTTCTGCAAAATTTAAAATTGTTGAAAATGATCAGTTCCTTCATGATTCTCTGGATGCTTTATTTGATATAAAAATATGTATTTGGTATGTGATGCTATAGGATTATGAATACACCATCTGGCCATAGGAGCCCCAGTTGGTTTCAGAAGACAGGAAATCATAAATTCAAGTTAGAAAGTTAAGTACGAAAATGAAGTAGAGAAGTTGTCGTATGGTCACTTTACCTATGAGCAGTGTCTTTAGAGAGGTCTTTGGGAGCTAAATCAAAATTCCCATGTGCTTCTCAGCTGAAGACGCAGTCACCTGGGTCTCCTGAGCATTCACTTGTCCTGAAGTGGGCTAAATGAGACATCAGCACGCTGGCTCCAGCCGTCACACTCTAAGTGGGTCACTGCTGAAACTGCGTGATGAATGTGGTTGCTACAACGGGAAATTATAAAGAGATCCTCTTAGCAGGCATTCAGCTGCCAAGCAAATTAGCACAAAAAAATGTACAAAAGGAAGCATGTAAATGATTTAGTAATTTCTATCTACATATCCGTTAAGCATTTTTATTAAAATGGCAAGACATTGTTCTCTGGGTGATTAATGAGGCCCCTATAAATAAAAGGCTTGGTCAAAATACTAACAGTTCAATTCTTTGGAGTGTTGCACATTCAGAGAATGGGGCTATTTATTACTGCTTCCATTACACAAAGATATCCTCTGCAGGGAGTCATTTTCAAATTGGTTTAATTACATTGTAACTAATTTTAATTTGATTAAGATTTGCAGTGTCTATACATTGCCTTTCAAGTGAAATAAAGGGATTAAGAATGTATAATTAGATATGAAGTCCTTCTGCAGAGAGAGGCTGTGAACTGGAGAAGTGTGTTCTTGTACTTGAACCCATCTATTGGCTTCCAAGGGAATGTGCCAAAAGACCGGGCAGAAATATTCCATCTTGCATGGCTATTGCAGATTTATTTTATGCAACAGACACTTGCTCTCTTCTGTATGTGCCAAGGCAGAAGGCATGGGAAGGTTTGTCTATGTTGTATGTATCATCTTGTTCAAGGAGAATTTAAGTCTGTATCCCAGATCGTGTTTCTTGGATGTAAGTTGCTTCTTTTGTCAGTTTTGAAAAACAGTAAGTTTATACAGAGATACCAAGGTTAAGAAAATCCCCAGAATGAATGTCATTTTCTGTCACACTGAAAAGAGTCTGAGGCATCTGTACTCTCAGCATATGGCTGATGAATGCCTCTAAATTACAGTACCCAGCAGAAGACTCTGCCTCAGCAGTTGCTCCTGCAAATGACCTAGGTCATTTTTAATGGGAAAGCCCATCTTACTGACCTAGCTGTGAAATACATAGCCCTGTCTGTTGCAGTGCCTTCAACTTTCAATGTATTTTTCTTTTCTTCAAGAGGACATTAGGACCATGTGGCTGACAACGATGGAATAAGTAACTACATGTATGTGTTTGGTAAGTACTTTTGTTGCAGATACTACAATGTAGCAGACATTGGCAGTTGACAAAGAGCTGCATGGTTCGGGCTTACTTCAAGAGATCTGTCTCCAGTTCTAGATTTTCTGATTCATGTTGTGTGAGTTAGGGCTCCAGATCTGGCTATCACGAATGCATTTATCCAAGAGAATATAAATAAATAACTAGAGTAAAGGAAACAATATCACAGTTCTCTACCTATATACACTGGTGCTGGATGTGGGAGAAACCAGAATCCTAAGGCATACCATTGTCAGTGACTTTGACACATAATCAGGAAGAATCTTTCTGTTCTAAAACTCATTTAAGCATGTCCAGATTTGGCATGGGTTGCAATAAAATTGCAAGGATTTTCTGATCATCTTATAACTCTATCTGTGACAGAAACATCAAGGAACTATGTCACAAATTGTAGCAAATGGAACTTCCCAGAACTCTGCATTACTTGACACATCATTCCAGGATGTACACTTAGCTAAAGTACCCTTGAGGAAGATAAAGCCTATCAATATAGCAAAATAGCAGAATAGAAAAAAAATGAATATGGAGTTTCCCTTTTTGCATACCCTGGTGTTTCTTTTCCTGGTTTCATTAGATAAACTGGCTCTCTTGAGGCTATATTTCTCTTCATTTTTGAAACTTTTAGAGTGGGTCACCTCTGCTGTGAGGGTGGTAAAAATGGAAATATTGAATAAACATTAGTCCACAGAAGCAAATTGTTCCTCTGTTAAGAGTTTCTCCTCTTTATATGCCTTTTCTAAAGAGCCTTTTGAGTTCCCTCCTCTCCTTTCTCCTATTTTAATATAACTGAGTGGAAATGGACTTCCCTAGAATGTGTTCTTCACAAATGTTAGATGACATATTCAGCAGAGGCATCAAGGTTCTTACTAAAATCCGTCATCCAGCACTGAGATATACTGTATACTGTTCCCCATTTGCTCATTTGTAAGACCTTGTGTCTTAGTCAGGGTTTCTATTCCTGCACAAACATCATGACCAAGAAGCAAGTTAGGGAGGAAAGGGTTTATTTGGCTTACACTTCCATGCTGCTGTTCATCTCCAAAGGAAGTCAGGACTGGAACTCAAGCAGGTCAGGGAGCAGGAGCTGATGCAGAGGCCATGGAGGAATGTTCTTTATTAGCTTGCCTCTCCTGGCTTGCTCAGCCTGCTCTCTTATAGAACCAATATTACCAGCCCAAAGATGGTCCCACCCACAAGGGGCCCTTCCCCCTTGATCACTAATTGAGAAAATGCCTTACAGTTGGATCTCATGGAGGCATTTCCTCAACTGAAGCTCCTTTCTCTGTGATAACTCCAGCTGTGTCAAGTTGACACAAAACTAGCCAGTACAGCTTGCATACACTAAGTAGGTCTACTATCCCAATGAAATAATTTATATTATTTATAATTATTACTAAGTAGGTCTACTATCTCAATGAAATAATTTATATCATTATAAGTATCATCGTTATAATTTTAAAAGAGGTGGTTTGGGCTGGAGAGATGGCTCAGTGGTGAAGAGCACTGACTGTTCATCCAGAGGTCCTGAGTTCAATTCCCAGCAACCACATGGTGACTCACAACCATCTGTAATGGGATCAGATGCCCTCTTTTGGTGTGTCTGAAGACAGCAACAGTGTACTCACATAAAATGAATAAATAAATCAAGAAGGAAAGAAAGAGAGAGAGAGAGAAAGAAAGAAAGAGAAAGAAAAAAAGGAAGAAAGAAAGGCAGAGAGAGAGAGAGAGAGAGAAAGGGAGAAACAGGAAGAAAAGAGAGAGAGAAAGAAAAAGAAAAAAGAATGAAAGGAAGAGAAGAGAGATTGTTCCATTTATTTTGACATTTTTTTCTATATTTTTGGCTTATTTTTCTCCTCTCATTCTTCAGAACTGTGGCTGCCCCTATAGATTCACAATTAATATCTCTCTTATTTCCTTTTATAGTAGTGCTATATACTCAATAGCTTGTGTGTTTTCACAAGAGTGTCCAGTAGGCATCTCAAATTAATACATGCTCAGCACCCCTTCATGTGCTGTCCTTTCAGTCTGCTAAGCTAGTGGTCCTTCATCTAGGACAAATGCTTCATCCAGCTGGCAGACCTAGAGCTCCCCTGTACTTGTCTTTCATCTCACACATTAATCATCAAGTCATTTTGGCTCCATCTTCAAAACAATTCCCAAATCTGATCATTTCACCACTCTTGCTTTGCCAGGGACAGATGTCTGGTCACCCCAAACCTTGACGGATGCAGCATCTCTTAGAGGAGTGTCACAGCTTTCCCGTTTGTGCCCCTGCGGGACATTCTCTCCATCAAATACAAAACTGTCTTCTCAAATCCAAAGACCATGCACTTGTGCTTTTTAAAATTCTGCAACACTTTCCTATCACAAAACACAGCTCTGTGGCTCACAACTCATTCTGGTCCTAGCTTGACTGTATGCTTCCTATCCTCTCTCTCTCTCTCTCTCTCTCTCTCTCTCTCTCTCTCTCTCTCTCTCTCTCTCTCTCTCCCTCCCTCCCTCCCTCCCTCCCTCCCTCTCTCCCTTTCCCTCTCCCTCTCCCTCTCCCTCTCCCTCTCTCTCTCTCTCTCTCTCTCTCTCTCTCTCTCTCTCTCTCTCTCTCTCTGTGTGTGTGTGAAGTTGGCTCCAGAAAAACAGGACTATTTGTGGAGCACACTGCATTTGCTCTTGCCCCAAGGAGGCTAATTCCTGAAGTGCTTCTCTATCTTTATTCCATCTCTCTTCTTAGGGTAACCTTGACTGTATCTTCCTCCTGCAGCATCACATCCTGCTCTGAAGATTCTCATTCTATATATAGCACTTATCAACTTCTGAGGTGTGTTTTTTTTTTTTATTGTCTCTTATTTATTGCCTTCTTTGCCCATACCAGATAAGATTGATAAGGGGATGGATTTGATTTTCTTGCTGGCACTCTAAAATCGCTCCAAACCAGAAGGGCTCCTCATGGCTTTGCTGACCTCCTTTGTGATGGAATGCTGCTGTTCTCAGCAGAGCACAATGTTTTCAGAGTATCTCTCACCTGCTACTTTCATCTATTGCTCCAACCACTGCCCAACGCATCATGAGAGACAAAATAACCCACCAGAAGAGGCAATATCCCACATCCCACCACTAGGAACATACATTAGATTCTCCCTCTGCCTTCTTCTCACCCTCATATATGGAGCCAAGAACATACAATGATATAGAAAACAATGGCCTCCAGCTTTTCAAAGGCAAGAGAAAGAGCTCACAATGTCCAGTTATGCAAAATATTGTCACATATAAGGCACATGATTCTATTTACATACAAACAGAAAATAATAAAGCACAGGCAAAAATGAAGGGAATATGGTTACTAATAGCATTATTCTGAGGGGTGTTTCATGTGCATTCCTAGTTAACATTATATACAAGAAGAAAATGGTTATAATCCTTATGAAAACCAAAGGCAGGGAACAGGGAGACGAGTCCTTAGGTGACAGGGCTTGCTGCCCAGGACCTACATAACAGAAGAGAAAGTATTCTCTGCTGCTAAATGACTGTGCTGTGTCCAGGGAAAAGAGTCCAGCTCCTTTGTCCTCTGAGACTCACACTCCTGCTGCTCTGAATGGTCTGGAGACTCTATCCACACTCCAGCCAGATAGACTACACCCTACTGCTCCCAGTTCACTGAAAAAAACTGTTATTCCCTCACTGGTGTCCATGTTCCTGAATATCTCTGCCACATCCACCAGGCATTCTGCTCTGCTCAAAATGCCCAAAATGAAATATTTTGCTTTTTCTTTTCATCATGCCCAAACTCTGCTCCAGAAAGCAGTGCTATATATGTATATATAGTACTTCCTTTCAACCTTTGGGCCAATGAAGCAGTAATCATATGCTGCTGCCTCCCCAAAATACTGATTATTGTCATTTATAAATCCTCAATCACCAACATTGATAGAGCCATCAGGTAGCTAGAGTGGTTCTATAAACTAAATATTCTTGAAATAGGTAAACTATTTCACTATCTATCAAAACTCCAGGTTTTGGGGCAGGTTTTCTTGAGTTTATCAGCCTAGAAAGTCCTGAGAAACAGGAAGCAGGCCTGCTTAGTCACCATCAATGGATAATATCTAGGCATTATAATGTAAGACAGTTATTCTCCTTTCACACGTACATCTTCTCTGTAACCCAGTGACAGTAAAAGGTACTTTCACTTGAACCACCAAGTATGACCCCAGGGTAGATCTCTGGAACTAAGAATTAACACACTGAATGCTCCATTCAGTGCCATTTTCTCCCCACCTGGCTCACCACTGGCATTCTACCTAGTACCAACAATGTCTCCCCTGTGTGGACAGGCTAGAGATGGCAAACCGCTATGGCATCCAGGGGCAGTGATCCAGGAGCTAGCAGTAAAGGGTAGGAGTGAGGGGAACACAAAGATATTGATGAGTGGCCACAGAGGCATTGATGAACAAAAGCAATAGCATTTAGGACCCAGACCGATGACTAAGGTTGTCTTATAGCAGTTGTATATTTTTTTAAATTGCTAATGGAGACCATCTTGAATATTCTTTAAAAATTAAATAGAAAATTTTCCAGGTCAATGGATGTGATCATTCTGATCTGATCACTCTATGTTTTATTGAATGTCACACCAGATTTCTTGAGTGTGTAAAAGGCTTTAAATATCTTGAACTCTTCCATTACCACTCCCAGAAATTTCAATTCTCCTGTTATATTCTCTCAAGCTTAAAAAAAACAAAAACAAAAAAAAAAAAAAAACACCATTGTTCATAACAAGATCGGATAACAACAAAATCTCTTTTGCCTAACTTTTGTTTCTTTTATAATACGTAAAGAGACAAGAAGCCATGCCTTTTGCCCCTGGGAAAAGACCCTTAGGAAACTTTTTCTCAGATCTCTTATGTTAGTAAAACTTCAAGATAAACCTGGGATGCCAACAAATCTGGAAAACCACATCAAATAATTACGGAAAGGAGAAGTCGGAAGGGGAACAAGTTAGGATTTACATTGAAGCAATTATTCTGATGCTCAACAGGAGGCTGGACGTGGCTACTATGAGAGACAGCCAATGTATTTAAGGCATTTTCCTTTAGGACCCCCCCAGAGGGCATTATGGTGAAAGTCCAGTAAGCATCTTATAGGCAAATCCTTGTGACATGTGTCCTGAGCATTATCCATAAAAACCTCCATCTCTGGGGAAAGGACTTTACAAAGGGTCATCACAAATTGTAAAAGGACATTGCTACCACTCTTACATTACCAGAGGAGATAACTGGAGTTAAAGCACGAGAGGAACCCTTGCAAATGTCAGAGCCCTAGGGTATATACACCCAAGGACTGGTATGCCATTACAGCACTACAGACTGCTTCCCAACACCAAATTTTATCACTACTACACAAACAACTGGTGGAAAACCTGCATAGCTACAGATGGGTTCTTTCTGACAAGGAATAGAGCTACTCAAAGCCAACAGAGGAGGGCAGAATGAGGACAGTAAAGGAATTTTAGGCCATTGGCTCCTACAGCTGCAACAGAATTGTTGAGAAAAAACATCACCACCAGTCTATTCATCTGACTGCATGGACACATAAAGGTTCCAAGGAATTCTTAAATATTATTCTCATTAAGTTAAAACAATAAAATACATTTATAAAAAGTTCTTTACAATGTGCTGAAGAGAAAATATGTAGCAACAAATGTACATATTGAAGGATAAAAATAGCTAAAATTAATCATCCCAACTCAAAAAAGCAAAGGAGGAACAGGATCAAGAGGAAGAGAAGTAAAAGGAGGAGGAAGGGCAGGAGAGATACAACCTGTGCATTTAAGTTACTGTTAAATTGTACCAAACATTAGGACAGGACATGGAAGCAAGTCTCATGAGCAAATGACACGCAAAGGGAATGGTTTTGGGTCCATCCCATCAGTCCACCTCACGGCTAACATCAAAGTCAACAGAGACTTCATGAGAATGAAGGAGTGACAGAGCTACCTCTCTCTAACATCAACACACAAACACCTTCAACACCAAATTAGCAAATCAAGCCTGATATATAAATATGGTATGCACCCCTCCCACATGGGATTGATCCCAGGAAGTAAGCTCATTGTCCTCTACAATTTAAAGGTTTGTGAAAGCCCAGACTATCAGATCGTTTGGCAATAAAATTCAACACCTTTACTGATAATTTTTTATCAATAAAATATATACCAAATTCAAATAAGACTACAACATTTTTAACTTTATTATAACCATGTACAAACCATCTGACTGACACCACTCAGTCATGAACAATACAGTGATTCATTCTTTCATATTTCCTATACAACATCATCTGAGGGCCTAGCTAGTGAGACAAAAAAGCAAAAGGCATAGATACCTGCGAAGGAGATGATGGGACATTTTTGGTGGAAAATCTCAACGATGCATCAGAGACAAGAGAAGGAAAAAGGAGGAAGAAGAGGACCAGAGGAAGAGGAGAGAAAAAGAACAGCGAGGTAGCATAGTACACGTCCGCTTAACGTTTGCACAGAGCAACAGCAAATAACTGGAACTTAAATAGAAAAGTTAATGTTTGAAGTCAAAACGAGATGGATTAATTTGTTTGCTGAGTCTGGTCAAGTATTAATCAAATTTGGTAACTGCCAAAGATAAAAGCAGAAAATAATATATACCCTGACAGTCAATATTTGCTTGGTTTACCAGTATTTTGTTCCTAACGTTGTTCAGACTCTTGATCTCTCTAAGACTAATATTCACAACATCTATGAAGAACAGATGTGACCAAATGTAATTGCCTTGTGTGGTGTTCCACTCTTGTAATCCCGGTACTTGATACAGTGAGTCAGGAGGATTGCTCTATAGCAAGACCTTGTTTCAACAGCAACAAATACTAGATACTTGGAAATAATTGCTATAATTTAAATAATCTCACTACAAGTATACATTTGGACAGCAGATGAGTTAGTCATCTTCAATAGTATAAAGAAACAGCAAGGCTAACTGATTAATCACAAACATGTGCCAACCACTTGATTTAGGGATCTGGTTAAAGCTAAGTTAGCTCTTTCACTGGTTTCTTTAGGCAGAGCTTTAATGCACTGAGGATGAAGAAACCTGGAGTCCTGCCCATTTTCCACTACTTATAAAAATAGCTACACTACAGCCAGGCAAGTGTCACTATTGCTCTTTATTATCTCTTTAGTTGCTTCTTATCATGGAGATTTAGAGAATCTACTAACTACCTGGGTTATAAATAGATTTGGATTCTGTCAAGCAACAAGAAGGGTTTGTCAGAAAAGGCCCTAAGAGATTGTTTACGAAAGAATCATGGAATTAGTATCCATTTATGCTATGTATCCATGCTATGGTGCATTTAAATAATCTAATTACAGTCTAATTGGCAGTGATTTTTATATAAATGAAATTTTATCCTATAAAGATTATCTTGGTTTTAGCAGATGACAATGAGAACTTATTAAGGATTATTATGATGTTTATATAATTTAAGGCAGGTGAAAAAAGAATAAAGCTGGAGGAAGAAGGAGAAGTGATACTTTGAATGAGAATCTACATGCCTCCCGCCAAAAGTCTCATATGTTTGAATAGTTGGTCTCCAGATGATGGAATTACCTGGGAAGGACTAGAAAGTGTAGCCTTGTTGCAAGAGAGATATGTACCTTGAAGGGCTGAGCTTTCAAAGGTCCACTTTATCTCCAGTTAGTTCGCTCTGCCTTGTGCTTATGAATAAAGATGTGAGCTCTCAGCTACTTCTCCAGTGCCATATCTGCTTGCCTGCAGCCATGCTCCTAGCCATGGTGACAATGACTCTAACTTTCTGCAACTGTTAAGCCCAAATTAAATGCTGTCTTCTGTAAGTTTCACTAGTCATAGTGTTTTATCACAGCAATAGAAAACAAAACCAAGATGGAAGTCACATTAGGACACAATACTGAGAAATTAGGTTGCCCCAAGTCATTTCCTCAGGTAGTGTTTCTGGTCTCTTCTTCATTAAAGAGAAAACATAGAAGGAAAGTTCTTGAAGACATTACATACAAAGGGGAAAAGTAAATCTTGCTCTTGGAGATGATAAGTATATTAAGTTAGCTCCATTCTGCTAATAATGCCATAAGTGGCATACATGTGTCAAAATATCACATTATACAACATAAATATATACAATTTAGTTGTCAATTATGAATAAGTAAAGCTGAATAAAAATGTTATCTTGCTATTGTAGATCCAAGGTAGACTACACAGCATATAACCAGCTCCATATAAGCATGAATGATTTTGTTTATCATCTGAAGAAGAACATAAGCAAATATGAGGATGTTTATAGTGGACACATGATGTCATCTGTAAACATTAATGATTGCATTCATTGCATGCCATTATCAATGACAGGAGAACAAAAGCCCAGAAAAAGGATGTTTATAGTGGATGCATGATGTCACTACCTAGACTCTCAAGCCAATGCCTTAGTGTGTGCTGTGATGTGTGCAGCCCTAGCCATCGTAAATCCATCAGCTCATTTGAATCTATTTTATGGAAACTACAATATGTGTAAGTCATCATTATTTTATCATAGAACTCACAAGTTTGAGTCGAGTGAGCATTTATTGGATGATTTCTTTCCCTTGAATTCTTATGATAGAGTAATGACTTCTGGCAAATACAGAGAATCCCATAACTCAGAGTTGTGAATGGAATCATGGCTGTCAAGCCAGAATTCATCCCCATCCCTCCTTCTACAAACACCAAACAACTGTTATTTATACAGCTTGAAATACAAAAGGGTGGAGCACAGCTATAGGGTGTGTGACTAAATCACTTTAGTCAGATTTGTCTCATGTCATTGGTAATTATATATCTGGAATGTTAGAAACTTGATCATTTCAATGGTAAAGTATTTTTTGCCTTGTGTAGTTAGATCACAATTTATTGTTTTGATACACCTGAATATCTGGTTTCTGGGTTATCATGAGAAAGTTATATGATTATTCTTTTGAAATTCCCTTTGTAGGAATCTTAGTTTTCTGAAAACCCCCAATACTTTTTGGTGTATATTTAATGTTGTGGACACCATCTCCATTATTCTGTCCCATCCTTGATAACCATTGGTATTATCAGTCTTTTCAACATAATCATATTTTGGATAAGTTTCTTGGTGGCTTTTTAAAAATTTTCTTTTGACTAGTAATTATGTTCATTGTTCAATATGTACACTAGCCATTTATGTAATCTATAGCCACAAATCTTACCATCTTTTATAAATTATACCATTTCATGATTATATTGTTAAAATATCAAAATTGCATCTTGAATCCAACTATTAGTTCTGGAAATACCTCAATATGTTGCTTGCCTATTTGCATATTGAATAATATCTTCATAAGTAGATCCCAGAGAAACTACTCCGAAGCTGTGAAGTTTTCTACATTCTCATAACATCTTTCTCATTTTCTCTTTAAAAGTTTAAGTTTTTTAGTTACTTGCTTACATTTTGGAATATATTAGGCAGATGTTCAACTGAACATTGTTTCAGATACAGATATCATATTTTAGTGTTTATTGAAAAGGTCATTTTCTCTCATTTTACAACTTTACCAGCAACAAAAAAAAATTTCTATACAGGAGAGTTGGTCAAAGGTCCAGCATTTGACTCCGTGAACAAAGCTTTTGCAGCCTGGGTATTTGGAAAGGAAAGAATAGTATTTCCTGAGGAACATATAATATAATGTTTGTAGTCCGTTTCTTAAAAACTTAAATAATAGGGTTTATATAAATATACCATATTTTCTTTAACCACTCTTCAGTTAATTGACATCTAGGTTTTTTCCAGTGCCTGGATAATACGAATAAAGCTCCTGTGAAGTATTATTTAGCTATTAAAAGTATGATCATAAAATTTGTAGGCAAGTAGATAGAACTTGGAAAAAATCATTCTAACTGAGGTATTACAGACTCAGAAAGACAAATATGGTATGTACTTGCTTATAAGTGGATAATGGTTTTAAAGAAAAGGATAATTATATTATAATCCACATACCCAGAGAAGCTAAGTAACAAAGAGGGCTCAAGTTGGGAAACACACCAATCTCCCCGGAAAGGTGAAACAAAATCGATGTTATGGGTGAACTGGGGATGGGTGGGGATGGGAACAGGAGTGAATCATATGAGGGGGAGAGGTAGAGTACAAGGAGAGACGACTGGAATTGGGGTTCATTTGGGAGGTGAGATAGAAACCCAGTGCAATGGAAATCCCCAGGAATCCATAAGGGTGACCCTAGCAAAGACTCCTAGAACTTGGGGATACAGAGCCTGAACTGATCACCTTCCAGTGGAGGGATTGGAACATCAACCCATCCAGAAAATCTTAGGGCATGCCTGCAAGATGTGCTGAGGTAAAGGCAGCATGGGACTTGTGGGACTGGTTAACCAATGACTGGTCCAACTTAGGACTGATGCCACATGATGAAGCCTGACACTACCAGGAGAGCCAGGACCCTGAGTCTGCATCACCCAGAGACCTAGAATATAACCAAACACAACTGGGGGAAAGACTCAATGAAATGGTATGAAATGACTCCTCCTAATGATACTCTGCTATACTCATTAGACCAGATCCTAGCACAATAACCTTCAGAGAGACTTCATTCAGAAACTGATGGGAGCAGATGCAGAGACCCTCAGCAAAACATTAGCCAGAAATTGTGGAATCCTATTGAGTAGGAGAAGGAAGGATTGTGAGAGCTAAAGGAGTCAAGGACGCCACAAATGGCTCAGTAGAATCAGCTAAGCAGAGCTCCTAGGGGCGTTGCAGAGACTCAATCAAAAATCAGGAAGCCTGTATAGGTTTAACTTAGGTCCTCTGCATATATATTTGGTTGTATAACTTAGTATTCTTGTGGAACTACCAGCAGTGGGAGCTGGGTTGTCTCTGACAATTTGCCTATTTTGGAGACCCCTTTCCTCCTACTGGGTTGCTTTATCCAGCCTTATTATGAGGGGATGTGTATAGTCTTACTGCAACTTGATATGTAATTTTTGGTTGATGTCCCTGAAAGGCCTATACTTTTCTTACAGGAAAGGAGGATGTGTGGGTATGGGGGAGAGGAGAGGTTGGAGTCATGGTCTGGTAGGAAGAGGAGGGAGGGGAAACTACAGTCAGGATGCAACATAAGAGAGAGAAGAATACATAAAATATAATATTATAATAATAGGTTGTAGGCATACTTCCATAGACACTGTGAGTTCCTATGTGCAGCTGCCTTCCTATGTTCAAAAGATATTTAATTGTATTCATGCTCCATAGACTCTGACACCCTTCCAGACCCTTCTATGAAAAACCTTGACTGTGGGTGTCAACTGAAGGGTGCAGTATCTGTACCCTCTTTAAGATTGTGCAAAGCCAAACCACAACAAATCCCAGTATGAAAAGGTCAACTATGCACACAGTCCTATGCTTACTAGTGGAGCTATTGGCAATAGTTATCTGCTAGATAAAGAAGAGTCAGTTTCCTCTAAGATTATAGTGTCAGTAAGTCTAAATACACTCAACTGGAATATTTTAACAGCATGAATGGATCGTGAAGTTTTTTGTTTTTGTTTTTGTTTTTACAAGATTCAAAGTTGTGTGAGTAAGGAAGGGGAGTCGATCTACAAAGACTTGCAGGCAGGTGATTATCATCAAAATATGCTATACAAAAATTAAAATAACTAATAAAGACTTGAACACAAGATCCTCAGATCCTCATGAGTGAAATAAACCCTATATGATTTAGCTTCTCTCTTAGAAATAGTGAATAAGATGATTATGGATTACCAATATGATAAAGAAATGAAACCTGGCATTACCACTGTGGGAATTTTTCTTTCTTTCCCTCAGGCCAATGATTCATCTTCTCAAGTAAGCAGCTTCCTGGATCCTAAGGAAGACATGTCAACAAATATTCTTGCACTGTCTCTCAGTTGGATCTTGCTCTTTCCCAAGTCAACAATGCCTGAAGCATTCTCAGATCCCAGGGACCCTGAGTACTGCAGTTCTTTCATCCTGACAGAATAGGTAAAACATTCAACAGCTAAGTAGCCATCATTTCTGATGTGAATTCCTGCCTCCATTGGTGACCTCCATCAGAGTACTGTTAGTCCTATCTGGATCATAGGTATTGTTATTTGAGTGAGGTGAAAGGTTTTACCTTTTCTCTCTTACTGAATTCTAGCTTTATGTAGGATATAATATCTCTCAGAGCCTGTACAATGTCAGAATTCAGTACTGCACTTACATGTGCGCAAATACACTTGCACGCAGGCACACACACATACACACAAACAACAAAGATATCATTTTTAAGAGCTTAATTTGTTAATTTTTTCTGTTGTTTTAAAGTGTATATTTATTTAATTCTTTTTCATTATTTTATTTATTTACAGTCCAGCTCTTAGCCTCCTGTCAATACCCCCTCCCAGAGTCCCTAATCCCCTTCCTCCTCACCCCCCTCCATGAGAAAATGTCCCACCCCCTGCAACTAGGCCTTCCTACTTCCTGGTGCCTCAAGTCTCTTAAGGATTAGGCTTCTCTTCTCCCTCCTTGGCCAGACCATTCAGTCCCCAGCTATATATGTGTTAGGAGCCTCTGACCATCTTCTGTTGCCTGGTTGTTGGCTCAGTATCTTGAGAAATCTCAGGGGTTGGGGTTAGTTAAGACTGCTGGTCTTCCCATGAGGTCACCCTCCTCAGCTTCTTCCATCCTTCCCCTAATTCAACCATAGGTGTCCCTAATTTCAGTTCAATGGTTGGGTGTTAGTAGCTATATCTGTCTCAGTCAGCTGCTGGTCGGGCCTCTCAAAGGACAGCCATTCTAGGCTCCTGTCTGTAAGCACACCACAGCATCAGTAATAATGTCAGGCTTTGATGCCTCCTCATGAGATGGACCCCAAGTTGGGAGAGTAACTGGACTGCTTCTCCTGCCTCTTCCCCATTTTTGTCCCTGCAGTTAGACAGGAGCAATTCTGGGTCAGAGGTTTTGACTGTGGGTTGGTAACTCCATCCCTCTACTTGAATCTCTGTCTAACTATTGGAGGTGGACTCTTAGAGTTCCCTCTCCCAACTGTTAGGCATTTCATCTAAGGTCACTCCCATTGAGTTCTTAGAGTCTCTCACATCCCAGGTCTCTGATACTTTCTAGAGTGTCCTCTCCCCAACCCCCATCCCAAGGCTGAATATTTCCATTCATTCCCCTGGCCCTCTGGACCTCTCTCCTGTCCCTCCCTTATCTGATCTTGTTCTCCTTTTTCCCTCCCCCTCCCCTCTCCACCAAGTTCCATCCCTCTCTCTGTCTCCCATGATTATTTTCTTCCCCCCTCTAAGTGGTATTGAAGCATCCTTACTTGGGTCTTTCTGCTTGTTAACCTTCTTATGTTCTATGGTTGTATCCTAGGTATTCTGTACTTAATTAGTCTCCAAGATTCTGGCCCCTATTTTAGGAATATGTAGCTCTTTCAACAAATGACATTACAAACTTCAATTTACTCCTGAATGATACCTTCAGGTGGCACCTTGAAAATCTTCATCTAACACACGATTGAACATAATTCAACATATCTGTTTTGATTGATTTTAAATCCTTTCCTCTTACTATAGTCATAGTTAATTAGAGAAAATGCATAGATATTTTTTCATTATTTTATAATGTCCTTTGAGCACGAGCATGTGGTCAGAGACATGTCCTTCTTTTATGACCCATTATTTTCTCCATAAGGTTTTCTGTATCTAATGACCTGTAAATTAGTAAGAAATTAAGGATGGCATCCTCTCCTCTGCCTCCTTCAGCTATTCCCTATGCGTTGAGCATTCCTCAGTGTTCATAGCCTTGAAACAAGAGCCCAGTGTGCCCATGTTAAGATGCTGACCTTTAAGTTGAGATGGTGTTAGAAGAGTTCTGATCTCATGAATTGCTTATTGAATTAACCTCAGGCAGATAGAATTTGAAGAGTAGATTTGCAGTGAAAGTAAGTTTGGGTCTATTGGTTCTCTCTGATGTATTCTCTCTTCCTTTTACCACATCTTCCGTCATGGGTTAGCTGATGCAGTAATTAGTGACTCGTGCCCCTGCCACAGTTCTGTCATCTTCAACATCTCAGCCTCCAACACCATGAATCACCTGGTCCTTGCAGCATACTAGAAGGTGTTCTAACAAAATGTCTATTCTTACAACACTCCCAACATCCTTAGGGCTTTTTTTGACTTTCTCTTCGTGTCTTTTACCTTAAATATATCCTTATTCACAATGACAGACAAACTTTCTATGAAGTCGGGAAATCAGAAGTATGCCTTGTGTGTGCATTAAGGAGGGAGATCAACTGCTACATTACAGTGTATCATGGACATTTAACATTATTCATAGGGCAAAGTTGTAGATGGAAAATTCTAGAAAACAATGCCCTGGGTATTTTTTAAATGTGTGTTTGTGCAGTTGTTTGTTTGTTTGTTTGTTTGTTTGTTTTTTATGTGTTATCATTCCACCCTTTGGAAGGGCATGGCATACCTAACCACTGCTCATCATCATTTGACAGTTAACTTCATCTGCACACCACGCTGGAGTAGATGTGGGGTCAGATGGTTATCACTTTTAATTCAGCGAGATGACATACTTAGAAACAACTTTATAAAATTTAGTTTGTGTGAAAAAAACAGTGTTTTCCTTTCCGGATTTTAAAAGCTTACAATTTATTAATCTTGCAATTAATCAATATAAGGACAAATGGCAAAGCAGGCAGGACTCCCATTGCTTGATGACTTTTTAGACAAATCTCAAAATCCAATTGACATTTCCTGCTATTTAACTTCCACACTCAAACCTTATAATAACCTTTACTTTCAAGCATCTTGTCTATTTTTAGAATGTTGATTACATTACTGAATAGATCTAGTACACACCATATATCAGCTTACACACAGTCAAGCAGTCATAATTTTTAAAAGTAAAATTATCTTAATGAGATCATAATGGGATTCCTTTAAAGTAAGTTTTATGCTATCTCCCTCACAGTTGCATGTGTGTCTGCTCTTCTTCAGAGGACCATGAGATGACACCAGGGCATCCTGTATTCAGTCATTATATCACTGGCCTTCCCATTGGCCTCTGAGCATGACATGAAGCACTGATGCGTCCTGGATCAGACATGGATGGTAACCTACATGGAGGTTCTTTATCAAGAATGTATAGGTTGGCAGGTGGGCATACAGAAGGACCAGATGAGGGTGAAATCAATTGATTTGTGATTATTACTCTCTGATTTGTAAACAAATGAAAAAGCATAAACCAAAGGATTTTGAAATACGTAAATAAGTTGTGTATCATACACATTTATTTGGATTAAAATCATGCAATGAATATTCTATGTGGTACATTTAACATTTATTAAAATATATTTTCTTTAAAAATTATGTCATACTTGCCTTCTTTTCTCATACTCAATGTGCAATTGGACATACATTGAAATATCTCCTGACAATATTTTTCTGTGTTATAAGAACCACATGTCATCATTGCTGCCAGATAGTATTTACTAACTCTAATCTGTAGAATGTTTTCACTATCTTGGTTCTGATATTTACATATACAATTAGCTGTGAAGAGTTCATTATTTTTAAATTTACTGAAAGCAAAAGGTAGATATTAACTTCAGATATCAAGGAATTAAAACACAAACATCTACTGTTGAAAGAATTTACTGAGACACTAGTAAACCTCCACTGGAAAACCTCCACTTGTAGTTGTTGAGTTCTGATACTTCCTTTGGCAAA
The DNA here is from genome assembly GCF_000001635.26 of Mus musculus. NCBI lineage: Eukaryota > Metazoa > Chordata > Mammalia > Rodentia > Muridae > Mus > Mus musculus. The sequence goes on along the minus strand of NC_000076.6, from coordinate 71,986,581 downwards.
ATTTAAATATAGATGACAGAAGTCAAGATATATGGCAATTGATACAAAAAGAGGTGACTGTTGCCCATCCTATACAGGTCTAAAATGACAAATTTAAACAGAATTATTTTCAGAGAAATTTCAGGGACCAAATGGGAAGATTCGCATGAACGTTCAACTTAAATGTAATTGCTCAGTTATATGAGTACCTGAATTCCAAGATTGTCATTAATATGGAGGAAAGTAGCCAGTGGGAAATAATTCTTGGATGTGAAGGAAAAGGATGATATTTTCTACTAAGTCTACGCAGGATCTTAAAGAGTCTGAAATAATATAATAAAATGCATAGCAGTAAAAGTCTGCTTTGTGTTCTAAATTCCTCCCACAGTTATTGCAAACGAGTAATAGAAAGTCAGTAAGTATTCAGATGTGCTAAGGCCTGGAGGTGCATGCTCAGAATCCATATGTTGAAGCCTGGGGCTCCAGGACTTCAGAATGCGACTGGGTTGAAGACTGGGTCTCTAAAGAAGTAGCTTAGTTAAAATAAGATTATTAGGGTTCTAATCCATTTGGGCTGGTCTCCTGATAATAAAATCATAACACACAAACACCCACGCTACATATGACAAGGATGAAAGACATGGCCAAAATATAACCTACTTCAAACTAGAGAGAGAGGAAGATCAAAAAAAAAAAAAAATGTAATCATTACTGTGGGGCAAGTGAAACATGACACCAGAAAAAAACTGGGAAGATTCAGCAATTCTCATATCTGAGAATGATTAGCATTTCATCAACTCCTGACCCTGTTCCTGTCCTGGAGCACACGACCGTAACACACATATGAGGATCATGACTACTCGTCACAGAGCACAGAGTTCTCCATGCTAATGAGGTATATAGATGGGACACCCTGAGGGTTTAGCCAATAAACTTTCCTTCCCACAAAGTCGTTCCCTTCCTGCAAAAGGTATTTAATCTCTGCTCCACCCTGAGTAGGTTGTAGGCATCCTTTTCACTACCAATAAACAGTTTGGACATGTAAAGAACCTCTCTCTCACCAGGAACCACCACGAGAGGAAGACTTCATTATACAGAGCTGCACCACCTAAGTCTCCACACACAGACATTCAACCTTTAGCTAAGTTGGATTTCCCCCTCCCCCACCTGCCCTTGGCTCATCACTGGCCTGTGGGTGCCCACTGTCCCAGACTCGTCACACTTACCAGCAGTAGCTGGGTGTCCTGGAGTTAGGGAACCTTAGCTTCATCCCCAGCCTCTGTCTTTTTTCACACAGGCTGGGCCCCCCCATCTTAGGCTGTGTTTTATTACCCCTATACCCCAATGATGATGATGATGGAATATAGCCTAGCGACTCCCATTTAGTCTGCCCAAGCAGCATTCACACATCCCAGTGTTGAGGCAGAATGTGGACACACATTACTGAATATCTGGTCCCCAGGTGACTAGAAAAAGTCCATCCTGTGGTTAGACAGAACAGAAAAAGAGAGCTAATAAAACTGGAAATAAAAAGTAGACTATTAATATGTATTTTATAGTAATTAGGATTGGGGAAGAATATGATGAACAACTGGGCAGTAAGTATTTGATTTCAAGAAATTTAAAATAAATGAACTGTTAAAATAATTAGAAAATCTAAATAGAACTGAAATTCATGAGAGATTGAATCAGAAAGGCAACATTTTAAAAAATAAAAGGTCAAATGGGGCTGGTGAGATGGCTCAGCAGGTAAGAGCACCCGACTGCTCTTCCGAAGGTCCGGAGTTCAAATCCCAGCAACCACATGGTGGCTCACAACCATCCGTAACGAGATCTGACTCCCTCTTCTGGAGTGTCTGAAGACAGCTACAGTGGACTTACTTAAATAATAAATAAATCTTAAAAAAAAAAAAAAAAAAAAAAAAAAAAAAGAATCATTTAAAAAAAAAAAAAAAAAAAGGTCAAATGAATTCTGCCAAATTTGTAAGGAGTTAATATCATCCTGTTTTCTCATTTGGTATATGTGTCAAGCATTGCCACAGGAAGACTAGAGAATGTTAAGCATTATGAAGAAATACTAATGCAAAAGTCTTCAACAGAACCAGGCCAAGCCCATTCCTCAGTGTATCAAAAGGACTGTGTGCTGAGACAGGGCCAATTCACCCCTAAAACCATACAATTCGTGAACGAATTGTCTTCTGTTAATACTATACTCAAAGCTAAAAAATTGAGAGTATTTTAACTAGAATCAGAAACAAGATAAAGATGATTGTTTTTACAATTTCCCCTCATCTCAGAGCTGGAATCCAGCCAAACTAAGGAGGCAAGCAAAGTAAATAGCATGTATGGACTATAATTGGGTCAGTGAAATGGCTCAGGAGATAAAGGCACTTGTTCACATGCCAGAGGACCTGAGTTCAATCCTCAGAACCAACAGGGTAAAAGGACAGGGCCAATTCCTGCTCGCTCGCCTCTGATTCCACAAATACACAATGGTATATATACACAGATACATACATAAACACAACTCAATTAATCCATCAATAAATAAATACATGAAAAAAAAACTACTTAGGAATTAACCAAGAATGTCAATAACTTGTACAAGTTAATCTATTAAATACTGCTGAAAGAATCGCTATATAAACAGAAACATATAACATGCTCAGGTTACCATTTCACTAAAAATATTATTAAAAATTCCAATTCTATCCAAAGCTTTTTAGACATTGAATATGAACCATTTCAGAATACCAATGGATTATTTTTGTAGACTTGAAAAGCTCATCCTAAAATCATATCTCAAGGATACTACATAATATACACTACACTATTGGAAAAATAAACATGGAAGACAGGCTCATTTTATTTTCCCCCAAAGCTACAGTAATCAAGAGTCAGCACCACCATCAAGTACAGAAATATAGACAGATGAAACACAATAGAGACCAGAGATCAACCTTATATGTGTGACCAAATGATTTTTTTTAAGCAATGAAGGGTTATGCCTGGATTGCAAAGCAAGGGGGTCAGTCTACGACAGCAAGGAAGACCTGGAAAGAGCAACAAGTGGTGTTTTCTGGTCTCATTGCCTCTTCACTCAGGAAAGCTCAGATCAAATGGCTTTTCACAAGTGTGCCAAGAAGAAATGTTCAACCACTGGAGCCTATGGGGACTCTTTCTCATTCAAATCACCACCAGGATGATTTACGGTTGAACCAGATTCATAGCTAACTGGGCACATGCAGCCATGAGTCTCCATGTATACACTCCCATCAACTAGACTCTTCTTTCCTTTCATCTGGCATCAGGCCCTTAGTCTCAACGCACTGGGTAATCTTCAAGGCTGCTCATGAATTGGTCTAGTCTGGGAAGCCACAACACTAAACTCTAATCTGTTCTGCAAACACATATTAATGATAACACACATCTATTTGTTTATATCAAACCTTTGCCTGTACTTCTGTTTAAATGGGAGCAGTAGCTAAAAGGTTATTACTGAAGGCAGTGGTTTACAAAAATTTACCATCTGCCTTTACAGAAAAAAAATTCAATATGTGTGCTCATTATTCATTTGTGAAATGTATATTACCGAAGAGAACTTTTAAGTAATTTTTGATCTATACCAACAATAACAACAAAAAAAGACTCTCTTTGAACTTGACAAAGAGCAGTTCCCAGTGGTCTCCAGAACTGATGTTGACAACAGAAAAACATAGTTTAAAATTCACACTAAGTGCACTGTTAACACAGAGAATAATCACAACAAGACTGCTTTTTAATTTGAAAATAGAAATGGAAAGGTTTGGTTTTATTAAAAACAAAAGTCTCCTCGAATTTCTAGAAGCTCAATTTTAAAGGATAAAACTTGCATGAGGAGTTAGGGGAAGGACTTGAAGGAGATGAAGGATTTTGCAATCCCATAGGAAGAAGAACAATATCAACCAACCAGATGTCCCAGAGCTCCCAGGGACTAAACCACCAACCAAAGAATACACATGGAGGGACCCATGGCTCCAGCTGCATATTAGCAGAGGATGGCCTTATCTGACATCAATGGGAGAGGAGGCCCTTGGTTCTGTAGAGGCTCAACACCTCAGCATAGAGGAATGCTAGAGTGGTGAGGTGGGAGTAAGTGGGTGGGTCAGGGTGGAGCACTCTCATAGAAGCAGAGGGGAGGGGAGGCAGGATAGGATAGGGGAAACTGGGAAGGGGATAACATTTGTAAATAAATAAAATAACCAATAAAAATAAATAAATAAACCAACAAACAAAATTACAAACGCTACTGTATCAAGAACTTATTTTTAATGTGTACAGCTCAGTTCTGTCCTTCCATGAGCACACAGAGTTACAAAAACCTTTGGCACTGTGATCTTGTATGCATGGATTCAGAACATTTTATCACCTCAAAAATATTCCCCTTTTCTTACTCAAAGACACCTACTCTTCCATTTCCAATCATTAACAGTTACTGCCTGTTTTTCTTTCTCTGTACACTGGCTTAGTCTGGACATTTCAAATAAGTGGAGGTATACAAATGGATTTTGTGCCTGGCTGCTTTCATATAACATCATGGTGTAAAGGTCAAGACTAATGAGACAAATACACAAGGAAGCAAGGAGGAAAGAGCATCTAGAGCCAACCTCAGTGAACATGGTTATCATAAATGTTCCCTTAGGACAAACATGTAAGTCCTCTGACTCGTCACATGCAGCAACATGCAACCGTGCTAGAAACCATATTGATCTCATCAGGAAATCCTGGATTCCTTTCAGAAAAATAAACAAAATTCTCAAGATGACTTGTTAGACACTGGGCTGCTGTTATTGTTGCTAGTCAGGCATGGTAAAGACTAGATCCCATAACATTGCCCTTGGAGCAACTGACCTTCTAGGTATCGAATGAACTTTCCCTGGTAATCACACCTACGAAGTCAGGCTCCTGTGTCCACCTTTTGAATCGTGTCTTTGTCAGGAACTGTTGTTTTCTTTCTTGAGTTAAAAAATAAAACCTTTTTCTTGCCCTGGAAAGTCTCGATCAAATCCAAACCATTTGATCTGTATCCTTCAGATGACCGTATAAAAGATTCACCCTGGAAAAGAAGGTACACTGGAATGGAAGATTACATAATCATTTGTTTCTTCGTGTCCCTTCAGGAAACTTTAGAAATTTCATTTTTAATCTTCCTATCTAATGCATTGTGCTTTGTGGTTCCAAAAGAAAAATCCAGGATGTCTCATTAGTTCTGTCAACTTTACTATGTGCCATTTAGTTAAATGTGAATTTTCTTTAAAGAAAAAAAAAGGTGGGGGGTGCATGACATTCTAAGGGCAGCATGGGTTGCTTGGTGTGAAACATTAGCTGGAGTGGAAAATTCTCTGATAGTCCCTTGAGGACATATTCTTGACCATTCCACTTAAAAAAAAAAAGGTGAGTTTATTCATCTGAGAAAACAAATGACCGAGACATTTACTAACCCAGGCACAGTGTCCTATGTGTTCTATAACACGGGCACCCGGCCTTCCTAAAGGAAAACAAGTGAAACTTCTAGGTATGTAGAGAAGTGTTTACTTTCTGCTGTAAAATAAGGAAGAAAAGTTTATCTGTACTGCCATCACCCAAATGTGACTACTACCCCTTTTTACCAATTTGTATGGGAAGGAACATTATAACCTTCCATTAGTCTAACCAGCAGATATGTGTTAGGAATCTATATGTCAGAGGTAAATCTCTTTCTATAAGGTCAGAGGCCATGACACAAGCAACAGAAATGAGCTCACAGAATCCCTGGTTTCTAATATAAGTAAACTCAAGAGCGTCCCTGGTTACAGAAGTGAGCTCATTCCTAGTTACGGAAGTGATCTCATAGTGTCCCTGGTTACAGGAGTGTGCTCAGAGAATCCCTGGTTACAGAAGCAAGCTCACTCACGGTGGCAGCTGTTGAAGTGTGGGGGCCGCGGTCGACATGTTCCAGGGCATGGACAGCCACTCTGGCGGGTTGGGCTCCAGATCCATGAAGCCACCAGGAGGAGAATCGAGTGATCTTTTTGGAAGTCTAGAAGAACGCCTTCCTTCAACACGCAAACCAAATAGGATGGCATCCAATATTTTTGGACCACCTGAAGAGCCTAAAAATATACCCAAGAGGACAAATCCACCAGGGGGCAAAGGAAGTGGGATTTTTGATGAATCAACTCCTGTAAAAACTCGCCAACGTCTGAATCCACCCGGTGGGAAGACCAGTGACATATTTGGGTCCCCAATTACTGCCACTGCACCTCTGGCACACCCAAACAAGCCCAAGGATCATGTTTTGCTATGTGAAGGCGAAGACTCTAAATCCGACCTGAACGCAGCAACAAACGCCACACCCAGGGGAGAGCATGCAAAGAAACCGGAGCTAACACCTACAGTTGACAATCATGAGCCCAGACTGGGGCCAAGACCTCGCTCCCACAACAAAGTTCTGAACCCACCAGGAGGCAAATCCAGCATCTCCTTCTATTGAGAGGTTCCTGCTCTGCCTGTAACTAGATTGGACACTCAGAGACAGGGTATTGAATGTTAGTGTTTCCTTTAACCCGAATGAGTTAGGGGTGGGAGAGGGTTTGTCATGCACGTGGGATTGGCTGCTCATAGGCCTTGCTGTCATTGGAAGAGCTGCCCAGAGGACTGTGCCTTCTAGACTGCCAAGATATAAATCTTCGGTGAAAAACTGGGATGTTCTGCCTCCTCCTTCCTTGTTAGTTTGCTCTCTGTGAAACAGATCTGTAAAGTTGTGCGGAAGGCAGAAGAACTGGGACCCATTAGCAGAAGGATGCCAGGGTCTATCTTGTCCTTGGATCAGCAGTTTGCTGGTTGTTGAGCATCTAAGAATGGTTTGGTTGAGAAACAACCCAAACCACCTATTCCCTCACTGTAGGATAGAAGAGATGCAGAAACAGACACTCTTAAAGACAAAGCAGAGACTACATTAAGCCTTTCCTTTCAGGAAAAGCCTGTCACTAAATGCTTCCACCTCTCAGATACCTCTGAACCCTAATGTCTCCTCCTCCCAATATGTCACCTTATAGTATTGAAGCATGGTTGCTCCGTTTGGTTGCAGTCAACAGTAAATCAACCCACTATTTTCAGTCCTGTCCTGGGTAGAAGTTTAGGGGTTTTGTTTTTATTTTATTTAATCTTATTTTATTTTTAATTCATCAATCCTCTGAGTTGTCCCATGACCTCCTCCTAAAACCATGGTCAGGTCTGAGGTACAGTTGACTTAATATCTGGCATGCCAGGACTGCGTGTAGGTTATTCCTTTTGTCTATCTCATCAACCTTAAGCATAGGCCTTAGTGCTGCACCTGTGAGTGGATTCTCTCTGTTCATGGTTCTTCCTATACATAAGGTCTCTGGCCTCTGCAGGGCCATCCATGTCCAGGTATTGGGTAGATTCCTTTTCTCCTATATTGCTTTGTTCCTGCAGTTGGAAGGAAAGTCTGCTGAAGGATATTGGCTTGGCTTCTTTACCAAAGTCTGGGAAGATGTCCTTAGTATTAGCTTCTTATAAATACCTGTGCACTGCCTCAACACTTCGAGAAGTGCTACACCAAAGGTGTTCAGTTACACAAAAGAACAAAAGCTGCCCAAGCCGCCTCTAGAAAGCTTTAGACTTCTTGAGCTTGCTCATACACAGTGTTCCTTAGGCCAGGATTGTTTTTCAATAAGGTTACAGCTGTCACATGACAGCAGAGGTAACTGGGCTCTAAAGTCATGTCACTTCATCTATCAGGCAGATGTCCCTCCTGTTCAGCCCTTGAAGGGTTCCTTGCTCCCCTCTGGTGTGCATCTATGGAAAGGGCTTCTATGCCATGCTACCTTTGCTTCTCCCACCTACAGAGAGCTTCATAGCAGGTGCCAGAAATGTCCTTAAGACATTTTGGAAAAGTGGCGATCCTGTGGTCACACTCACACCGACCTACAAGTGCCTGCAGGAGCCACCTGCTCATCTCTGCTTCCTACCAGGTCTGTTGAGGGGTCTGACTGTGGCTTTGTCAACCAAAGAGTTCCCCGCTTCAGCCAGCCTGCATCCTGAAGCCAAGTAACATGTCTTACATGTATGTAATTCTCTAACAACTCAAACGAGTTGTGGTTCAGTCACTGTGAGGATCTCATTTAGAATTCAGAGGACTTTTCCACTTAAGAAAATGTCATACATGATGTTTGCTTTATTTAGCCCAGACACTAACTTCTTTAGCTTATAAGGAAATAATACGATGATAGAAATAAACCTTTTGTAGCTGTGCTCCTAAGTAGAAAATGATTCGTGAATTCCAAGTTAGATTTGTCAAGAAGGAATCTAACATAAAGCTCCAAGCTCCACCTGCTGGCCTGGATGGCTGGGAGGATATGGGGACCTGTGACAATAACCTACAGCAATGATTGCCTTCTTCATCTCTCCATCTTTCTATCTCTTCCACTACAAGTGGGCTCAAAGCCTAAATCTGTAACTTAGTCCTTAGCTAAATCCAGTGGTATTCAATTTTCACCTGCATTACGCCTTAAAACTTTTTAAAGTGCATTTGGTGCCAACATTTTTCTATTGCTATGTCTGAGCAAGAAACCTGTCCTTACATCATAATGTAACCTTGATAGGAATATTATGATATTTTTATGAGGCAAAACAGGTGAAAATTGTTGGATTAAACCTAGTATATATATCCATGGTTGCAAGAGTGAGCTCAGAGTATCCCTGGTTACAGATGTGAGCTCAAAGCATCCCTGGTTACAGATATGAGCTCAGAGGATCCCTAGTTACAGATGTATGCTCAGAGCATCCCTAGGTACAGAAGTGAGCTCAGAGTATCCCTGGCTGTACAAGTGAACTCAGAGCAAAGATGCATTGACTCAGGCTATGTACATCCTCAGGGACAGTATCACACTGAGACTGAATCCTAGCATTCAATTTTCCAGTGTGCCCAGAGCTCTGGGCAGGATTGTCAATTCCAGGGCAGTAGCTTAAAGGTTTTAAAGATCTAGGTCAAGGGGTACAGCTCACTGGGAAAGTGCTTGCCCACTATGCACATGTGAGATTTTGGGCTCTGTCACCCACCAGAGAAGGGAGAATCTTTTAAACTTTCAAAACTAAATCAACTCAAAAAGCTCTATTCTGTTCTTATCAAGACATAAGCTTTTCAGGAAAAGGCCATTTTTTTTCTTATTTTCCTATCATAGTAATCAGAGATTAGCACGCCTATGTTCGATCGATGTAAACATTTGTGCTCCCAAGATTGTTATTTATAGGAACGTTTTCTTTAAAAACTACATCTCCCTGAGCCTCAGCAAAGAGTACTTAGAATTAGGTGAAGAGAAAGTTTCCATATAGGTGTTAGTGTAGCACTCATGGTAAACATCACTCTGCTTAATTAAAAAGAAACCTTAGCTTTCAAAAAACAAAAACAAAAAAGAAAGAGAAAGAAGGAAGAAAGAGAGAGAGAGAGAGAGAGAGAGAGAGAGAGAGGGAGAGAGGGAGGGAGGGAGGGAGGGAGGAAGGGAGGGAGGAAGGGAGGGGAGAAGGAAGGAAGGAAGGAAGGAAGGAAGGAAGGGAGGGAGGGAGGGAGGGAGGGAGGGAGGGAGGGAGGGAGGGAGGGAGGGAGGGAGGGAGGGAGGGAGGGAGGGAGGAAGGAAGGAAGGAAGGAAGGAAGGAAGGAAGGAAGGAAGGAAGGAAGGAAGGAATTCCTGTGATTGGATGGTTTTATATACAAGGGAATAACTTCAGTTTTAAATTTGCACTTAGATAAAGTAAGACTTTAAAAAGTTAAGAAAAGGCTTTAGAAATACCATTTTTTGTGTGCTAAATTCTGAAGAATTATCCAACACTATGAAAAAGTTTCAGACTACAATTGAACTATAAACTCAAAAGCAACTATAATCCCATCATGATTAAAACTGCAGGAGCTTAAAGTTTGATTAAAATGAAATTATTTTTTGTCAGAATCCACAATATCTGTCAGCAAAAAAAAAAAAAATCACATTTTCATGTAGGAATTTAATGTCAAGCCAATTAACTGAGTTAGCTTTCCCTTTAAAATTCAGGCAAATTTGCAGTTCAGAGCCTGGTTCAAAGACTCACGTGTGCACACACAATCCAGGGTTACTGCTAAAAGGTTTATTCTTATTGATCCAGTGTTGAACCCTTATACATTCTGATTAAGATAAAAATGAGTTGAAATTAATTGAATACCAACATACTATTAATGCAAAGGATGTGTTGTTTGTCATTATTGTTGTTGAGGGATTTTTGTTGTTGTTTTGTTTTATCCTAGGACCTTGCTCTGGTCATTCTTTATGCAGGTCAGCGAAGAAACTGGGTCCTCTCCCACTTCAGAGAGGCATCAGTATTTTCCTATGTAGCTCCATCATGTCTCTAGTTTGAATACCTTTAGAATTCCTCACATCCTCACTGTTTCTTTGGACAAACTGTTGTTGAATTTGGGAGATGATTTTGTTGATTAATGAATGCTCTTACTGCTTTTGTTGAAAATGAATTTTTCTCATACACTATATTCTGATTATGATTTCCCCATCACCAGCTTCTCCCTACTGCCTTCCAATGCATGGTCTTTCTAGTTCTCTCAATAGAAAAAAAACAGACATCTAAAAAGGAAATTAATGCTACTACTACTACTACTACTAATAATAATAATAATAATAATAATAATAGTATTATAAAATAAAAACAAACCACCCAAACAGAGCAAAACAAACAGAAAAACGAGAATCCAAAGAAAATGCACCATAAATAAATGCCTTGTAGACACATACATTGGCATGCAAAGAAATACTCTAAAAGCATAAAATTGAAAACCACAATATATACATAAAAGACCTGAAGGGTTAGGAAAAGAAAGAAAAAATCCCAAACCAAGCATTTTTGAGACAGAGAAAAAAGGCTTCCCAATAAACAACTGAGAAAGTTTTATGTTTTGTTGGCCATGTACTTCTGGGCATGGGACCCGGCCTTAGGAGTGGTTTTATATCACTAGTGAGAGTCTGTTCAAGGATTTTCATTTGTGAGTGGTTATCAACTGGAGATAGCTTCTGGGTTAGAGATGGGAGCCTGTGTCCACTCTTAGCACTGGGACCACATCAGGCCCAAACATGTGCAGGACACGTGCGTGTTGCCACAGTCTCTGTGCATTGATATAGGCATCAGTCCTGCTGTGTTTAAAAGGCCTTGTTACCTTTGTGTCCTCAATCTTCTCTGGCTCTTACACTCTCTCTGCCTCCTCTTCTAGAAGGTTTCCTAACTCTGAGGGGGAGAGAATTGATGGAGACATCTCTTTTAGGACTGGGTGTTGCAAGGTCTCTCACTCTCTGCACATTGTCCAGTTGTGAATCTCTATATTTATTTCCGTCTACCTCAGGAGAAAGTGTCTCTAATGATTACCAAGTAAGACATTGATCTTGTCTATAAGTGTAGCAGAATGTCATTAGGAGTTATTTTATTGCTATATTCCTTTAGTAGAACAGTAGTAGTTGGTGGTTCTCCTGGGTCTCAGTCTCAGGTTCTTGGCCAGATGAGCAGTGTTAAGTATAGGTTCAATGTCATGGAATAGGACTTCAACCTAATTGGATATTAATGGTTAGTCTCACAACCTTTGTGCCACTATTAAGCTGGTGTTGAAATATTTAATAAGTAAGTCCCATTGGTGGGTTGATGCCTGCCTCAACGATTTACATTCTGGAATGAAAGTTGCACACATAGACTCTATGTTTAGATATTCATTAATTATCATAATAGCTGGGCTACTGCCTAACCTACACTACTGATAGAATCTACCTCACCAATAATTCTGAGTTATAACTTACTAAATTCTGCATTCTCTCTTGGCTGCTCTGGGCTGCACTCTCCTGGGTCCTTCATATGGTGGCCATGCCTCTCTGTTCTGTACTATTCTCAGGCATGATGTCTCTCCTCTTTTCCCCACTCTTCCTGAATGGTGGCTCTCCTCTCCCTTCTCCTCTTTCTCAGTCCAACCCCAGGAAAATCCAAAACCCCACCTCTGTCTGTCCTTCCCAGCTACTAGCTGTTGGCATTTTCTTAAAACACAAAAATTCTAAGATCACTTGACATTCATTCACTCAACCTAAACTAGGCTAATGTAGAAAATAGAAGGGAATTTAATTGAAGTTAAATATATAGGAAAGGATGTTAATACAAGGTATATAAAGAGAAAGGGTTATAAATATGTCAACAGATACTCATTACAGTAATTCAGGCCTTTGATCTCAAATGTAGGAACAAAGGCACAAAGATAGAGAGAAACCCTATCTCAACACACTAGCCCTTCTTGCACACAGGTTGCCATTGCTGATTGAAGGTTTTGTAGCTGGGTTCTTGTTTAACTTTTCCCTTTGGTAGCATGCAGAGTACCATGTAGTACCATGTGTTGGTAAAGGATCTAGGTAGAGGACAACTCCATTTCTCCAAGTTCAGTGAATCAAGGAGTTATTGACTTCAGCAATGGGACATTACCATCAGTTTGTAGAGAGCAACCAATAGACTTGGCAATAACCTGCATAGGTTTAACTGTTCTGAAAACTGGTATCTTTATTGGGCCCATTTGGGACTCAGTTTCCTCCATTATCTGGTGATTCAACTTAGATCATCTGTGTGTGTGTGTGTGTGTGTGTGTGTGTGTGTGTGTGTGTATTTCAAATGTATTAAGATTCCATAAATGGTCTCATATAGCCCTTAGATTTAGCTGTCCCTTTTTAGGTACCAGCCCTCACTGCCCTCTTCCCTCCCCTTCATCATTTGATTCTCCAGGTCTAGCCCCTTCCCCAGCTATAACTTTTATTTCACCTTCCTAGGATAATCGATTCTTCCCTCTAGTCCCTTACTCTCCATGTAACCTCTGGGAGTGTATGGATTATAGTTGGCTTGTAAAAGACTTAACAGCTTATATCTATATTTAAGTGAATACATATCAGATTTGTTTGGGAAGGTTTGAACTTCTTAACACAGGATGACTTCTTTAGCTCTATCAAATTACTTACAAATTTCTTGATTTCATTTTTTAAACAACTAAATAATATCCCTTCTCTGTGAATGTACCATATATTCCTTACTCATTCAGCTACTGTGAGGCATCTAGGAGGTCTCCAATTTCTGGCTATTATGGATATAGCTGCATTGAACATGAATAAGCATCAGTTTTTATAGTAGGATCCCTTAGGTAGATGCCCAAGAGTGGCACAGATAGATCTTGAGGTAGATTTAATCCCAGCTTCCAGAATCCCAAACTGACTTCCATAGTGGCTATACAAGTTTAGAGTCCCACCACCAATGGATAAATACACCCCTTATGCCACATTCTCACCAGCATGAGCTCTCACTTGTTTTATTGATCTTGGCCATTCTAACTGGTATAAGATGGAATCTCAAGGTAAGTTTGATTCCAATGACTAAGGATGTTGATGATGTTAATCATTCCAGGAAGTGCTTCTCTGCCACCTGTGTCATCTTTTGCGAATGCTGTTTAGATACATACAACATTTTTAGTTGGGTTATTTGGTTTATTGATGCCCCTTTTTTTCTATATTTTAGATATTAGCCCTCTAGTAGATGTGTAGTTAGTAAAAAAATTTCCTGATTCTATACCTGATGCTTTGAATGGCAGTGTCCTTTGACATACAGAAGCATTTCAGTTTCGTGAGGACTCGTTTATTAATTTATGTTCTTAGTGCCTGTACAAATAGTGCTGTATTCAGAAAGTCTTTTCCTGTACCAATAAGTTCAAGAGTCTTCTCCACTTTCTCTCTTATCAAATTCACTCTATGTGGCCTTATGTTGAAGTCTTTGAACCATCTGCTGGTCCACAGGAAGGAAGAAAGTTGGGTCTGCCTGGGGGATCTGAGGAGTCCATGAAGAATGGAGGAAGAAAGTCCCCTGCATGTTGTCTGCTTTGAGGACATTAGAACAAACTGATTTGTGATATGAACCTGGGGAATTGTAACTGAAAGGTAGGAGGGAGAGTAAAAATCACCTTCATGATTCCTTGCTTATCACAGGTGGATTTCCAAGGAGATACTATCTCTAAGTGTTGGTAAGTGAGACAGAGGGATGGGGTGAGGAAGGAAGACCATAGAAGATCTGTTGAGTCACTTTGGAATATATACAGCGATGGAGAAGAGGGAGCACCGGGTGATCTGCTACCAAGTTTTGGATAAGGATGGGCAATGAGAATTGGAGAATGGGAAGGAGAGTCAAAATGGCTTACCTATTTCCCTAGCTGTCATACCACCAGGTTTCCATGGAGAAAGTGTCTCTGGTGCTACCTGGTAAAACAAAGAAATGGTGTTGGTAAAAGAGGGCTTGTTCCCTGGCATGGGCCAGTGAGGGTTCCAGAGAAAGATTACCTTGGCTCTTGGCAGGTGAGACCCTGTCTTAGATTTTGAAATGTGCATTTAGTTCCATAAATTCAATTTATTATTTAATACTTATTTAGTAATATACAGAAATATTGATATGTGGTATACTGCAACATGATACGAGTCCAACATATCAACTCTAGTCACATCCCACACATCCCACTAGTGCCATACTACAGTAGCAATGAATTCCAATTATTCCCATGCTATCACTGATAACCTTAAAACTACAACTGGGATCCCAAACATTACAGTCTTTCTCTTTTGTTTTGCCTTCAATGCACCCATGTTGCTTTCCAATAAACTTTCTCACGCAACTAAGAAGTACTGAGTAGAAAAGACAGTTTATCCCTCTATAATAAATAATTAAGTGGAAAAATGAAAGATTTTATATTGAGTTTAGAGTCCATGATTGCTTTTGGAGAGTCAAGTGAGTTTACATGCTTCAGAGGGACAGAAATCAGCAATCAAGACAAAGTTATAGAGGAGCCATTTTGCACTCAAATTTAAAAAGAAGTTTGTGTCTAGCATGATGTTTCTTCACTGATTCATTAGGTACATTGCATAATATTCTTTCATGTAATATTCCAGCCACTTCATGACATACATGATACTCTGCCTAATAAGTAAAAAAAAAAGTATGTAACTTAGAAAGTTGCTTACTTACCCAAGGCTAGCACAATAGTTTGAACACAAAAGTCCTTGACAAACTCAGCTTTTAGACGCTTAGATTTCAGATGGATTTTGGAAGTTTCTAGAAACTATAAGAAATGAGGATCTACACATAAGAAATAGTCTAGTGGGTCAGATTCTTGGGGGATTATGTCACCATTGGCCACTCTCTGTCACTCCTCTTACCATCTGTAACATGAGCCGCTTTGTTTCTCTGCCTGCTACTGCTGCCATAATGTTTGGCTTAAATAACTGACATATGTTGACCAAGGGCTGAGCCCTCTAGAGCCATCAGCCAAATAAAATTTCCCTTTAAGTTTTGTTCTCCCAGGTAATTAAATCACAGTGATAAAAGGTAAACACAGTAGTAAGCTAGTCTACAAAAAATGTGATCCTCTCTATAACTAAACCTCTGAGTGCATGTGATCCTTAAACCTTAACAACTGGCTTGTGGGAGAAACATGGAAGAATCTGAAGAGCCATAGGAACACCTAAAATGCTGCAGCAAAGTTTAACATGCCATGATGATGAGATCAAAGAAAAGCAGAATGCCAAGAGGAACTCAGACAATAAACATAGAACACAGAGTTGCCAATGAGAACAATGTTCCACTGGGAACTGGTCTAAAATCCATTCATAGTAGATTCTGTCAAGAAGTTGAGGGTCGATTCCAACAAACTGTCTTCTGACCTCTACATGGACACACACACACACACACACACACACACACACACACACCTACCACCACCACCACCAACAACAACAACAACCAAAAAAAATGTAATTAGAAAGATAAAGAAGAGCTAAACCCTGCCCCACAATACCAGTCAGTCAATTTTGTTGTTGATTGAAGAAAGCAAAGGGAGTTACTTGGCTCTGTTACCAAAGGATTACTTGTTAAAACATTTGAGTTTGCTGTGTATTATGTGCAACTCCAAACCCTCCTGAATGCAGAATGAGATGCAAGCAACTCAGTGTGAATCTATGGAGGATTATCTTCAAATCTCCTACTAGACCATAACATGAAAAACCTGTGGAGACCATTACCCATCCATATTTACCAAGTCTTCTGAAAATATGTACAGCTCAGACACTTAGGAAAAATAAACACATTCAAACTAGAAATGAATTGCCCTAGAAACTGTAGCTACATACTCAATTTAAGTATGTTTGTATCAATTGCTCTAAATTTCCAGTTTTTCTAAAAAATTACAGCCAATCTTAATAATCTTCTAGTCTTAATAATCTTCTAATTATTAATTATCATGGAATACTTCCGTTGTGTGGTAGTCTTTATGTGAGAACATACCTGTTTATGATTATTAACTATCATTTTTAATATTCACCTGTTTCAGTGAGCATACAATACAGCAGAGTAAGATTACAAGCCAAGGTACTATGTGCGCTACATGAATTGATGTCCTTTATGTTAGAATCCGTGTTGGTGGAAGTGCTAAAGCATGTCATATTGAATATGTAAATAAAATATCCATGCAAAAGTCTTTCAAATGTAAGGAAATGAGATGCCTGAATATTAATTCATATAACTCCTAAGCTTTTGTGTATCAAAAACAGTATATAAAAATTAATTAGATAGACTGTTCATAACAACAAATGTTACACATAGGGATTATTAAGAATCTTAGGTCTTGGATAAGTAGCTATGTCTCCAAAATTATTAAGCTTGTTATAATATCATATACAAAACAGCAGTATATACCATATTTAAAATGGAGTTCATGACATATATTAAAGTAAGTACAATGAGAATATATTTACACAAAAGTTCCCTCAGACAGAAAAGTATAAAATATTAATTTACTTGCATATATTGAACTATTTCCACTCATCTGCCTGATGTGTTCTTGAATAGGTTTGACATATTTCATTGAGAATTTGTGTCCATGTTCATCAAAGATATTGGCTTATAATTTTCATTTTTATTTGTTGGGTATTTGGTTTAGGTATCAGGGTCATACCTGCTTCATAAAATAATCTGGAAATGGTTTTTCTTTTATCTATTTTGCAGAAAAATTTAAGATGAGTTGGTATTGGGTATTGTTTGAAGGTTTGGTAGAATTCTGAGCTGAATTCATATGGCCTTAGGACAGAAATTGGTGTGTAGCCTTGTAATTATTGCCTCTATTTCATTGGATATATGAATCCATTTAATTGTTTATTTCATCTTGATATAGGTTAGGTAGACCACATATATCCACATATATATCTAAAATTCACGCATTACATTTAGATGTTTCAGTTTGGTGTGATCCAGATTTTTTAACTCCTCTCTCTCTCTCTCTCCTCTCTCTGCCTCTTTCTCTCCACCTCTCTCCACCTCTCTCCACCTCTCTCTCTCTCTCTCTCTCTCTCTCTCTCTCTCTCTCTCTCTCTCTCTCTCTCTCTCTTTCTCGTTTTCTGTACTTTCTCGATGTTGGTTATAATGTCTTCCTTTTGATCACTAATTTTGCTAATCAAAGATCATTGCAGAAGACAGGTGAGATTGTAGTGAGCAGAGAAAGTATATGACTTCGGTGACTCCCACACAGAGGAACTCACATTGGTTATGATAGCTGGCACAAGTTCCATGCAAGTTCAAGTCCGACCAAATTCCAGGAAGGAGAAGGGACATGGGAACAACCTCCCACCCATTTCTAGTGAGCTACTGACAACTGACCGTTTCTGCAAGAGGGAGAATGCCACCCCTGATAAGTTGATCACACTGCAGAGAAAAGACACGCATCCAGGGAAATAAGAAGTGTGCAAACCAGAGTTGATGAATTAAACATAAAACACAAAATTATTTGGTTAGGGAAGCCTGAATCAACCTGGGAGAGTTGGGAAGGAATAACTACAGTGCAAATACTCTGCTCTAAACTTCTCAAGAACTAATAAAAAGTAAAATAAAATTTATTAGCTTCTAGTAAATCTAAATTAAGTATACTATTTTCACAGAACTAATTTATGCTATTTCCTAATAACTATAATTTTGCATCAAAATAATAAGCCTATATATCACAATTACTGTGTGTGATTAACTGAAAACATTTTAAAAGAAAAGTAGAAGTGATGTGTAGATCTAAGGCAACCTTCAGTAGAATTCTATGCACTTTTCTAAAATAATAAAATCTGATCTAACTTTCATACAGAAATGAAAGGGATGTTGACTAGCCAAATCGATCCTGAGAGAAGAACAGAGAACAGTCACATTTCTTCATTTCAAACTTACTGCAAGGCTATAGCAATCAAAACATTGCCTTCCCAGCAGAAAATGAGAGCATAGATTTATCAAGTAGAACTAACCCTCCACAAATTAGTAGGTTTCTTCTCCTTTAAATCCCCATCCTACATATTGAGTCAAGGTCTCTTGCTGAACCCAAGGCTTGCTATTTGGGCTAACCTAGCTAGCTATCCAGCGTGTTCCAGAAACCTTGTCTCTGCCTTCCTCAACCTGAGATTACAGAAGGGGTTATTTGATTTTATGTGGTTTATGACGATCTCAACTCTGATCACATCCAGTACATCACCTACATAGAGGTGTCTATAGCCTTGCATGTATTAATGATGCATAATGTATACATAATTATAAAACATTTTATTATAACTTCACTTACTGTATTATAATTTAAGAGGTAGATAGATGGTAGATACGATAGATTAGATTAGATTTAGATTAGATTAGATAGCAAGTTCACATTTGATCCATTAGATAGATAGATAGATAGATAGATAGATAGATAGATAGATAGATAGATAGATAGATAGGCAGACAGACAGCAACTTACATTTAATTCATAAGATAGATGGATAGATAGATATATTAATCTAACTGGTGCAGTTAAAGCACCCACCACAAACAAAATGTCAATCATTTTTACTTGTGGGTACAATGATGTCTCTCATATTGCTATAGTTACCTTACTGGGGTAATAGAGATGCCTTTTCTTCTTTGTGTACTAGAGTTCCTCATCTAGCACTAATGTGTCCCTTTTCTCTGCCACTCTCAGCCTCTGTCGTTGACTGTTTCACTCCCTGCTCCTCAGAGGACATTTAGCTTCCATGAATTGATGAGAGCATATGACACCTGTCTGTGTCTGAATTACACTCTTAAAATTTATTTTGTAATGGTGGATTTTATGTGATGTGAGTATTAGTTCAAAATTCAAAAGCAGTTAAGTCATAATTTTAGATTGCCATTTCTCAGTTGTGAGCCTTAAGCCTTTAACAACTGTGCCACCTCTCTAGCCCCAAGTGACACGTGTAGTTTCCCTTGCCCCTCCCTCTGGAGTTCTTTTTCTTGAATAAACTTCAAAATGCCTTAATTCTATTCCAACCAACCTGTGGTGGTCTGGGGGTTGTGGTGGCGTTTAGTGAGATTCTTATGTTGTTTGTTTATATTGTTTCTTCCATTGGGTCTTGCGTAGCCTAGCACACTCCTGAGGTCCCTCTGGTTATGAGTCCTGTACATTGGAATGTTATTAACCAAGATGGGATCTTTGTTGATGCCTTGATGGATTTGATTCTCCTCTTCACTCTACCAGTTCATCGCTCTTACTCATATCTTTTGCTTGGTTAACCTACAAGCCGTGATTTGAATGTTTCAGATCATAGACCCCTGGCTCCTTGGTCAGAGAAGCCTCTGACGAGCCTCACCAAGCCAGTGTGCTAAACTTGAGAGAAATACTTTGAGTGCGAGAAGAGCACAGTGACTCTGGGGAATGTTGAGGCAGCAGAGACACTCTAGAATTGGCTCCACACACTAGCCCGGAGTCAAGCATCAATCACTCAGTGCCAAAGTGCCAAGCAAGCAGATGAGGCAGAGAAAGTGCTAATTTCCCTGTGTCCCATTTCTTTTTCTCCACGGAATGGGACCTGCATAGAGGACCAAGTCGGACAACACACCAGAGACGTGGAGGAGGCTGGCCTACAAGGAGCGGCCCATGGGGAAGCTGTGGGAGGTTGTGATGAATCCACCGGGATGAGGCCGAGAGACAAGGGTGTGACAAAGAGTAGGCAAGTTCTCAGGATCTGAGTCGGGTAAACTGAGGAAGATTATCCTCAAGGACCCTTCCATGTCCATATAACAGTGCTGTGGCAAACTCTCCTGAGGAAGGCATCTATCTGCTCAGAGCCTCAGGTAAACATGACTGTGGAGAACGGGACTGGCATGCAGACCTCACTGAGGACATGACTGACAGAGGGTCCTTAATTCCTATAAGTTACCATCTTCTGATATAAAACCAGTGACTGTGTGCATCATCTTGCAATGGCATGAAGTATGACTCCAAAACTCTTAACTAGAAGCTCAAACACGAGGGGAATTCTCACGTGCATGGCTATTAGAGAAACATGAATCCACAGCTCAGTGAAGGGCCAGTCCTCTGGGCTATCTCTTTAAAACATACACCCTATAAGTCTTTCACCTTATAAAATGAGCATCTAAGGGAGACTTCAGGGAAAACATGATAGCATTTTAGTGCCAGGAATTACAGGAAGAACCCGAAAGTCCTTCACCAAAAACTTTTGGAAAACAAACATACTCTTTCATAGGCAGTGGCATCTCAAGAATTTGGAGAAATAGTAAGCAAAGATGTCAAGCCAAGAAAGACTAAAGTGTCCAGGGAACAAAGGAAAATACAGAGAAACAGCAGGAGAGTCTGCTAGGAGGTAGGGCATTCGTGACTTTCTTATTAAGCCTGTCCAACAGCCAGTGGGAAAGCTCAGTACTGAGTGAAATAGCAAGACTATTTTTTGAGACCAATTGAAGTTTAGCTAAAGAAAATTATTCACACTTATCCCTATTCACTGCATAATATAACTGTCTGTATTTTCAGCACTAATTTCATTTTAAATTGCACAAGACGGTTCCAAACACTTGATAAAGTCTATGTCTATCACAGATTGAGCATACACTCAACTCCCCTGAATAAAACAGGCAACCTGTGAAAAGCAACTGTCAGTTTTAACTCTGCAACTCCAAAACTGCCCTGTGCCTTACCAGAGCAGGTGATCGATCCGTGGTTCCTGATTAAACACAGTTCTGAAGTCCCGGCTCACCACAGTGCTGACATTCAATAAATGCACTTAACTCGGAAATGAAACGAAATCTATTTTACACAATTCTCTCCCTTTTTATAACCCTCTCAAAGCACTGTTAAGGTTTTAGGCTTATGGGCAATCAATATCAGGAATAATAGTCATGGCCAGTATATATAAACACCTTGGCTTATATAAAGTACCTGGTTTTCCTTCATTCTGAATGAACAGCGTCCTGTGACCTCGTGATTGGTGGCCTGGTATACACAATTAAACCATTGTGTAGGATTTTGTTGGAATTAGTAGCTTATATTTTGTTTGAATAAAAGAGTCTTGATCCTCTCACATTTGGAATCCCTATAAGAAACCACTCTGCTTATTTTCCCTAAATGCAACTGTGATTCCTGACCTGTCAGTAGATCACAAAGGCAGAAAAATGGCTGCCCAATACTATGTAAGATCAAACAAGTCACCTCTTGCCTGACTGACTGTATGACGCACAGAATACTAGTCTAGAGCACATGAACGTGATCAAAAAATCACGAAGTCATTTTATTCCCAGGTGCCTCTGTGAAATCTACATTGGAAATGTTAAAATAGTTTTATGCCAGGCGAGGTAATGTTGCATTTCTTCTTGACTCAAATATTGTTCTACATCTCTTACACGATTATTTTTTTTCTAAATATCAAATATAACAATCAGGTGAACAAAACATTTAAGTAGTTTTCAAGTGCAGAGGGTTGTACTTGGCGAAGGGGTGGGGCAAACTCATAGAAGCATCAAAAGGAAAGCTTTGCTTTGTAGGTGTTTACCATTGCTTTCAAAGAAATAGCTATGGGCCTGCCCTGAAATCAGAAAAAGCAAGCCCGATTGATGTGATGGGTACTATTCTCTTTGCTGTCCTCTGGGGTCGGAACGTGGAAATGGAAAGGGTTCACTTCGGCTTTATACATACAATTCATGTTTTTTTTTTTAAAGAAAGGAGAAAGAAAAGGGCATGAAGGCAAGGGATGAACTAGGGCGATTGGGTCTGAAGGTAGCTTCCAAAGGCTGGTATAGGAATCAGTAGCAAGGCAAGGCAGCGTCTTCTATCTTTTTTATTAAAAACTCATCTTACTGGGTGACACACATTGAGTCTCCCAATGTCAGAATAAAGTGTGGCTATGTTGTAGGACCTCATGAAGCCTGACAGCCCCCAGAGTGCCTGGTGTGTGGTGTACTTGACCAGGGAATGGGACACACACACACACACACACACACACACACACACACACCACCCATTCTGTAGCTGTAGCTGCGCTGGCAAATTAAAAGTGACATCTGTCTAAAAGAGACATCTAAAGAACTACACAAAGTGCTCAGTGCCATGATGCAGGTGGAACTGGGCCCAGAGCAGAGAGATCATGCCAGGAGAAGGAAGAACTCCTTCCTGTGAACTATAAAAGAGCTAACCAGCTGAAAGGACCACGTTTCCGTGGGAAATACTGGTCGCCATGTGATACTCGGTCTGAACTTGATCAGTTTCATATTGTTAAAGCGATATTCTCACCTTGCTTGTGAAGCAGCAGAACCTGATGAAAAGAGATAGTGACTTTCTAAATGAACTCATTTTCTAGGGTGATACGTTCAAGGGTGGTTTTGGTTTTTTCTTTTTTTTATTAGATATTTTCTTCATTTACATTTCAAACGCTATCCCGAAAGTCCCCCATACCCTACCCCCACCCTGCTTCCCAATCCACCACTCCTGCTTCCTGGCCCTGGCATTCCCCTGTACTGGAGCACATAATCTTCGCAAGACCAAGGTCCTCTCCTCCCATTTATGGCCTACTAGGCCAAACTCTGCTACATATTCAACTAGAGACACAAGCTTTGGGGGTGGGGTGGGGGTGTACTGGTTAGTTCATATTGTTGTTCCACCTATAGAGTTGCAGACCCCTTTAGCTAATTGGGAACTTTCTCTAGCTCCTTCATTGGGGGCCCTGTGTTCCATCCAATAGATGACTGTGAGCATCCACAGTCAGGCACTGGCATAGCCTCACAAGAGACAGCTATATCAGGGATCTGTCAGCAAAATCTTGCTGATATATGCAATAGTGTCTAGGTTTGGTGGTTGTTTATGGGATGGATCCCCAGGTGGGGCAGTCTCTGGATTGTCCTTCCTTCTATTAACTGTCAGTCACAATGTGGAACTCACAGGAGCCACCAAAACACATGGAAAAATGGAATATCAGGCCTGATGGTGGTGGCACATGCCTTTAATCCCAGCACTTGGGAGGCAGAGGCAAGTGGATTTCTGAGATCGAGGCCAGCATGATCTACAGAGTGAGTCCCAGAACAGCCAGGGCTACACAGAGAAATCCTGTCTTGACAAACCAAAAAAATATAAAAGAATAAATAAAAATAAATAAAAAATAAAATAAAACATCAGTTCTACATCTACAACCTTTTATCCAAACTTCATTATTTTTTAAAATATTAATATTTTAATAGTTAACACTAATAAAATTAGAAAATGTAGTATCAAGAACTGTAAAGATGGTTTAATGGTGAAGAACACTTACTAGTCTTCCAGAAGCCTGGAGTCCAGTTTCCAGCACACGTATTAGGCAGTTCACAGGCAGACTTTTATATGCCCTGCTACAGAGGATCCAATGCCCCCCTCTGGTTCCTGTACACATGTGGCTTACAAGCCCACAAACATGTAAATAAAAGCAAATATTTAAAAACACAGGATCACATGTATTTTACTATTGTTCCTAACTTTTGTTTTCAGGTCAATTATCATCCTGTAGATCCATCCATTACTGAAAGAGATGATGGAAATATTAAACACAAAACAGTGTCCTGGTTCAAATAAAGGCTGCTCCTGCCAAAAATCCCGCTGAGGTGAATCTCCAGTACTCTGTCATTACCAGAACACACAGGGCAAGCTCTCTGTGTTGTTGGCTTAATTATTTGGGATTTGTGGGCAGGAAGCAAACATGGTTGTTGGTCCAAAGCAGCATTATGAGAACTCCAAACAAAAACAAGAACGGCCTCAATCCTCATCAAAGAAGCTTTTTTTCCTGCTTCTTTGAAAATCATCTCAGAAACCCACAACTGTTCAAAATGCAGAAAACAACTAACCACAAGGTACCCAACCCAACCAGTTCATGTATCGTTCAACCCCTACACCTAAGGGTCAAGGAATATTGGCAGAAGAAAGACTATTGGTGGTACGAGTGTAAGAGCCAGTATCTCCTACCCATGGCAGGGAAGCTGCATGCATCAACTCTCAATAATGTGGCTTCCTAAACAAGACGTCTACAATCGCACCACCAGCTGCCAGGTCAGTGTGGATGGGGGGAAATCTTGTAAGGGCCCAACGTGGATAAAGAGTTATCATCAGTCAAAGGAGAGAGAAAGAGAGAGAGAGAGAGAGAGAGAGAGAGAGACAGAGAGACAGAGAGACAGAGAGACAGAGAGAGAGAGAGAGAGACAGAGAGAGAGAGAGAGAGAGACAGAGAGAGAGAGAATATCCAGGGATGATTTTCCCTGATAGATGATCCAATCCTGAGTGGCCACCCCAAAACACACGGACAAAGGAGCAACACTAATGGGCTCAGCAGGTTTTATATTTGTGTGAGTGTGAGCCTTGTGTGAGTGTTTGTGAGCCTGTGCCACACAGTGATTAGAGAAAAGGACATGAACTAGAGAGAGTGTGGGCATAGTGGAAGTTGGAGAAGGAAGAGAGCAAAAGGCAGGAATTATACAGATACAGTACTCACTAAGAAATCGGAGACCATCAGGAATACATGCCTCACAATGCACCGTGACAACTCTCGGGGAAACATGTGTTCCATTTTTTATGTGTCTCAGAGGCACAACATGCAAGTACATGTGTGTCACATGAGAATTACTTGCGTGATTTTATTTGAGATTTTCAATATTTTAAAATACATATATGTAAGTGATGTGTGCGTGTGTCTGTCTCTTGCCTGCCAGTCTATCTGTCTCTGTACATGAATACTAGAGCTATGGGGAACAGAAACATACTTAAGATCCTCCTAAGCTGGAATTGCCCGTGGTAATATAAGATGCCTGCTGTGGGTGCTGGCAACTGGACTAAGATCCTCAGCAAGAAAAGGAAATACTATTATCCTTTGAGCTATCCCTCAAACTCTATTATTGATTTTGTTATACTGGATTCTGGCAGCCACTTTGAAATAGTATCCCCTTGTATACAAACAAAGCAAATGTGGTCTATAGATCCATTACACAGTACAGAAGCTCACGATCTCAGCTGCCCTATCCATTTTACAGTGGAGATGCAGCACAGAGAAAGCTAGCTACATGCTCAAGCCACAAACTCCAAGTAATATCTACATTATTTTGCCATTGTTGCCTTAAAAATGACCAGGGCTTAAAACGCATGCTTGCCCCCTTATTGTTTAGTAGGTTAAAGTGTGGCATCAGCTCCTCTGCTTAAATCAAGGTGTTTGCAGGCACGGGCTTCTTACTGGAAAATCTGGGAATGAGTCCAACTCCGATGCATTCAGTTGTTATTCCTAATTCAGACAAGTGCAATTCTGTAATGAGGTTCCTGTTTCCTGCCTGGTTGTCAGCCAGGAGGCGGTGCCTTCTCTTCCAACCTGGCAGTGTGCTCTCTCCTGCTCTCTGTGAGCTCTTAGCAGCCTCTGCCACAGTCTTTATTTGGGGTCTGGAGGCTCCACAAGCATCAGTGCCATGGCACATCTTTCTCCAGATCAGAATGTCATACTTCACTGACTGTAGATAGAGAAATTTCAGTACATAGGAGTCTGAGTCAAGGCACCATCTAGGGTAACTGCTGAACCAAGAGGAGGCAAGAAATTTTTTTAACCTCCAGAGGCCTCTCTGCCACTGGTGCCACACAATCCAGGTCCCATAACTTATCCAGGATCATGGATGGAGAGGTCATTACTCATTCTGCTGTAATACTGCCCAATTTTGATGTTAGTTTTGCCTAACCTTATAAATTACTTTAAGGCAATTTACTACCATAAACTATTTTTTCCACCCACTTAGGGGTAAGAAATCAGTGAAGGTGAACATAGCATAGCATGGTGCTCCACACATAGGCAGCTTCCCACCTGTATCATACTCCTCATTGTTCACTCTTTCCCAGGAAGAGCCACAAGTGGGATTGCTGGAATGGAGAGATGAAGAAAGGAGATAGTGGTTCCTACACAAGAAACTGTGCCTCCACCCTCTGAAGCTTCTCAGGTTCTCTGTATCTTGTTGCATCCTAAACAAAATTGTTGGATAAACAGTTAAAAACTTTTTAAGCAGTTCCAGAATCAAATTCTTCTTTTTCTGAGTGCATCCTAAATTGTGTCATTGCCAGATGTCACTCCAAAGAGCAACATCCACTTAATTCTTTCTCCCTCTCCCTCTCCTTCTACCTCTCCCTCCCCCCTCCCCCCTCCCGCTTCCTCTCCTCCATCTCCCTCCCCCCTCCCGCTTCCTCTCCTCCATCTCCCTCCCCCCTCCCCCTTCCTCTCCTCCCTCTCCCCTCTCTCCCTCCCCCTCTCCCTCTCCTCCTTTCCTCCCTCTCTCTTTCTCTCCCTCTGTGTGTGTGTGTGTGTGTGCCTTTGTGTGTCTCATACTACTAATGAGTCAGGCAGTAATGTATCAGTGATGTGTAGAGTCATTTCTTTATGCGTCAGTCATGAATAATGATTTAAAAACCCACAGGAACTCATCCTGATTCATTCTATCCATTCCTGGTTTGTAAATTATTTACACTAGGCATTCTAATTAATTCAACCTGAGTGATCATTAAAAATATCTTAAGCTGGCTTTAGGGGCTCTTTCAAATGTTTTATTTATTCTACTGACAATGGCTTAAAGTCAGTATTAATGGAGCTAGAGAGAGAGAGAGAGAGAGAGAGCTAAAAGAAGGGGGATATCTGAATGAATAGAAAACACAGTAGAAACACAGAGGTGAAGGGATGCTCAAAAAGTGATCAGTTTAGATCTATGTGCCATCTGCTCATCTAAAAGGCTAACATTACACAGGCAGACAGGAAATAGGCCGAACGTATTACTTTCAGGACATGTTCTACTATTTAATTGAGATATAATAGAAGATTTTTTTCCACTAAATGAATCTGATAGATGTCCTATCTTCAGAAGAGACATTAAAGCATGTATTGTGCAATTATCAAATTTCCCATGCAAACACCATCAGATTTATTAAGACTTGAGAATATGTAATATGTATCATATTTACACCAAATAAACATTGATGTTAATAAGGAAACATCCTGTTATGATGCACTTAGCCTGGGAACGTGGGAAACTATGTCATTAGTATCATGCCTATGTCTCAACTACAGAGCTCCAGTCTGGCCTTATTGTATCTACCGAATTCCTTAATCTCATCAAGCTGCAGTTTGCTGTTGTGTGATAAAGCCACTGTGTTCTACTTTAAAATGATATGTGATATATTTCAGAAGGTAGCCATCCAGTTTGCTGGTTAATAGTCCAGAAAATGAAGCTGTTCTTCGGAAGAGCACATGGAGTGTTTCACACTTTGCTGACATTGTTAAAAAGAGTAATGGCCCACAAAACCATGTCATGTCACAGATGTTCACAGGCTGGTGGGACTCGTGGCAACTGTTGTCTCTAAACCAAGATTGACAGAGCTCATCAAAGAGACCTCTGGAAACAACCAAGTCACAATTCAATTAAGGAAAGCTTATTAGATTCTGCAGGAAGAAGATTTCTGGCCATGTGTGACCAAAGTGTGGAACTAAATAGGAAAATGTGCAGAGTGTCCATGTTTTAGGATACAGAAGTGCACTTAGTACCAGGAAACCCCTGGAAATTAGGCACTAATACTACACATCACCTTAAAGCTTGATACTCTTCATCTTTATGCCTCAGACAGATTGGAAGTCTCGAGTGAATAAGAAGGTTTGTTATAGGAATGAAAACAAGACCATTGGACTGCCAGGCCAGACTCACCTTTGTGCTGGTGACTTCATGATTCTCCAGTTAGAAATCCCAAACTTCCTTAGGAAAGCAGAGATTCCCTCCTGAGAACACAGACTGAGCCTCTTGCCTTACTTTCTCTATAGACTGGCTGCAAGGTCATCCGAGGGCTGGACTTGAGAGTAGACAGTGCTTTGAAAGTAGCATTGCAAACCATTGTCCACTGCACACACCATTTCTTATCACCTAAATTGCAACCATGAACTCAACTATACAAGATTGTTATAAAGATTTAAAACGGAAGAATATCTGATACATTCTGAAGACTTGCCCTGCCCCAAATAAGCACAATCAATAGAGTTCAAGGTCAGGCAAAGCCTGATGCTGGGTATTGTGAAAAGCAAATCTTCCTTCATGCTATCTGGTAAAGTATATCACTTGGCTATGAAATTAATAAACATTTTATCATATGTTATATATACTAAGTGAAGAAAAATTCATCTTTGAGAGATACTTTAACAAAGAGGGAATCCATAGAACACTACTTTCCTATCTGAGAATGTAAAAAGTGATCAGTCATAGCTATAGGTATAGCTGCATTTGATAGACCAGGACCTGAGATCCATACAGAAAGCAAAGAGGAGTTCGCTGTTATGTGCTACAATTGATGATGTTGTTCAAAGGAGTATATGATATCTAAGGACTTTACTTGTAATTATGTAAAAAGAACAGAAATTAATGGCTTTACAAGAGAGATTGAAATTAAAGTTAGGAATTATGCCATAAAAATCATCATTTTGAGCTTTGACTCATTTTTTTTTAAAGTAAGATCAAACTTCAGCTATAACCTTTCTATCTGCCAAAAAGAATAGCTAGGAGCAAGGCTCTAGAAATAATTGTGTTGCAGCACAGAGTAATTCTTAAACCTGACAATGAATACAATAAAAATGCAATAATCTCTGTAACAATATTAGTGCTTCCCTTAGCTCTTACTGATTTGTATACTGAGCCCATGCTATAATAAGCATTTCAGACCATCTAATGCATGGTTGTTGTTAATGATGCCATAACACTCACATAGATTTTTTTTTCCCTCAGAAAAAAATCTTTAAAGCAATTTCTTAGCTGTGTTCAAAGGCAAGGGGTGTTTGTTATTTTCAGTCCTGAAGGAATCTTAACCTCTAATGGTGATTAAAAACAAAGCTTGTTTCTCCTTTCTACATTGTAATATACTTTCCAGGACAGCAATTACTCTTTAAAGAGCAAATACTCTAATGAGAATTAGAACTCCCCACAAAGTACCATTATGAAGTTTAAATACACAGTGCTGAAGGTTATTTATGGCATGAACTAAGCTCTTGGTATTAACTCAAGAAGGCTCTATGTGCCTAAGGTTGTGGTGTATTCAATAAAATCCAACAAACAGCCAAATGAACATAAATGTAAAATATTTCCTGCCCGGAGCACTTAACAGGAAACCTGTCAAAAGGTTAAATTAGTGAAATAGTTTTTGGAAAAGAAAATGGAACATATGCAAATTTATCTGAAAATGTCTCAGGGGCATAGTATCATTCAAATATTGAGGAAATGATCATTGTTAACTTATTAATACCAATGCAAATATTAGAAGTGAATTAAAAGGAAAACCACAAAAGCCAGAAGCGAAATAGTGACATCCGTGATTTTTAAATCATATGAGAGGATTAGAAGCTAAGTATATATAATCTAATGTCCATGAACTCCAGAATTAAAAAGTTGATTTTTAAATTTTATTTTAATGTCATTTTGTAGCTAGAAGATTGAGAAAGGACCCTATTCAAACAAATCTTATGGGCTTTAGAGTTTATAGAGAGAATTCGTCCATAAGAATGTATTTTCTTTGAAGAATGCAGTGTATGTAAAAGAAGAACCTCCTTTGTAGAGGTGTTTAAGCTACATAGATCTCAGTCACCCACTTTCATCATAGCTACTTCTTGGCCTTTATTCTTCCTCGCTGATAACTCTTTCAGATTTGGATTCCACATAATCCACCATACCACCTGCTTAATTTCCCTTAACACAATCTATTCAGATCAAAGATGGGGCTGGAGAGATGTCTCAGTTGGTCAAAGTTCTTGCTGCATAGCATAAACACCTGAGTTTAATCTGCAATACCTATGGACAAGCCATGTGTGATTACCCATGCCCATAATCCCAATGCTAGGAAGTAAGAGATGGGGAGCAGGATTTATGAGGCTTTAGCCCGCCTAGTGTAACCAAATCAGGTTCACTGAGAGACCCCCTCCCCATCTCAAAATTAATGTGGAAAAAATAGAGAAAGAGACTTGATGTTGATTTCTGGCATCCATATCTGCACATACATACCCTGTACTACCATACACAAACAGTCAAGTTCAACCCTTGAGTGACTGTACACCTGTGCCTACAAACCTGACACATTCACTGCTCAATATGCTAACACCAAGAAGGGATTGTACAAAGAACAGGAGCAAAGACACGAACAGCATTCTGTTACTAGATGATAGGGTTGTGTGGATCAATCAGCCAAATAGAGAATGGCTAGAAAGGTGGAATTGTCACACCTGGCCAGCCAAACCATCATGGGCTTGTCTCTGATGCTATTTTCTCTATAAATTTCTTATCCTCCTGGTTCTCATCAGGCATTTAAAAAAATCTATCCTCCTCCCTCCTCTGGTTCTGTTTTTTTTTGTCCAGCAGATGAGATTCCAGACATCAAACTTGTTCTATTTGTTTTAGTGACGTCTCTGATACACATAAAGCAGCTAGAAGGCTCAAGGGAATGGAACGGGAGCCATTTGAAGAGGCATCATTTTGTCTTCCACCAAAATTGTTTTCTTCCCCCTGAATCCACCATGGTCCTTACCTACTTTACCTGGGAGCACCTCTGGATCCTATCGTGAGACGGTGTCTTTCTTGTGCCCATTAAATTATATCCTTGATTGATTCTAGAACTTCTGCCTGGGTTCATTCCTTTACTTCACACCTGCCAGCCATTGTCTATTTTCTGCTGTTCTTGCTGATTTCTCTTCGAAATAGAATTTATCTACATGGCATCTGTCCTCATGTATCCCCTTCCACTCCCTTCTTTCAATCTCAGGCATCCTTCAAATAGGTTGAATCCTGGCACTTGTCCATTTAATGAACTTCATGCTGCAAAAGGTAACATTCATTTCTAAACTCTTGTTTAGTCTTCCTGTGTTATTTGATGATGGTCCATTCGGTCCTCCTGGAACACTTTTACCTCATGTGACAGTAAGAGTTATCAACCTTTTCTTACAATTTCTAGCCTCTCTGGCCCTTCATTTCTCTACATTGTCAACTCCTCCACAGTCCCCCAGTGATGGATGTCATACATGCCTCCATCCTATTGTCTTCTCTACCTCTTCTCCTTCCTGTGTTGGTTGTCTCCATTTCCCCAAGTTTAAGCATCAACAATTCATTAACTCTTTCAGTTGTAGTTCCAATTGGGATGCCTTCTCTGACCTATAACCTGATTATGAAACAAACTACATCTCTGACAACTTGTACGGGTGCCAACTAAACATTTCATCTCCATCTCCTTTCCAACTGTCCCCACCTTACTCTCTTCTTTGTCACATCCTGTAAGTGTACCGCCTCCCTACTGACAGATAAGAAAAGAAGTAGAGTCATTCTTAAATACTCTATTCAATATCTTTTCAATGTTTCGATGTATCTTCATCGTGTTGCATACATACTTCATTAAGAGAATGGGTCTTCCTTAGCACTTAAGGCACTAGTCTCCCAGACAACTCTTTCTTACCTCCATCACTTGTAAAGTCTTTCAGTTTACTTCACTGCTTCACCTTCGTCAACCCGAAGCTCCCTGTTAACACACAAGCCACAGTGATACACTTAAAACCCTTGCTAATGGTCCTCCTGTGCTCTGAAGGGCTCTTCTCTCTTCAGCAGCACCTGTCTCACTTAAAACCTGAGTTAATGTCCTCACGATGACCTCAAAGCCACAGGCACTTACTTAATTCTCCCTGTGCTCTTTCTACTTTTCCAGTCATAACAGCTTCCATGGTTTTCCTCCGACATCCTAGGTGCTCTCCCAGATGAGGGCTTCCAGATGCCTGCTACCTTCACCATCAAGATTTTGCTTAAAATTGACAGCCTTAGAGTTACTTTTCCTGACTCCTTTTTAATGAAAATACTGTGTGTTAATTAATAATCCTCCTTTCTAAATTCTACTTTTGTTTATCCTTAAATCCTGTGCTTTTCCACATAATTTTGTCATTTTACTTAAAATAATGAATGTTCTCATTATTTGATCTGTTTTATTCTCTAGCTCTAGTGCAACCTTTCTATGGTAGATATTGTACCAACTCTGTTCTCTGGTACATCTTCACTATTCATTACAAAACCTGGCATATAGCTGTTACTCTACAAATATTGAATAAATGTCTGTAATAAATTGAAAATACAGAGACAGAGCAATAGATACTGACATATCACCATGAAGCTTCAGTCTGCTAATTAAAATATGTAAAGTAGGCATCACAGGTCCTAATTAGTAAATACTAATTTCCGTCTCCATGTCTTACATTACTGAGAGTAGACCAGAGCCTACATATTCAATACCTGTGTCAAGTTTTAGAAAACACCTTTGCATTCCAGCTGCAGTAACAAGCATTTGAGTTTTTGTAATGTCCACTGGAAACTAGAAACTAAAACAAAAACAAAAACAAAAACAAAAACAAAAAACAAAACAAAAAAACAGTACAAATATATGTGCTTTATAAGGAGCCTAGGATTGTCAAAAGGCAGGTTTCATTTGAAGACTAAAGAGAATCAGTATTTGCCACAGCAATGCTAAAGTGTTTGGATATGAAATAGAGAGATACAGTTTGATTCATCCTCACAAATAAGAATAGTAAGTCATCCTAAGACAATAAACACTGTTTAGGAATCATATCAAAGCAAAAACACTGTAACCTGACCAACTACAGCATATGAAGAAAAACTTGTTCATGTTTCTGGTTACTACTCAAACTTGAGAAACTGGTTGCCCAGCTTGTCGCTAAGAGTCACAAGCTAGACAGAAACAACTAAATGATAAATGTAAAGAATCAGATGTGATGCCTCTTCACCCCCACTCTATGCAAAGAAATGAGACACAGCTCTGACAAGCAATTTACTAGGTGTTGCTAAGCATTCCCTCCTTGTATGGAAGCCTTGGGAAGGGAGAGATCTTCTCTGCTGTGCTTTCTGTAGATAGGTAAAATATAGACAAAATAAACTATATGACAAAACCCAGCTCACACATTTGCTATGAGGCATTCTTGCAAACTGCAATCCTGGGTGAGGTGCAGACTTCCCTTCTAGTGTGGGGAATGTCAATGAAGCAGCTATTGTCAAGCTGAGTACAGATGTTGAGTTGGCCAACATTATAACCCCATCTACATGGCTATTGGCTTCCATCCTTCAGACTCCCTACTGGGCAACACTTCAGCACTGGAATCAAGAGAAGATCCATAAAATCCGTGGTTAGAAATGATTGCCCTAGAAAATCTCCAATATCATGAAGAGATGGGCACCTTTGATTGACAGCTTCCATCTGATACTGCCTTCAGTTACAGCCCCTCCTCCCTCCTTGGTGACAAGGTTCATCGTGGAAAATGCCTCTGTTCTGTTTCTCCCTGTCAGCTCTTTTATCCCATCATGCTTATTACTGTGGCTATGCCACCTGGTGCGGAGAGAAAGCCAATGCCCCATTTAAGTAAATTCTGTCCAATGTGACAAGGTCACATCAGATTTTCAGTTCACTGGGGAGCATTAATACAGCTGGAAGGATGCCTGGAACCTCTGAGAAGCACATCTTGTCAGCTGTCTTCTTAAAACATATCTATAACCTGACCCATCCTCCCTACTTCCCTGATACCACAGTCACCCAAGACCCTTTTGGGTCTCACCTAGATTGCTGCAGGGTAAAAAGCCTCTCAGATCCTGCTCGTGCTGAGCTTCCCTGCACAGCACACATAATGATCTTTAAAATATGACTTAGGCCACTTTGATGTCTTGCTCAGCATGCCTGCATGGCTTCCTTGTCACTAACATAAAATCCAGACACATAACCATGAACTGTAGAACTTACAATCCCCATGCTTGCTTCTACCTGACATCTTTCTTTCCTTCCTCTTGCTTATTTTCTCTGCTGTAACCATCTCAGATTCGACACTGTGACATAACCAGTGTTTTATCCATTCTCCATTCCTCTAGTTTTTAACACAACAAAATTAACATTTGGAAAACAAGAAGATGATTTTAATAGAACTTTTGGAGATGGAAGGCTGCAGAAACATTCTTGCATAGTAAAAGTCATTTAAGAAAAGGAATATTATCAAAGCCATAAAATGGTGCAGAAATGAAGATGAAATAAAATTAAATTTTAGGGGTGAAAAGAAGGCTCAGTGGACACAATCATTACTCTGCAAGTGTGAGGTCTAGTTATCAGAATCCTCAGAAGGATGGGCACAGCTGGAAAATGGACATAAATGAGCCCCAGGAAATGGACAGAAAAAAAATGTGGTATATAGACACTAGAATACAAAACATAAAGGTAAGATTTTAAATTATTTTGAAAATCATAAGTGCATTCTGTCAAATATAGCAACAATGAGAAGTGCTTTTTTGAGAGCACATGAATACTTGATAACATTATATAACATGAGCATCCGTTTCTGGTGAAGATAGAAATCAACATATTATAATTCTACAAGTCCACTCTAGGTCTCTGCCTTGAGAAACATCCAGCAAATCTGATAGTAGCTGGATTGGATGACAATGTGGCAGCACATGTGTGTGTGTGTATGTGTGTGTGTGTGTGTGTGTGTGTGTGTGTGTGTGTGTACTCATGTGCAGGCATTTGTGAGTGCATGTGTGTGCACACATGCATGCACAGATATATAAACCATGTGTGTACTTGAGGCATGAGATCTACCCACTGAACAAACATTTAGCTCTACGATGCTGCAGAGTGGACTCTATGATCTCTAGCTGGCTCTCAAACCTGTTCATCATGGTTATTCCTGCTCTGCTGATAAGCCACTCCTCAGAGCTCCAACCCACCTTGCAACCCTCCTCCCTAACTCTGAGTTCTACCAATTTAGATGCATCAACAGGTGTTTCATGTGTAACATTTCAAAAGGCCACATATGTGCACATAGATAATCAAGCCCTGGTGGCCTAAGTCTATCAAATACTAGACTTTGATAATGTGGGGGGGTGGGGGGAGGAAGAAGAAAAAACTACTTCAATCTCAGGAAATAGTCCAGGCAGTAGAGGGGAGAGAGTGACTCCCTTTAAGTATGTAATTGATGTGGACATTATTTACTATTGTTAAAGGAAAAAAATCTTTGAGCAAATGGAAAAATCAAACTAGAAAACATCTGGTTTGGGAAGCATCAATTCTTCATCCATTCTGAAATGGTTCTTGCACAGCACTGGGGAGACATCTCTGAAAATGAACAATATGTTCTACTAGCACTCCATCAGAAAACTCAGCCTGCATCAGGAAGGCCGTGTATCTGGGGGGCAAATTCACTGGAGTGTCACAGAGCATTCTATAAACAAAAGTAATAAGATAAAGGATATTTCGTAAAAGAAAAGAAATTTTTCCTTTGCTACTTTCCTACGCACTGCATCTTGTATGCTGGAGGACTGACTGCCAGTTTTCTAGGTTGTACTAGAAATGGAATACAAGAAATGGACCTCTAGGCTGCTGCATGTCTCACACCCATCTTAAAGAGCTGGAAAGTAAAGCAAGCAAAGTCTGATGTATATGTTAAATATATCAACAACGACGAGGATGCTGTTAAGATATCAGTAAGGACTCATGCTTTAATGTTCTCTACAGTTACTCTGAGTTTGATATCTTATCCCGACTGCTCAGTCTAAAGAACCTTTGATTTTCATGCCTCACCTGTTTCCTTTCAGTTAGATGGATACAATCCTATAAACATCAACAATTTAGCCAGGTGTGGTGGCACATGCCTTTAACCCCAGCACTCAGGAGGCAGAGGTAGGTGGATCTCTATAAATTTAAGGCCAGCCTGGTATACAGAATGAGTTTCAGGACAGACAAGGTGGTTAGACAGAAAAACCCTGACATAAAAGAATTTAAAATAAGTTAAGAATTTTACCCTATTAAGACAAGATCTGGATTCCACCAGTCCTCTTAACAGCACTCAGGACATGCTACATATGGGTGACCTTCCCTGAGCATCTTCTCTGCCATCTCCTCCCATCTTCATCTCATCCCATCACCCTCTCCATACTGAGGCACACTATCTCTACTCACATGGCAAACCCACCTTCTGTGGATCACATCCTCTGTTGAGATAGAGGTGGAATTGGATTCTTGTAATCCATTCATTTAACTCAAAGAATTTCTCCGTAGCTCAGTAACTCAGTGGGAAGGAACGAACTGACTTAAGCTGTGGCATGTAGAACATAATGCATGTGAAAACATTGCCCACGTGTGAATTGGGAAAACACCAATTTTCCTGTGTCAAGGAAATTTGTACATTCTGTTTAGAAAGAGAAAGATTCACTACTAGAGAATGGAATAAAGGGGACAGAAGAATCCCCTGTGCTCCATGATGGGAAACTGGCCCATGAAATTCATGGTAATGCTACCTGCTATCAAGAACTAACATTTGTATAATATCTGTAATCAGCATCCCATTAATCAAGTCATCTGACTTATTCTAGCTGAATGTGTCACTTGTAAAACAGGTAATATCTAAACTATGGGCGATGATATCAGAAAATATTTACTAATCAACTACTAATATAATTTTGTGAAAATTCTGAGGCCACAATTTTTCTGTTTATTGATGATGACTGTTGTATAATTCTTTTTCAGAGTTGGTGAAATTAAGACAGTACCATATCACCTCTTTAATACATATAAGAATTTTCCACGTGACACATATTGCCTGATATTAAAAATTAATATGCTGATATTATGAAGTTAATGTAATGTTATAGAAGTTATAGCTTTAATACTCCTTTTATAGTAAGATAGAACATTTGGAATATGAACAGGGAATGTATCTGATCTGGATGAATTTATCGCAAAATGAACTTCCTCTGTAACTGACAAATATACTATTATCTCATTATTCTTTTTAAGGATGACTAAACAGTATTCTGTTTTGTGAGTCTCTAGTATTTCCTCCATTACATCATCCTTTTGTGAGCACTGGAATCTTTATTTCTTGGCCACTGGGAATAGCTCTGAGCTAAACATGGGCTGCAATGTTAACTAAGTCTGTTGACATCACTTCAGGCGGATGGGCATCCAGGAAAGGGGTTGATGGGACACATGATGGTTTTAAGACTGAGGGATCTCTCTACTGGATTCTGCGGTGATTTCACTGATTTACACCCCCATGAAGAATTCACAGTGCACTTTTATCCCGCATTCTTACTGACACTGTTAACACCTGTCTTTTTGAGAACTGTCATTCCACCTGGAATAAGCTGGCATCCTATTATGTCGAGTTTATGGCTACTGTGAACACATTGCCATGGGCATCAGTACTGACATCATTGAGTGAACATATATTTCCAGTTTCTCAAGTCGATCATAGATGTAAGAATTTCTGAGCTGTACAACTGTTTTTTATTATGTTCAGATGAGATGATCAATGACCTTCAAAAGGAATTTAGGGCAGTGAAACTCTTCTGTTAGGTTGTATTTTGATACACACATCCGTTGAATATTTTTTTAGAACTCCACAGGATGCACAGCATCAAACATAAGCCCTGCCAGCTATGATAAATGTGTAATAATGATGTCAGCATAGGTTCATCAGTTTTATCAAAAGCACCAACCTGCTGGGAGATGTGGATGATGGATGAGGCTATGCATGTCTACAGATAGCTACTCCAAGAGGTTCTATACCTTCTTGTCAATTCTTTCAGCCTATAGGTGATCTTTAATAAAGACAGGCAGGCCTAATGGAAAGAGAAACAGATGTTGTAGAGCCTCACTCTATCAGACCTGGCTGGAAACGCAGGAGTCAAAAGTCTTTCATTCTGGGACTTACTATCAAAACCAGCCCTCCCTGGAAATACAAGATAGCACCTGTGAAGGTGTAGTGGCAGTGTGGACTCTGCCTATGCATTACCTGATGTTTCATTACTTAATGTTCTCTGCCAAGGAGAGGGAAAAGGGATGCACACAGGGATGCCTCAGAAGCCTCAGCAAGAAGTCCCAACTGTCCTCTCTGGGTCACACCCTTTCACATGCAATAAAATTACCATGTACCTGCTTCTCTTAAGATGGTTCCCTAATGTGGGCAAGTCTAGTACACACTCCAATAGTCAGTAACAAGCTATGTTACCTCAATGGCAACCTGCCTTCAAAGTGTGCTAGTCCAGTAGTGGCACAAAGTTTGTGGAAGCAATCGGCCACTATCTGATTGGATGTAATGCACACTCCAGGAGATAGAACCCATCTCTGACACTTTCCAATAGCCAAGAACCTGAGAGCAAGTAAACGTAGGGAAAACTAAATATTATTGTTCTGATAAAGGAATATAGCAATAGAATTACTAATAGCATCTGCTATCCTCATAGATCAATATCTCAATTCAGCTGTCATCCAAGAAGGTTCCTCCTGCAGTAGAGATGCACCCACAACTGGTGCAGAGTGAGATACTTTAGAGTAATCACTCCTCAATGCAATGTCTTCAACAAATTGCTCCCATCAGGACTCAGGGTGCTACACAGAAAAGGAAACAGACAGATTGTAAGAGCCAGAGGAAGACACCAAGGAAACTGTGTCCTCCAGACAAACAGGACTGATCTAAATATAAAACCACAGAGACCATGGCAGTGTTTGTAGGGCCTGCATAGGTTCAAGACAGATGTTGTCCCTGTGCTGAGATGGGAAAGCAGAGACAAGCTCCCATCCCTAACATGGAAGCTACCTCCAACCAACAACAGCTCACAAAGAAAAAGTTTCCTCTAGTGGATTCTCACTGGGTATACAAACCACACTTCAGAAGAGCCCCTATGTCCAGCATTAGATGGCTAATACAAAATGAACTCAATGGTATTTTGTTGTGATGTTTTGTCTCTTTGTGCTTTCTTTCTTTGGACATTTTTAGCTTTACTTTTTGTTGTTAATCTATTTTGTTTCTTTATAGGTTTTGTGAGTGTATGCATGTGTGTGTTTCTTATGCTTTTTCTTTGTTTGTTTTCCCCCTCTGTCTTAGTTCTGCTTTGTTTGTTTGCTTGGTATACTGGCCTGTTTGTTTCCTAGAGAAAGAAAGTGTGGCTTAGATTGGTGTAGAAGTGGGGAGGATCCTGGAGGAAACAAAGGAAGGAAAACTGTGATCAGAATATACTATATAAAATATTTTCAAGTGAAAAATAATAAAGTGCAGAGACAACCAACACAAAGCTTTGGCCTCCACAAATACACGTACTACACATGTACACATGTATTCTCACACACACATGTACTACACATGTATACATGTACCATACACGCACACATGTACATCTACACATATACACAGGTACTCCCACAAAAAAGTACTATACATGTACATATGCACTCCCACATACATATACTAAGCATGTATACATATACATCTACATCTACACATGTATACATGTACTCACACACACATGTACACTTACACATGTACACATGAACTCACACACATGTACTACTCATATATACATGTACTATACATGTACATATGCACTCCCACACACACATACATCTACACATGTATGCATGTACTCCCAGATACATATAGTATACATGTATACATGTACTCCTCTATACACATGTACTAAGCATGTATACATACACCTGTACCTCTACACATGTATACATGTACTCCCACACACATGTACACCTACACATGTATACATGTACTCCCACACATGTGTAAACACATACACAAACATGCCTCCTCAAAAGTGTTCATACACACATGCACACACCTCACCCCTACAACTATAACAGGAATTGACACTAATAAATCTCCAGTCAGTTTAAGTGGAAACAATTTCTACAGTTATATTTAAGATAAAATCCATTTTTGTAAGAGTATCATAAAAATGGCTTTGAATGAAGTTTATTAATAAAAATAATTACAGCCATCAAAAACCTCAGCATTTTAGCTCTGAGAAATGATCCAGATGTGTGCCACATTCTGTACCTCAAGAGACTATTGCTGTGACTCTCAAAATAGACTTGCATACCATGGTTTAAATTATCCCCAATCACAAGTGCCACTTGGCACCTAAGGGTGGGCCAGAGAAAAGTGCTACAGCCAATGTTACATTATTTCTTCCCACTGAGATTTCCTGACTCCCTCATATTCTAACTCATGGTTTGCTGAGAGTAGAAATCTTGACTCTCTCCTGTCCCTGAATGAGGTTTGTTGAGTAGATGTAGCCTTGGTAACACCATTTCCCCTACACTAGACTCTATCACCTCCTCTTTCACTGATGTATTAGAGAAATGGATAATGACCCTTTTATATAATACCAAAATGGCCTTTAATGTTGAACCTTAATGCTGTAATTATGTAAGAAAAAAGGTAAATTTACTACTTATCAAGAGAATGTCTTATAAACATGGCACATTAGAACCTTTTATTTTTTTAATTTTTTACTTATGCTACAAAATTAAATTATGCTTATAAAACACAATGCATAGAATATTACTTCCTTTCTAATTGATTAAATTATGATTTAATGTCTCATTTGCAGGAGCAATTATTTTATGCTGAGTCCATTAACATTTCTGGCTTTGAATATTTTTCTAAGCCTTTGAAACAAATTTTATTACTGTCTTACCTGTCAAACATTGATGGATTTCAAAACTACATGAATTACCAGACCACTGTAGATCATTTAAACAGGACTTCAAACCAGATACAATGTATATACTTGTATAGATACATGTGTCTCTGTTTAGGTTGGCCATTATGTAATAAGACTTAAAAAAAATTATAGAATACAATTTTTAACCGTAAAAAAAGCCTAGAAAATGATAGAATGAACATTGAGAATGACAAAATGTAGTGGCTAAAAAGGAGTAACAGATCAATAGTTAAATTATCTGGAAGAATACTTTAACTCAAAACATTCTAAAAATAAAAATTAGAAAAAATCTTGGGAGTAGCAAGATACTTAGCCTAACATGGCCTTTGAGCCTCCACTGGTTTGTTTGTTTGGTTGATTTGGTTTGGGTTGGGTTGGGTTGGATTGGTTGGGTTGGTTTGATTTGGGTTGGGTTGGTTTGGTTTTGAGATCACTTACAGAGCTACAGCTTATTTTCAACCTGCCCCTCCTATTCTGGATTCTCTCAAAGATGTGGCAGAGACAAAAGGCTAACAGACTCTGGTTGGCACACACATAGGGTGGGACATTGTCAAGGTCTTTCTAGACCTTTCAAGAAACAACCTTTCCTCTGTAAGAGCAGTCTGATTCTATCTGAGAATATTTGGTAAGGCTTCTTATCCAAGATCCTAGAAGGGAGTCAGACAGAAACCATCTCTCTTGGCTATCTTAACTACTTGGGATCTCTGGGAAGTTGGTGCTGTCATCAGGAAGGTCAACACTTTGTTGGAATTTAATCCCTACATCTGGAAAGAGAAAAGGAGCAGGATGGAAGCTGGAGCTGCTCTCTGATCTCCTGGGCTGGGGAAGCAGAGTGAAAAGCCCCAAAGCAAAGGGCTTCTTGTGTACAGAATCTCATCCTAGTCATAGACTAGAGGTCACTATGGCAGACCATGACCACAGTGAAAAATCTGAAGCAAATGCTCTACAGA
Organism: Mus musculus; assembly: GCF_000001635.26. Classification (NCBI taxonomy): domain Eukaryota; kingdom Metazoa; phylum Chordata; class Mammalia; order Rodentia; family Muridae; genus Mus; species Mus musculus. Next base: position 71,944,660 of record NC_000076.6, on the reverse strand, counting down.
CCTCAACCATTAGCAAACCAACAGTCTATACAGCAGTAAGGAAGTTCTTTCCCTCAAGGGAGATGTTGAGCCTCATGAATCCACACAGGAAACACTCCACTAATGTATCATAGTGTCGTACAGTCCCAGATCACTATTCAAAGCCTTGCTATTTCAATGCATGGCGGGCAGGTTTGACAAATCCATTCTCTATATTATTTCATCCTTGAGAGACTTTGTGAAGCCTTTCCCATGCCCCAGATATGCTGTGCCATCCACCATCTGTGACCATCTGCCTATGTGAAGGAAAGGAAGGCAACTCTGGTGGTGTCTATTGCAATTACTTGGCAGCATGCTTTGATGCTACAAGGCGAATCAATGAAAGGCATTCATTTTTATGTTCAAGATTAATGACCTGTCATTGGCACCCCTTGGGTCACATGAGGAGGCACAGCTTTGAGTAGCAGGGCCCTATGTTCCAAGTGTTCTAGCATCTGTCCACCTAGGATTCACAGTTCTCTCACAAATGCCAGAGATGGTCATCTGCTAGACTGAAGACCCCGGAGAAGACAGCAGGACATCCTGGTTGGAAGTAAAGAAGGGTCAACATTTTACATGATACCAAATGCAGCTTTCAGTATACTGCAGAAAGCTGGTTTGGCAGTGAACAGGTGTAGTTAAGCCAACGGCTTTCGTTGCAGGAAAAAAAATCAGGCATGGGTCAGTCTGAAGGACCAGAAAAGCTAGAAAGATTTTGACAAGTGCTTACATCAACAATGTTCACCAGGTAAATGAATGACAGTTTGATTTATGTCTTGGGAATTCCTATGAATTTCTACTAATCATGAGCAGACACTACAAATCAGTTTTGACTCCCCTAAGATGCTGAGTTGACCTTACCTTATAAATCCATTATCTTCCCATGGGGATAAAAGCCAAGACAGACCATACCATGTCACTGTGTTTTAACTAGAAATATTTTCTTCCAAGGCAGTACAGCATATTGCCATGAAAGGAAATTCTGCCTCATTTTTACTTAGAAAATGTACATGCAGATTCATTTCAAAATGAATGTGGCTTTTAGTAAGTTTCTAATATAAAACTTCTGACATGAGTTAGATCAAAGGATTGGCTGGATAGTCACATGTAGACACGGCACTGTGATATTCTATGGCATGGCTCACCCACTTCCCAGGTAGGGAGTAGCAACACCCTAAGAAAGAAACAAAGGGAGCTTCAGACCACTTGTAACTTCCATTTAGTAATTACGTAATTACACTAAAGCAAATGACAACATTGTTCATTTTAAGGCTACTCTAATGCAGTCCACAGACCTTTTAACTATAGTGATGTTTGAAAGCCAGCTTAGCATAGATTTTTCAGAGAAGAGAATATTAACATACGGCATAGAGGGACGGTCACCAAGGACTATGCTAGAAATTTACTCCCTGTTGAGTAACACACTTTTCTATCTATAAATCAATTTCTATCAAGAAAAATTAGCAGGGGGTGAGATATTCACTCATAGAGAATACTTCTCTTGACTCAAAAGTGTGTGTGTGTGTGTGTGTGTATTAGCTTGAGAATTGTTTTGATAGATAGATGAATAAGACCATTTTTGTCAGATTTGTATGCCTGTGCACAGTTTATTAACAGTGACTATCTCTGGTAAGGTATTTATCTTAAGTTTGTAACCCTCTAAAATTTTTATATATTGCCAAATTCAGATTATCACAGTTTGGATGTACCACATCTTAGGAGACATGAGATTGTGATCCAATTAAAAACAGTTTGTTGGAAGATCTATCTACTTTGCCAATGTTCAAGGGTCACTAGTGTCCCCTTAATTATTACTGTCTATAATTCACATATAGTTGAGAATAGAGATAAGATCAAATGGGATGAGATTAGGCTCAGTCCACATAACTGCTCTGATGGTTTGAATCTGCTTGGCCCATAAGGAGTAGTACTATTAAGAGGTGTAGCCTTGTTGGAGGAGATGTGGCCTTTTTGAAAAAAGTGTGTCAGTATGGAGGTGGACTTTGAGACCCTCCTCCTAGCTTCCCATGAGACAGTCTGCTCCTGGCTTCCTTTGGATGAAGATGTAGAACTTTCAGCTTCTTTAGCACCATGCCTGCCTGGATGTTGCCACACTTTTTGACTTAATGATAATAAAACTAAATCTGAGCCTGTAAGCCAACCCCAATTAAATGGTATTCTTTATAAGAGTTGCCTTGGTCATGGTTTTGCTTCACAACAATGGAAAGCATAAATAAGACACCGTTTATCAACTTATTAAGTGTTATCTAAAATAATGTGGAAGGGTTACCTTAAAGAATATACCAAATGTGCAGGATTCAGAAATCTTGCTTTATTTGGAGTCTGGAGACTATGATTGAGCAGGCTTTAGTTTTAGTTCCTCTACCTTAGGGTCTAAGTGAAATATAAACAGAACCTGAAGAGTTGCAGAAATCCTAGCAGATAGCCTACCACAGCAGAGCCCCAAACAAACTCAAAAGCAGTACAGATTGGCTCATGAGCTGAGGAACAGAGATCTCCAAGGATTTGTTTCAAGCTTCATTAGGATTTAAGATTTACATTTCATAAGTTTCTTCCATTTTCAATGCCACTCGAGCTCATAAACATGAATGTTAAATTTGGGGATTTCAATACGACTACATCAGGAAGAAATACCATTGGTAATAACATTTATCCTTAGAGCTTGTGTTGCTACATGAAATACATTGCTAAGAAGATGTGCAGCTTGGTCTTTATGTAGGTTCCCAACAACAGAAGCAGGGGCTATCTTGAGCTCTTTTGCCTGCCATTGAGTCCCCTTCCCCTAACTGGACTGCATGTTGGGCCTCCGTGGGATAGGATGTGCTTTGTCCTGCTGGGACTACATGTCCCAGAGCAAAATGGTACTCAAGGGGGAGCCTTCCCTTCTCTGAGGAGAAGGGGAGGGCAAGTTAGGGGCGGGACTTGTATGGACAGGACTGGGAGGAGAGAAGAAGGGGGTGATAATTGACATGTAAAATGAAAAAATAAATAAATTATTGAAAAAATGAAATACGTTGCTAAGAACAGTTTAAACCTGAATTTATCTCTAACAGCATTTGTGACTTCAAGTCATGTTGTCTACACTTTTAGCAAAGGCCCTGTGTTAGCTAGCTGAGGAACCAAGTGGGAAATAACAGGAACATATTGCAGATGAAGACAGTTCTGCATCTTTGCCAGTAATTACCATGCTACAGATACCTTTCAAAAGTCATTGAGCTGTATGCATAAAAGGGGAACAGTATTATATGTAAATTTGATCATAGCAATATACTTCTTTGAACACACAAATTACCAAAATGGCAAACAAATATCAAAAAGTCAAATAATGTTGGAACTGGAACACTATTGAATATACTGTTGCTACTGGTGTGTGTGTTTGTGTGTGTGTGTGTGTGTGTGTGTGTGTGTGTGTTTATTGCATTAGGAAACTGAAATTTTCCTGCATAATGTTATACTTATATTTTTTTAAAGATTGTGGCTTATTCCTGTCTCAGAACATATCTAAAGATTTACAGTATAAACTGAAGGTTGTAATTATGTAGATTTAGAATTCACTCCTACCCAACCATTTTCTAGGTTTCTGTCTTGGCATTTTGTGGGCTACTGGTATGGGTAAGCATCATGTCTTGGGTTTCATTTTTGTATCATTTTTGAAGTTAAACTTTCAGTAGGATATAAAACAGTCTTACAATATAAAAACAAAAATTAACTGACAAACTAACTATAATCATATAATCCACATTAAGAACATTAATTTAGCAGGACAGATAGCATTGTCTATTAAAAAAAATATCACTGGTCTGCTGGGTTACTAAGAAACGTACAGCCTCAGCAAAAGTGTATAGGTAACTCTCTTTTGTCATAAAGTCTATGGTCAAGCAAAAGTGGGCAAAATACTATGGAATGACCTAAAACTTTAGTTTTCTGGTGTCATGTGAACAGATGCAATAGTGAAGAATTTCTTAGAAACTTCCTTGTTTTGAATTCCATTGGTACACATCCTAGTTAGCTTTAACTGCCACTTGACCCAGCCTGGATCACCCAAGAAGGGAATCTTAATTGAAGAATTACCCAGATAAGATTGGCTATGTATTCGGAGATTGTCTTGATTATCTTGACTGATAAGGTGACACCATTCCCTGGACAGATGGCCTGAGCTATGTAAGAAGGCTAATTCATGATGAGCCTGCAAGCAGCTGTCCTCTGGGATCTCTGCTTCAAGCTGCTGCCTGAGTTCCACTTCCCATGATGATAGACTACAACCTGAGTGTGCAAGCCAAACAAACTGCTTTCTTCTCTACAAGACATTAGGTCAAAATGTTTATCATAGCAACAGAAAACAAAGTATTGCAGCCTAAGAAATCTATAAATCATTTGCATTCACTTGAAGGTTAATTCCCATTGTATCATGATTGAATTCTATCTCCAACTGATACATAATCACTGGAATCAAGGTCCAAATACCTCTCAATAGCTATTCTACTGGAACGTGTGACCCCAATGCTTTTTGGATATACTAATTTTAAAGAAAAAAATGTGAAGCTTTTCAGAAGCTTTACACTGTACATGGGGACCAAAAACTATGGCACAGATTCCTAGTGTCTGTGAGATATACATTCCTCCCATAATGTTTTCCTATTTAAAATACTAAACAGAATTTGATATTTCATTAGTATTTTATAATGGAAGGTCACATACATACTATATGTTTAATAACATTTTCATCTACTCTCAGAACACATACTATGATCAAAACAAATAAAAATATGACTCTGAACTTGTAGGGTCAATCACAGCAAGATCTCAGAGCTAAATTATATAAATTTAATGATATGTGGACATGTTTACATTGCTGCTCTATCTTCCCATCTTTAAAATAGCAGCACAGAGCCTTAACTAACATACAACAGTAAAGTGTACATCTCAGTAGGTTTTACCAAATGTGATCCACACCATACAGATATGAAGATGTTCATCATCCTCAAATGTCTTCTCACACAGCTTTGTGTCCATTTAGAACTCAGTGGTTTGTGTCAGAATCCTTTTAAAATGAGCACCAAAAAACAAAAAACACACAAAAAAAAACCATAATCAGTGTTAATGGGATTTCAAACTAGTGTGGTTACTCAGAAATCAGGATGGCAAATCCTAAAACACTTAAAAATAGATCTACCATCTGTCCCAGCTGCACCATACTTGGAGTAGGTTAATACATAAAATATAACATAACATATATTATATTATATTATATTATATTATATTATGAGTCAGACAATTGGCGGAGAGCTATGAAATAATGTCTTCTGGAATCCACATGGCTATCATTGTTGTGAATGCACAGCAGCTGTGATTGCTCGCCCAAGATAAAGCCAGCCAAGAAGCCAGCACAGGTGCGATAAATAACCTCTAGACCTCTTACCAAGAACCTCTTCACCATGGACTGCAGCTGGGGAGGGAGAATTACTCTCACCTGAGTATAGTTTTCCGTGGTAGGTATGATACATATGTAATTCAAAACTTCACTTTGAACTTCACAAATATGTACACATATCACATGTATATAACTAGATAAAAAGAACAAAATGATTCTAAGAAATGGTAACTACTTCAAAGTAGAATTTTATTTCTAAAGTTTTCTTAGAATATTAGTTATGAGTCTTGATGGAGTTTCATACACATACTAGTACGGAGGCCAAAAGAGAGAGTTACATCCCCTGGAGCTGGAGTTATAATCATTTGTAAGCAACCTATAGATGCTGGAAACCAAAGGTGGTCCTTTGCAAGAGCATCAACTGGATGCCTTAACCACAGAGCTATCTCTCCAACTCCTCAATTAGACTTTTAGACCTAGAAAGATGTTGATCTTTTGGGCTAAAAGAATAATAGGATATTCAAAGCCTGACCAAGGCCACACTGTTAGCAAATTAATGTTCACCCTATAAATGTTGACATCTAAGCATTCTAATATGACATTCTCAGGCATTTCAAGATCCACAAAGCAATACTGTCATCAGCCAGACTGGCAGGTCAGGGAGACAGTCCTCAGTCAATCAGTAAAGTTAAGCAGAATTTAGAGAAATGGTATTCACTGTTGAACTACAAGTGCTTATAAATGTCTCAGCATGACATATAAGAAACACTTGTGAAATGGGTGAAATACACTTGACAGCTTGCATGTCTTTACACTTGTGATTGTAAATATTTTGGAATATATAAAAATTCAATGAACTGTTCCTTGAGACAGAGAAAATGATGTTCATCAGATCCCACAGATGTTGACAGAACAAAGCCACCAGCCAGTCTAAGACACTTAACCTAGGGTGAGTTCCTGAGATACAAAAAACAACTGCTCTCTGGTTTTTATAAGTCCTCTTTGGCAGAAAATCTTAGGCTTACTAATAATTTGATCACTGGGTTAGCATCCTAATGTTAATAACTTGCATCCTTATTTTTTAATCTGTGTCAATTAATAGCTTCTCACTATAATCTTCCATTAATCTTTTAAATCCTGCAGTTAAATTTTGAGCTATGACATAACTGCAATTTTCCATTCTCCCACTTATGACACCTTATACTTCCTGGAAAAAAAACCTCTCCTTATTTTTCTGAGGATTTTTCACTCACAGTCACAAGATTTCCTTCCACTAGCAATGCAGGAGAACTCTGGGAGTCTCTATTGCTCTTGACTACACTCAACTGCAGACTGAGAGAGGTGTAAATGACTCACAGAGGTTTATTTTAATCACCCAAACTATGCTTCAGGCCTGGTGCTGGTGTTCACAGATGTGATGGAATACTGGTTTCTGATCCCCCTGCTTCACAGTCTTAGGGGAGATTTTGTTGCTAGACAAACCAAGACACCCACCGCATGCCTTGTGTGTCTGCATCAGTTACTTCTCTCATTTCTATGACCAGGTATCTGGTAAGAGGACACTTAAAGGACAGAAAGACTTCATTCAGGCCTATAGTCCAAGGAGACCCTTCCATCATGGTGGGGAAGGAGTAGAGGAGGAGGCTGCTGGTCATATTGCTACCGCATTCAGAACATGGAAAGATACAGCAAGTGGGGATTGGTCTTAAAACCTCAGGTCCACTTCCAAATGACTCCTCTTCCCCAGCAACATGCCATCTTCTCAAGGTTCTAAGTCTTTCCAGTGAAAGCCATCATAAGCTTATAAGATACATCACATAGTTGGATCACAACTATATCTTATCTGTTTTATGGATGGCCCTGCTGCTGTTTGTATGCTAATTCTGTTCTCCTGGGAGGGGTTGTGGACAAGAAGTGAGCCATACTCAGGTGACTTCTTGTGAACCAATCCCCTAATAAGTAAAGGAGCCAATCACTGGGAGAGAAGGTGGGACTTCCATGTTGGAGGAGGAAGAGAGGAAGCAGGAGAGAGTTAGGTCCTTTTGGGATGGGGATAGCACGAGGACAAGATGTAGCTATGAATGTCTCCCAGTTTCAACAGCGGATCCGTCAAGATTCGCCATTAAAGGATTTAGATGTAATAAGGCTTACAAGATTAGGATTTTAGTTGTTGTGCCCAGTTATTGAGTTACCATTGTTTCTGAATTAAGTTTGTGTTGCTTTTTCCTTCACACAACGGCTCGCCTGGGTTCAAAAGAGAAAGGTACAGTGGCAAAGCGTGAGTTATCCTAAGGTGCACCCACAAAGGTCATGGGGGTCTTGAAGCATGTGTTTGGCATGGTAGCAACCCACCAGTGGGAACCTATCAAACTGGGTGTAGAGATTGTAGAGTTCTGAGTCAGAGTCTCCATGAGATAAAAAAAAAAAAAAAAAAAAAAAACAGGTTGGTCATTGCCGACCAGTGCACGGCCAGCAAGGCTGCCAGGGCAGAGTCACATGTACGGGAGCAAGCCAGTTCTTTTTGTAATATTTCCTGCAATATATCTCTGTTATAGCTGAAGAGATAAACAAGTGACTGTTAAAGAATGCATGGTAGTCTTAGGTGATCAGATCATTTTATGAAGCAACACTTCAGAAAGTCTATCTGGAAATGTTTTACTATGACACAGCCCACTCTCTGAGCCTGAACACCAAAGACTTTGAGGGAAATTGGCACCCAGTCCTTCCTTGTGGAGTTTAGTATTAGACTTGGGGAGATTTCATCAGCATCAACAGAAAGAGTGTCTCACATTGCGAGTGCTTTCTGCATAATAACCATTTTCATTGAGCAAAACCAATGAAGCTCTGGGAGGAAGTTTATCATCTTCATCTGGGTCAACCTTAGGTGCTAGACTCACCAGAGGATGAGCAGGTGTGGGCATGGCTGCTTTTTTGGATCCATTATTAATATCAGCACATCTCTAGAGCTGATCAATAAAGCAGAAAAGATACTGTAATCTACAAAAGGAAAAACATAGTTTGTTGCCACAATTTCAGGACCTAACCAGCTTGGTGGCACCCTTGATGTCCTGCACAGTTTCAAGCAGAACCTTGTTGACATTGATGTCACAGTTGGTTGGCCCCAGGAGGCACCTTGGGTGGAGCCTAAGATTTTTAAGATTTCACAAGTGTCTTAGGGTTTGACTGCTGTGAACAGACACCATGACTAAGGCAAGTCTTATAAAAAAATTTAAAAAATTTTATTTGGGGTTGGTTTACAGATTCAGAGGTTCAGTCCATTATCATCAATGTGGGCACATTGCATCTCTAGGCAGGCATGGTGCAGGCAGAGCTGAGAGTTCATCTGAAGGCTGCTAGTGAAAGACTGACTTCCAGGAAATTAGGATGAGGGTCTTAAGCTCACACCCACAGTGACATACCTACTCCAACCAGGTCACACCTACTCCAACAAGGCCACACCTCCAAATGGTACCACTTCCTGGGCCAAAAATATACAAACCATCACATTCCACTCCTTGGCCCCCAGTAGGCTTATTCAAACACATGAGTCTGGGGGTCCATACCTAAATATAACATAATAAAAAAGTATATTTAGACCAACTTCCAAAGTTCCCATAGTCTATAGAAGTCTCAACAAAGTTAAAAGTCCACAAATTGAAAGTCTCTTTTGAGATTCATCCAATCACTTAACTGTAATCTCCAAGACAAGACAGAATTCAGCTGAGCAATTTCCAAAAGTCTCCATGTCTGATGTCAAAGTGGCTTTCAGATCTCCACTTCTTTTTCATCTTTGTTGACTACAACAAACTTCTTTTTCCTGGGATGGTTCCACTCCCTGTTCGCAGCTTTCCTAAGCAGGCATCCCACAGCTTTGGCATCTTTAACATCTTTAGGTCTCCATGGCAAGTTCAATGTTACAGCTTCTTCTTTCAAAGTCTGGGGTCATCCAAAGGGCTGGCATCACTGCTCCAGCTTTGTCCTCTGTAGCACTTTAAGCTCAGGTTGATCCACTTCACTGCTGCTTCTGTTCTTGGTGATCATCCCATAGTATTGGCATCTCCAAAAAGTGGGGTTTTCCACTGCAACTAGGCTTCACCAATAGCCTCTCATAGGCTCTCTTCATGGTGCCAAGCCTCAACTCCTTTGCATGACCCCTTCAGTCCTGGGCTATCAATTGCAACTGAGCCTGCATCTTCACAAATGGCCTCCCATGGCCTCTCATAGTACCAATCCTCATCTGTTCTTCATGAGCCCTTCAGCCTTCAAAACCAGTATCACCTTACACATGACTCTTACGCTATACAAAGTATAGCTGCAGCAAAAGGTACAACTTTGGCTATCTCTGGAATGCAGCTTTTTTGTGCTCTCAGTTGGAAAGAACCCAGATATCCCTCAACAGAGAAATGGATACAGAAAATGTGGTACATTTACACAAAGGCATACTACTCAGCTATTAAGAACAATGAATTTATGAAATTCTTGGGCAAATGGGCATATCTGGAGGATATCATCCTTAGTGAGGTAACCCAATCTCAAAAGAGTCACTAGATATGCACTCACTCATAAGTGGATATTACCCCAGAAACTCAGAATACCCAAGATACAATTTGCAAAACACAAGAAAATCAAGAAGAAAGAAGACCAACGTGTGGATACTTCATTCCTCCTTAGAATAGGGAACAAACTACCCATGGAAGGAGTTACAGAGACAAAGTTTGGAGAGAAGATGAAAGGATGGACCATCCAGGACTACCCCACCTGGGGATCCATTCCATAATCAGCCACCAAACCCAGAAACTATTGCATATGACAGCAAGATTTTGCTGAAGGGACCCTGTTATAGCTGTCTCATATGAGGCTATGCCAGTGCCTGGCAAATACAGAAATGGATGCTCACAGTCATTTATAGGATGGAACACAGGGCCCCCAATGGAGAAGCTAGAGAAAGTACCCAAGGAGCTGAAGGGGTCTGCAACCCTATAGGTAGAACAACAATATGAACTAACCAGTACCCTCAGAGCTCATGTCTCTAGCTGCATATGTAGCAGAAGATGGCCTAGTCAGCCATCATTGGGAAGAGAGACCCCTTGGTCTTGCAAACTTTATATGCCCCAGTACAGGGGAATGCCAGGGCCAAGAAGTGGGAGTGGGTGGGTAGGGAGAGCAGGGCTGGGGGAGGGTATAAGGAATTTTCAGGATAGCATTTGAAATGTAAATAAAGAAAATATCTAATAAAATAAAAAATTTTAAAAAAAGAAAAGAAAACACTTTTTCTTTCCCAGATTTCACCTCAGTAATGCTGGTCTCTTCTTAATCACCACTAATACCTTAGCTCCAGCTAACCAGCAACAATTGTCCCAGTAGTGCCTTTTATTCTGGACTCTGAAGACAGAGCCACATGGCTAAAGCTGCCAAATTCTGCTGCTTGTTGTAACTGGAACATCCCCCCCCCCCATCCCCACCCCACCCTCGCTTGTTTTATTACATTATCACTCTCTGTTTTCCAACTCCTTCACTGCCTAAGCTTGGCTGTCCTGGAACTTGCTCCATAGACTGACTTTGAACTGAGATATCTGCAGACTTGTTTCCTAAGCACTGGAATTAGAGGTGTGGGCCACCAAACCTGGATTTAAGTTTTTCTTTACCTAGAACTTGCTGTGTTCTAGGCTGGACTTGAACTCAGAGATCTTGTCTTTACCTCCTGGGATTAAAGGCTTGTATTACCATTCCTGAATCTAAATTTAGCTGGGTGGACTCTTGTCACAAGGTTTTTACTCCTTAATCTGTTATCTCCTAGAACACAGGATTCGGCTCCATTTCACTTCCTGGTGTCCCTTTAATACTCAAACCATATATTCTATATTTTTCCTTTCTAGGCTTGCTAGGCTTGTTCAAAATGCTCTTCACGAGACTTAAGCAGAGAATGAGGTCTCTGTTGGGCTTTTTTGAGACTTCCTTTGTCAATGCAATTAATAAAAATCTCTTTACCTTAGCCTCAGGTAGACTCTTCAGACAAGGGCAAAAAGCAGCCACATTCTTTACCAAAATACCACAAAAACAGTCTTTATGCCACATCCTGAAATTCTTCTCTTTTGAAATGTCTAGGACCGGATCATCACAGTTCAAATTACTCCCAGCAACAAAGTCTTCCATATTCCTACTAGGACTACCCATTAAGCCCCATTTAAAGCATTCCACTGTATTCCAAATCCAAAGTCCCAAAATCCACATTCTTTCAAACAAACGCATGATCAGACCTATCACAATACCCGTTGGGAACAATACCCCAGTCCCTGGTACCAACTTCTGTCTTAGGATTGTACTGCTATGAACAGACACCATGACCAAGGCAAGTCTTATATAAAAAAAAAAAAAACTTTTATTTGGGGCTGGCTTACAGGTTCAGAGGTTCAGTCCATTATCATCAAGGTGGGAGCATTGCATCTCCAGGCAGGCATGGTGCAGGCAGAGCTGAGAGTTCTACTGAGAGTTCATCTGAAGGCTGCTAGTGGAAGACAAACTTTCAGGAAACTAGAGTGAAGGTCTTAAGCTCACATCCAAAGTGACACACCTACTCCAACCAGGTCACACCTACTCCAACAAGGCCATACCTCCAAATGCCACTCCCTGGGACAAACATATACAAGCCATCACACCAAGGTCTGTTTGTTGTTTTCATTATTATTTGCGTCATCTCTAAAGATCAGCTGCCTGTGTGCTGCTTACTCTCCCTTCAACTATTCACATTGCTGGCTAGTTGAGGGAACCCATTGGCATAGTTTTAGTATGCTCTCTTTTTCTATCCTCTGTCATTCTCAACTTTCCTCATCTCAGTTTTATTGCTGTCTTAATCATTTTTATAGCTTTCGATTTAGTATTTAGTGAAATTGGGAGTTTAACCCACTTTTCTTCCTCATGCAACCTGGCCCCATTACAATCTGCTCTGTTTCTCTATACCTGAAGTATATTTGGGAGCAAGAATGAATCAGTTCATAAACAAAGATAGATCCAGCAACGTATCCTAAAAGGCTCCAGTGTCTTATATTAGTGAAAATTACTCTCAAAATCAATTAGCTTTATAGTGCTTTTCACCAAAGACTAAAATAAAATATATATAAAAGGATATACTGGAAAGTAAAGTTCACTTTATTACTATTGGAGGCAATTCTTTCCGGCTGTCTACCATATAACAGCAACGCAGTTTAATTAAACTCCACAAATAGTTTCCATGGTCCTTAACAAGTCACAAGCTGCTGCATCAGAAACCTTATTTGGCTCTGAACATAAAGTTTGATTGTATTGTAGTCTGAAAATACTCTATAGAAACTAACAAACATATACACATACAGCCCCACACAGACAGGCACATATACCCCCACCCCAAACACACACATACACATACACTCCTACACATGCACTGCACATGCACCCCTCAAGCACATGCATATATACCTAGATGCATACATAATAATTACACATTACATACACACATACATCTCTAAACAGACACATATATACATATATGCATACATACAAATACTCATACAAATTATACACACATACACATTCAAGCATATATACAAACCTACACATCCATATCAGCAAGTTTATAAGGAAGGACATAATTTGCAATAAGAAAATGAGGCCCCTTGAGAAAACATGAGCAATATTGACATGGATCTAATGAATATCAGTGACTTTGAAAACAGGGAATTGGAGATCCGACCCTGAAGGAACAGTGTGATTTATTGACTCTCATCTTTGCCCCATGTTTCTTTGTGATACACATTTCAGCTCTAGCCTATGATTTCATTTCACCAGGCATACAATTTATTTACTTTACTCATTTATTTACTTGCTTATTTACTTATTCATTCATTCATTCATTTAATTTGTATGAGTGTTTTGCCTGCATGTACTCATATGCACAATGCATGTGCCCAATGCCCTTGGAGGGGAGAAATCAGCATCTAATCACTTGGAACTCAGAATTGTGAGCCATCATGCAGGGTTCTTGGAAGAAAACTCAGACCTTCTTCAAGAAGAAGTGTGTTTAATCACTGAACCATCTCCCCAGTCCCGTGATCTTATTACCTACTGTACTTTTATAATCTTACTGTACTTTTAAAATCTTATTACATACTGTACATTTTATACATAGTGTCATATAATGTTAGTATCTTAGGAATCTATACAATTGTGCATACTGTGTCCTACTTTTAGCCATGGACACACTCTATGCATGACCGTATTCAGAGATTTTGAGGAGCAGGGGGTAGTTTGGAAGATCATTTCAATTCTCTAAGCACTACTTTCTTTGTGAAAAATTTCTATCTCATAGAGTAAATTCAAGAAGAGCGTCTCTGGATGAAGACACAATTGACTTGACATTTCTAGTTATTCTAATCCTAATAGTGTTTGCTATTAGGATTATCATTATTCATTATATTGGAGCATAAACATTTCAGGGTTTTCTTGTTGTGCTAGTTGTATTACTGGGGATCCTATGGTAACTGGTACAAAGGAAAATCCAAGTATAGGGGTGATTGTAAGATCTGGATTCATGGGTGTATACACACACATGGGTGACCCAAGTTCACCACCCTGCTTGGCTTCTGAATCTTTGCTGTGAAGCAATGCAGGAAAAAAAAATCTCTACAATAATTTTCAGTTTGTATTGTATAATTTTGAATAATCTGGTATCTAATAAACCTCCTGAGGTGGCAAATACAGTCAACTTGATTGGGTTGAGAGACACTTCTAAGTTTTATGAACTTCCTTTGGATGTAGCCATGAGCATGTTTAAAAAAAAAAAAAAAAAAAAAAAAAAAAAAAAAAAAAAAAACCTGATTCGATGTCATGAATGGTAAAACTTTGACCCAACCTGGAGCTGCTGAAGTGGTGGAAACTGGAGTCTAAGGTGGTAAGATGGATCCAGAAACCCTGACTTCCCTGTCACTTAGCTTTCCAGACAGCATGATGTCAGCACCTCTGTCCTATGGTGTCACCTTGCCACAGCTCTACCTCACTGTGGACTCACAGTAATGGGGACATGTGGCTAAGGAGTAAATCAAGATAAATCCCTACAAATAAGGTTATTTTCTCAGGCTCATGCATACCATGATGATGTAAACAATCACCCCTGTAGTGATACCTCAGCAGCCCCCTTCACTTAATTCTATTCTTCTACAAATAATTACTTTCTCACTTTGTCCTGTGTTGATGAATAGAATTTAGTTTTCCTCTTAAGAGAGATAGAATCTTCTTACTATAGTTCCCTGCCCAGACAGGTAAAACACAGAAGAACATAAGTATTAGGGGACTCCAGGGACTAGAAAGGAAGCTCAGGAGAGAAGTACACTCAACTTCCCTTCAAGAAGACCCAGGTTCAGTTGCCAGTGCCCATATGGCCTCTCACAACCACAATAGGCTTTAACGCTGGGTCTAAGGGAACTGACACTGTCTTGGATCCTCCAGAGACATGATATACATGTATATAGAGAGATAGATATAGATATAGATGTAGATGTAGATGTAGATGTAGATGTAGATGATATAGATATAGATATAGATATAGATATAGATATAGATATAGATATAGATATAGATATAGATATAGATATTCACAGACAGATAGACAAACACATTAAAAATATATATATTTTAAAATCACATAGATATTTGTATTAAGACAAAGGGCCATACATTTTTATTAACTTTCCAATATTTAACTGTTATGTTGTTTCACCAAATAAATAAAATTTTCAGCAGTGCAAAGAGAAGGCACTGGTGTGCGTGAGTCTATCTATCACACTCAACTCTGCAGAGATGTGCATATACAGAAAAGGAATTACGCATTCATTTACAAACCTAAAACTTAAGAAAATAATCCATTTATTGACTTCTCTCTCCAGAAAAAATAATTTAGGCTTTAAAAATGAATGCAAATCTTCCACTGTGAATTAAGCCATGGAGTGAGGATATTCTTTTCAAGGTAAAATTAATGAACTAAAGTCCATGAGGACTGTTGTTGGCTCAAATAGTTGTGTGCTCTCCTATGTTAGAATCTTTTTCTCAAATGTAAACAATGTGTAGTTTTAGAGGACGTTACATATCTATATTTCAGAATATATAAAAGAGAAAAATAGTATGAAAATTATACAAAATCAGATGGTGGGACTTATGTGTTAACTTAGCAGGCCGTGAGGAATCAGACCACACATCATTTCTAGTTGTGTCTGTGAGGGAATTCCCAGTGGAGATTAGCTTGTTTTGTTCTTCTTGTTTGTTTTCATAAAATAAGCTATTTAATGGTCTGGGCATTTGGACCAAAAATAGGTGTCAATCTACTCTGTCTTAAGTTTTTTTTTTGTTTTTTTGAGTTTTTGGTTTTTTTGTTGTTTGTTTGTTTGTTTTTGCTTGTTTGTTTGTTTTGCCATGCCTGGTATAACCCGCCCTAGAACCTCCATTCACCAATAGAAAACAAGTCAAAGCCAGAACAAAGTGCTATGGAGAACAGAAAAAAATAGCCAACAACCACAGAAAAGGGATGAACCAGACACAGCTGTGCCCTCAAACATTCAAGTCTTGTTATTTACAGGAAAGAGTGCTAAGTCTGTTTGGGAACCAGAACAGGGTAAATGGCTGGTCCTCTGATAAGACCCTTCACCCTTCTCCATTTTCTTTCCTTGCATACTGCCTAAGCCTAACCAAGTCCCAGTATGGCTTTATTTTCCTTCACAATGCCTGTCCTCCAGAGTGGAACAGTTATTTGGGGAATCAAGGCAAAGGCTGTAGGGAGATATTCTGTCTTTGTAGAAACATTCTGACACAACACCAAATTCAGTGATGAGTTCTTACCAGATAAGGAAGATGATGCCCTCAGATACCACTGTGACCTAGCTATATTATACAACCTGCTCATAGTAGGAATGCAATGTCCACAGACACCGTGACCTTGTGACATTGCACTATCCTGAATCCTAATCAGAGTAGAAAGATGACAATTTCATGCCTCGTGACATGGATGTATCTTGTATTCTTTAGATGAGGAAGATAACCCACCCCTGAGCACAATGACCTGACTGGATCATCTGTACTACTCACAGAAGGAAGATGGTGTCCTGAGATACCATGACCTGACTGTATCCTAAACCTGGATCATATAGTCTGAATTTCCTTTGAAGAATTTGTTTTTGCCCAGGTTGATGGATTCTATGAGGAGGCTCACTGCCACAAATTGTAACTTGAAGTTCCCAAAACTTCTAAGAGGGCCAGTTTGAATGTCTTCACCCTGGATTCAATAAGCTGTTTTCTGGTATTCCTTGGTCTCCTGTGAGTTGGGTAATTTGGAGCAAACACAAAAGCCATTTCTTCCTGTATCTACCTGAAACTACAGGCCATGTAAATTGCTACCCTGAACTTCTGATTGATCAGCCCTCCTTCATTTCTGTACTGCTCATATTCTTCCTTAAGTGTCACCCCAATTTGCATCTCTGATTCATCCTCACTTCAAATCTTCATCTCCAGAATCTTAATGAAGGAAGCATATGGGATGAGTCCCTCAGATTCCTCATTCACACAGGGCTAGTATTGAGTTTTGGCCAATTAAATCAGTTTTCAAAACTATGGCTGTAACTGGGAGATGTCCTTTGTGGCAGAGAGTAATTTGAATCTGTAGACTCCGGGAAGTAGATTGTTTCTGCTGTATTAACAGGCCCCATCTAATCTGTGGAGGCCTGGACCCAGGAAAGGGTCAAGGAAGAAAGAATTCTATTTTTCCCCCTTATTTGAGCTGGGTCATTTCACTTCATCTCTTATTTTGGGCTCAGCATGGGATTTATGCCTCAGAATCTCATCATTCTTGGGCCTTTAAAATCAAAATAAATTATATCACTGGCTGTCCTGAGCCTAGTAGCTTGCTGAAAACACTCTGGAAATTTTCTCCCATGTACTCTTATGAGGCTATTTCTCATAAGAACTCTCCTCTCTCCTCTCTCCTCTCTCCTCTCTCCTCTCTCCTCTCTCCTCTCTCCTCTCTCCTCTCTCCTCTCTCCTCTCTCCTCTCTCCTCTCTCCTCTCTCCTCTCTCCTCTCTCCTCTCTCCTCTCTCCTCTCTCCTCTCTCCTCTCTCCTCTCTCCTCCCTCCTCCCTCCTCCCTCCTCCCTCCTCCCTCCTCCCTCCTCCCTCCTCCCTCCTCCCTCCTCTCTCCTCTCTCCTCTCTCCTCTCTCCTCTCTCCCCTCTCTCCTCTCTCCTCTCTCCTCTCTCCTCTCTCCTCTCTCCTCCCTCCTCCCTCCTCCCTCCTCCCTCCTCCCTCCTCCCTCCTCCCTCCTCCCTCCTCCCTCCTCCCTCCTCCCTCCTCCCTCCTCCCTCCTCTCTCCTCTCTCCTCTCTCCCCTCTCCCCTCTCCCCTCTCTCCTCTCTCCTCTCTCCTCTCTCCTCTCTCCTCTCTCCTCTCTCCTCTCCCCTCTCCCCTCTCCCCTCTCTCCTCTCTCCTCTCTCCTCTCTCCCAGCACTCTGATATGCAAATATTAAACTGATGTAAGGTACAAAATGTGTTTTTATATGTAGTCCATCACTTGATATACCAAGAATACCAAGACAATTGTAAAATCATGTGCTTCTCAATTTATGGAGATGGTTCTGTCAGTAAAGGCCTTGATATGCAAGCACAAGGACTAGTGTTCTATCCCCAGAACACAAGTTAAAAAAATAAAAAGCAAGCAAGAAAGCAAACAAACAAACAACCCAGCCGTGTCTGGGGGCATATAGCTGTTTGTAACACCAGCACAGATGAGGCAAAGCAAGAAAAATTCCCGGGGTTGGGTGGCAGCAGATATACCTGAATCAGAGAGATCCAGGCTAACCAAGAAACCCTGCTTCAGAAAGCAAGATAAAGAATGATTGAAAAAGACATCGGATGTCCACCTCTGGCCTCCATTTGTACCCTTGCACACACATTTGTAAACATGTACACACATGTACACCCAAAAGCTACACCTGACCATAGGATCCACTTTACCCTCCTTACCTGCACATTCCAACTTTCCTCCGGTGCAAAATGAGAGAAGGGACCACAATGACCTTGAGCTGGACCTTTAGGATGACCTTGAGAAGAGCCACAGGTTCTCAGAACTAACAATTCTATTATTCTTCATTTCTCTCTTGTGATGACAGTTTCTGCTTTGTAAGCTCAGAGTGTTCTACTAAGAATGTGACAGAAAACCCATTTGGACCAGCTGTGGATCATCTGTAGATGTGTCTCCCACTCAGGCCAACACTGTGAGCTAATGAGCTGACCCTCCCAGCAGCGTGGTCTTGGGTTTATTAGAGTGGGTGTCCTTCTTACAAAAGCTTTTGTGTCCTTTGTATTTAACAGACACTCTTCTAAAAGTTTTTTCAAAGCCCAGGTAATGAACCAATTCGTCTAATTCAATTAATGCCATAAACATCAATCATCTTTAAAAACCAATACTGTCAGCAACAAGAATGAAACAAATGACCTAGTTGTGCTGGAGATGAATGAGAATTTTTCAAAAATAAAAATATAACACAAAATACCCCATACTCTGCAACCCCTGCATGTTGGTCTTCATTTAATGAGGGGCCTGTTATTATCGCTCCTTCCTAAAGAAATAGATAATGATAAAACAAAACTGTCTAGTAGATTCCTCTTCTTCCTCCAATGTCTTTTTGTTCTTTTCCTCCTCCTGAAGTGCTCAGATGGAGAGCTGGGCCAATGTTTACATTGCTAATCACAAAGGTTTAAGACTTTGTTTGTCAAGAGACTATTTTGTTCTCTGCTTCCACGTGGGGGTTATTTCTAGATCTCAATATCTGTATGTATGAGAATCAAATGACTACTGCTCAGGACACCGCTTAATTCTTAACATTTGGAACACAGCACAACTTGAAATGTTACCTGTTGACCCTTCTTGAAGCAGAGGAGAGGAAAAAGGCTAAAAAATCATTTTCCATACCCAAGTCCTTACTGCAAAACCCCAAAATTATTAATATATTTAAAAGCCATGTAATGTAAAAGTTACTTGCTATAAAAAAAAATCACCCGAGCCCCAAGATTACTAGTGATGTTAAGATTGGGCATGATGCCTGAATAAGATACTTCCAAAGTCTGAGTTCTGAAGCATCTCTGAGTTCCTCTGTTGATTTAATTCTTCTATATGCATAACCACATATCTGCAACCTGTCCCATACTGTTCCTCCTACCATAGTCCAAATGGAGGAATACTGGACATTTTCTCAAGCCACTTCCTCTTCCTTATGACAATAAAAAACAAAACAAGGGAAGAAACTAAAGACCAGATTTTTATCTGAGCTAAAAGAGTATACTTTTACATCTAGCAAAAAATTTATATAGAAGCCAGGCAGTTGTGGCACATGCCTTTAATCCCAGCACTTGGGAGGCAGAGGCAGGTGAATTTCTGAGTTTAAGGCCAGCCTGGTCGACAGAGTGAGTTCCAGGACAGCCAAGGATACACAGAGAAACCCTGTCTCGAAAAAGTTATTTAGAATATATTTATTTTATTTATTTTGAATATATTAAATTTCTATAATGGATTGAAAATCTGGAATTGCTTTTGATGGATTAGACTAAATAGTAAGACTCACCTAATTTATGCCATTTATAAAAATGAAAAGCATGCAGTTAGACTATAAAGACAAAGATGGGTAAAATAATGTAAGATTGGGTTTACAAAGGAAGAAGACATTCTGTAAGTACTTCTTCCAAAAACACAAACAGGAGTGAAGCAGGCCTGGCTATACCATTCTCAACAAATTTTAGAAAATCTGTAATGTGCTCAACTAATAAAATGATGAATTCTTTTTAAACAAGATCATGAACATTTCTTCCTTCAATGAGGAGCAGAGTCAAAGTCTCTCTCCTCTCTCTCTCTCTCTCTCTCTCTCTCTCTCTCTCTCTCTCTCTCTCTCTCTCTGTGTCTCTGTCTCTCTGTCTCTCTCTGTCTCTCTGTCTCTCTCTGTCTCTCTGTCTCTCTCTGTCTCTCTGTCTCTGTCTCTGTCTGTCTCTCTCTCTCTCTCTCTCTCTCTCTCTCTCTCACACACACACACACACACACACACACACACACACACACACACATACCACACACACACACACACACACTGGAAGCTACAATATGAAATCACTCTGTCTGGGCTAAAATCAAGGTGTTGGTTGGACTGAGTTTTCTGTCCAGCATCCCAGTGTTCATTGGCCCATTTTTGTGTCTAACCACTCTGCCACTGACCACCCTGACTCCTCTTTTCTTTTTTTTAAATATTTTTTATTATTACATATTTTCCTCAATTACATTTAGAATGCTATCCCAAAAGTCCCTCATACCCTCCCCGCCACTTCCCTACCCACCCATTCCCAATTTTTGGCCCTGGCATTCCCCTGTACTGGGGCATATAAAGTTTGCATGTCCAATGGGCCTCTCTTTCCAGTGATGGCCAACTAGGCCATCTTTTGATACATATGCAGCTAGAGTCAAGAGCTCCGGGATACTGGTTAGTTCATAATGTTGTTGTACCTACAGGGTTGCAGATCTCTTTAGCCCCTTCCTCCTTTCTTTTTAAGGACCCTGGGATTATTGAAGACCCATCATGGACTCATAGACTAACAGTATAGCCAGGTCACTTTAAGACAACCTCAAGTTAGCAAGCTCTGGCTTCTGCTGGCAACCAACTTATACAGAAAGGTCTTTGTTCAGTACACTTATCACAGGCTACCAGCGCCCTTTTAACCCTGTTATTAGGTGTTCATGACTGAGCAAGCCACTTTTTGCCTCTGAGCTTCATGTTTCAAAAAATGGAAAAATATTTTTCTCTGGTTTCATACAAGATTACACTGAAGTTGAATCTGGAAATTCCTAGACATCACAGAACCAAAAGAGATTTTTGCTAGTTGACTACATTTACTAATGAAAAAGGAAAACCTTGAAATATCAGACAGATATTTCTCATTGGGCTTGTGAGATTTCTATGCCAGAAAGGTATCTTTGGTGGATTATCTAGGAATTCCTTTCAATGAAATGAGTACAGCTTTACTCTCTTCCCCAGGCTTCAGACCTCAAACTCTCCTACCACAGTAGGTGGTCAAGATCTCAGGTGCTTTCTTAGAAACAGACTCTGAGCAACTTCAGCAAATGTAATATTATTGTTATTATAAGTTACTATCAGAACTCTACTGCAATTTCACAGCAGCAAACCTTAGTATCCATCACGTACCTTAAAAGAAGATTGTCTAATTAAAAATATCCCATTGAAACAGACCTTTACACACTAGTAAAAATTGCATATTCTATTATTTATTTCAAACAGTAGAATTGCAAATAAAAGCGAGAAATATTTTTAATATATTTTTGAGCTCTTACCTAGATGCTCCTCTGATATTGGCCATAGCTTCCTGGTAGATAAAATTACAGGATGACTTCAAGCCCAATGGGAATCTGTTGAATAAGATGAGAAGAGATCAGAAAGTTCCTGAGAACTGCAAAGATGCAATTCTTACTCTGTCATACTTGAGACATCTGTAAGTCATCTTACCTTAAGCTACTTGCAATTTTGCTGTGTGGCGAGTTAAAACCAAAGAAAGTGCCTATGATTAATGTCTTTGAAGCATTTTTGATGAGTCAAACTAAAACTGTCTCCCTCATTTGCTGCATAAAAACACATAGTGTATATTTCAAAAACTGTACTTGTAGTATCTACTGTTACCAAGAAAAATAACTATTTCACCCATGAAAGAAAAGCTATAATTATCTCCTCTAGCTAAATTCTATCACCTTTGCATTTTATTTTGGCCACCATAATTTTGGCAAATTTGAGGACATGGAGTGATGGACGAGGAAGTAAAATCACGAGGGATGGAGACTGTGAAGGTGAGCACTCACTAGTGGTCATGGATGGTGGTCAAACATGAACAACTCTCTTCCCTATGGCTGCCATTCTGAAGAACCCCAACCAAGTTACCATACCGATAGCATAAAATCAACTGCTTCACAGACAGCAATGAAACAACCAACCAAAAAATGCAAAAGAAGGGGCAATATCAGCTAAATAAATACCTTCCTACAATGATAACAAGACACCAACCTGTATCACCTTTTACAACATGAAATCATGTCCAAGGGTTGGGGGGTGAGGATAAGGATTTTGTGATGGTTAAAAAAAATGGGGGCTGCTTAACCCTTTAACAGTGTGGACAGAGCTACAAGCTCTGAATAGTTAAAATGATCCAAGAATTGCTATCTCTTTCACTTCATTTCTGTGACTATGATAAAATATACTGACAAACGACAAAAAATCAGCTCAGGGGAGAAAGGGTTTGTTTTAGTTCAGACTTCCAGGTTACAACGGACCATTTCCAGGAAGTCATAATACAGGACTGTGAAGCAGCTGATCTTGTCGCAACATCCACAGGAACAGAGAATGAACACTCCTATGCTCCTGCTCTGCTTGCTTTCTCTATTTCCATATAGACCAGATCCCAAAACCAGCAAATAGTGCTGCCCACTTTCAGGCTGAGTCTTCCCACATTCTAAGTACCTCATCTCAATAAGGAAAGTCTGTGAAATCTCATCTCTTTCCACCTTGAAACTGGGATGTTAAAAAGTGGGAGCCAACCATTGGACTGAGCATGGGGACCCCAATGGAAGAGCTATGGGAAGGACTGAATGAGCTAAAGGGGTTTGCAACCCCATAGGAAGAAACATATCAACTAACTGGACCACCCAGAGTCCAAGGAACTAAACCACTAACCAAAGAGTATATATGGAGGGAGCCATGGCTCCAGATACATATGTAGGAGAGGATGGCCTTATCTGAAATTGATAGTAGAGAAGGCCCTTGGTCCTGTGATGGCTCAATGCCCCAGTGTAGGGGGATGCTACAACAGTGATCAGGAGTGAATAAGTGGGTGGAGGAGCACCCTCATAGAGGCAAAGAGGAGGGGTGAGTCATTTATGGAGGGGTAGTCAGAAAAGGGGATATCATTTGATATATAAACAAATAAAATGATTACTAAAAAAATGGGATATGCCTGAAAAAATACACCAAATTAAACATGATTTTTGTACTATTTGGAGAGTGGTATTTGAATAACAATACCTAAACAGGCAGAAAACATGGTAGCCAATCTCTCTGAATAAGCAATGTTTTCATGGAGTTCAGAGAAGCAGCTTCATCAATAGGTACATTCATGAGCTGCTCTTTTAAAACCTGACCAATGTATCCTACTGTTATCTGTGACCAGACAAGACCTGATTCTTGAAGCATGGCTATGTCTAGCCTTTAAAAGTATGAACATTTGCTTTTATCCCCTAGTGGATATCTAAATGTGCAATGCTTGCACTCTTTATGGAAAAACAAATCAGCTGTTCCAATCATATGTCAGACTTGGTGTCAGTGTGTTTTTTATCCAACAACTGGAGTTCTTAGAAAGGCATCCAAATCTAATCAGAGGGAGATGAAAGTGCAGTCTGGGACTATCTCTGGCTGCTTGTTGCCATGCGATGAGGCAACTCTCTAAGGAGAAACACAGTAATAAAAAGAAAGAGATAAGCTGGGAATTACAGGGAGATGTAAGATTGAGGTGCCACTCCAATGTTTTCAACATGCTAGGAGCATCAGAACACAAGTGTGCATGATGAGGAGCCCAGGCATTCTTAGGACATAATGGTTATCTTTGCATATATATGCAAAGACATATATGTATATATAATTACATTTTTTTTACAAATATAGTCATGCCCCCTCCCGTTCCCCCTCCCACAGTTCCTCATCCCACTCCTCCTCCCTCCTCATCTTCAAAAGGATGACCATCACCAGTGCCAGACCTCCCACCTCTCTGGACCCTCAAGTCTCTTGAGGGTTGGACAAGTCTTCTCCTACTGAGGCCAGACCAGGCAGTCCTCTGCTGTATATGTGTTGGGGACCTCTGACCAGCTCATGTATGCTGCCTGGTTGGTGGCTCAATGTCTGAGAAATCTCAGGGGTCTGCGTTAATTGGGATATCTGGTCTTCCTATGGGGTCACCCTCTTCCTCAGCTTCTTCTAGCCTTTCCCTAATTCAACCACAGGAATCAAACATTGGACTTCAATATAATGGTTGGGTGCAAGTATTTGCATCTGTCTCAATCTGCTGCTTGCTGGGCCTCTCAGAGAACAGCCAAGATAGGCTCCTGCCTGTAAGCAGACTATGGCATTAGTAATAGTGTCAGGTCTTGGAGCCTCCCCTTGAGGTGGATCCCAAGTTGGGCCAGGCACTGGACTTCATTTCCCTCTGTCTCTTCTCCATTTTTGTCCCTGCAGTTCTTTTAAACAGGAACAGTTCTGGGTCAGAGTTTTTGACTGTAGAATAGCAATCCTATCCCTCCACTTAATGACCTGTCTTTCTACTGGAGGTGGACTTTATGAGTCCCCTCTCCCCACTGTTACTCATTTCATCTAAGGTCCCTCCCATTGAGTCCTGAGAGTCTCTTACCTCCCAGGTCTCTGGTACTTTCTAGAAGGTCCTCCCCCACCTACCACCCCAGAGGTTGCATGGTATGTACTCACTAATAAGTGGATATTAGCCAAAAATTAAAGGATACCTAGGATACAATCCATAGAACTAAAGGTTAACAAGCAGAAGGGCCCAAGATAGGATGCCTCAATCCCACTTGGAAGGGAGAAGAAAATCATCAGAGGCAGAGGAATGGAGGGAGCTAGGTGGGAGAGGAGAGTGGAAAGGAAAAAGGAAAATATGATTAGGTATGGGGAGAGGGGACAAGAGAGAAGCCCTGAGGGCGAGCAGAATGAATCTTTGCTATTTTAAATAAAAATGACTTCAACTTGGATAATAGTTGCATGAACATTCAAACTATATATAATAATGTAAAGACTTATTACATATTCCATGAAATTACCTTGCCACATAAGATTGCTTTGTTTTGCCTTAGGAAATACGGAAATGTTAAATATAAGATCAATTTGCCTTGCTTTGTATGGGATTAAAATCTAATTTCAATTAACATGTTCTATGCTTTTCACTTCAGCATAAACTGTTTGTGAATTCACTGTAGTGTTTGGCTCTATTGTTTGTTTGTTTTTTCCTTCATGGTAAAACACTGCCTTGAAGTCACTACATTATGGTGACTCTGCTACAGTATGGGGAGCTCCCCTTCAACAGTCTCTGATATTTAATGTCTCAGACATAATGCTAAAGAAGTAAACTAAACAACTCTGAAATCTGTCACTTAGTTTGAGAGACATCTGGGTTCTTTGCAGCTTCTGGCTATTCTAAATAAGGCTGCTATGAACACAGTAGAGCATGTGTCCTTATTACATGTTGGAGAATCTTCTGGGTATAGGCCCAGGAATGGTATTGCTGGGTCCTTTGGTAGTACTACATCCAATTTTCTGAGGAACTGCCAAACTGATTTCCAGAGTAGTTGTACCAGCTTGCAATCCCACCAGAAATGGAGGAGTGTTCCTCTTTCTCCACATCCTCTCCAGCATCTTCTGTCACCTGAGTTTTTTACTTTAGCCATTTTGACTGGTGTGAGGAGGAATCACAGGTTTGTTTTGATTTGCATTTCCTTGATGACTAAGGATGTTGAACATTTCTTTAGGTGCTATATTAGTCAGGGTTCTCTAGAGTCACAGAACTTATGGGTAGTCTCTATATAGTAAGGGAATTTGTTGATGACTTACAGTCTGTAATCCAACTCCCAACAATGGTCAGCAGCAGCTGTGAATGGAAGTCCAAGGATCTAGCAGTTGCTCAGTCCCACATGGCAAGCAGTCAAAGGAGAGCGAGAGGACATTGAATTCATCTAGCAATGTTATCTAATACCTTCACATTTTACAGACCATGATTAGCAGCTAGCTATTGTCTGTAATAAATATGGTTAAATTATTTTATCATTATTAGTACTGGGGATACTTGCAGTACCTACTTTAGAACAAAGACAGCCTTTGGGTGTGTTTGTTGTGGTAAAGAAAGACCCATGAACTTGATCGATATGGAGTAGCAGAATGAAGATTAAATGCAAACTGAGGCAATCCTTTGCTCTGCCTCCATTAACATAAAATACCTGCAGACTGAGACTGTCTTCATCCTACTACCAGCATTCTTTAAAGAAAAAATCTCCAAGTAGTTTGAGACATTAAATTCTAGTAGTGTTTTATTGTTCCATCAAGTATCTGGACTCCATTCTATCTTGTGCTCTAAGCCATTCTCTTGCTAACTTTATCTCCTAAATAGCCCCATAAACCAAGGAAGGTCCAGGAATTTTATAGTCTATGTTCAAGCACACAGATATTGAGTGAACTAAACCTTCCTTTTCAGACCTACAATGCAAACTCCAGACATGCATCCAGGAGAAGAAGAATAACTAACCCCTGCATTTGCTTCTGAGTGTTCCTGTAACAAACTGACAGAAGGTAATTAGATTAAAAAAAGTACTACCTTACAGACCCTTAAACTCAAAGTCCAAAGTGAACAAAATAAGTATCAGGGGAAATGCATTACTGGTTCTTTTTTTTAATGTTCAGAGGCTGCTGTCCTCTCTGGCTGTGACCCCATCCTATGTCTTCAGACTCACAAAGCAGTATGCCACCTCTGTCTATGTTCTTCCTTCTCTTCCCCTCTTCCTGTATTTCCTTGGATCTCCCCTTCCATTCTTAGATCTCTGAATTCCCATAAACCCTCCAAATCTGATGTTCCTTATACCTGTCATGGGACAAATTCTTCCTGCGAAATGCAGTGCACATGCACATGTGCACATGCAAGCACACATCTACTTACCCCAGAAAGGGAGCCATGCCAAACCAAAACATGAATGCTACCTGTGCTGGCTAGTTTTATGTTAGCTTGACACAAGCTCAAGTCATCTAAGAGGAGGGGACCTCAATTAAGAAAATGCTTTGGATTGAGGGCACTGAAGGGAATAGGAACTCCACAGGAAGACCAACAGTCAACTAATCTAGAACCTTGGGGACTCTCGGTGTCTGAGAGGGCAACCAAAGGGCACACACAAGCTGAACTGAGGCCCCAGGCACATATGTAGCAGATGTGCACCTCAGTCTTCATGTGGGTCCAACAACAACTGGAGCAGAGACTGGCCCCAAAGCTGTTGCCTGTCTGTGGAATGTGTTTCCCAACTGGGCTGCCTTGCCTGGCCTTAGTGAGAGAGGATGCACCTAACCTTGCAGAAACTTGATTCGCCAGAGTGGGATGATGGGGGGTGGGGGCAACCTCTGAGAGGAGAAAAGAAGGGGGATGAGGGAGGAATTCTGTAGGGTGGGGGGGCAGATGTCAGAATATAAGATGAATGAATGAATGGATGAATAAATAAATAGATAAATTAGATGGATAGATAGATAGATAGATAGATAGATAGATAGATAGATAGATAGATAGATAGATAGATAGATAGATAGATAGATAGGGAAAAAGGGAAAAATACTTCCATAAGATCAGGTTGTAGGCAAGCCAATAGGTCATTTTCTTAATTAGTGATTGATGTGGGAGGGCCCAGTCCATTGTGGGTAGGGCCACCCATAGGCTGGGTTCTATAAAAATTCTGGGTGAGCAAGCCAAGAGAAATAAGTCAGTAAGCTTCCATGGTCTCCTGTCTCCATGTTCCTGCCTTGCTTGAATTCCTGTCCTGACTTCCTTTGACGATAAACTGTGATGTGAAAGTATAAGCCAAATAAAACCTTTCCTCCCCAACTTGCTCTTTTGGTCATGGTATTTCATCACAGCAAAAGAAAGCCCTAACATACAACCAATATTCAGTTGTTCAAACAAAGAGTTTTACTGAGATTAATTACAGGAATGTGGGTGAAGTCTTATTTACAGAAGCAGAAATGACTCAAAAGTGATTGTACCATCACAATCCACCCTAGCACAGGTAACAATCCTAGGAAGCTGCATGGTACACACTGCAGAGCCTGCAAGTAGCACATGAGGTTGGGATCTCCTTTCCCAGTGGCTCAGTGGCCTGAGCATCTTCCAGGAATTTGTTTCTTCTCAACAGTTCTGCCTGTATCCCCTTATTTAAGGCTAATTGACTAGTCCCTGCTTCTTCTGGGTGGCTGGTTTTACCTAAGAGTGACATTCCATAGTCTTTACTACTCATATATTATTGAGGAGTGAATCTGGTCAGCTTTAGGGACTTCCTGAAGATTTTTGAATTGATCACTTCATGTCTTAAGGAGCTTCCTGGCAGGAGGGGAATGTTCTCATCTCAGAGAAATCTGCAGTGTGCCACCAGCACATCTCTTTTTATCTGGCTGGAATATGATTACACAAAATTTCTCCTTTGCCCCATAAGGTCACATGATTAGATTCTGAAGCTTAGGCTATAGGCATAATTGAGAGGCACGTTTCACTGAAACTCAACACCACTGTAAACAGTGTGGTTTGTTTAGCTTGAATATTAGAGTTCTCCATTAAATAAAGAGTAGTTTTTGTATAACTTATTCAACCCATGCTTTTGGATTCATTATAAGGAATTACTTGTAATTAGAAACTAGCCACAAGAGCCCCCTTCCCCACAGGAGATCAATGTCCTAACACAGTAATGAATGTATGCTGAAAAATATTCAAATGTGGATAAGCATTTTAGTTTGAAAAATTAAAAACCTATTTTAAGAAACATCAATCAAAATCAGTCTCAGTATGATGGCCTTTTACCATGCACATTTCAGCTTTGAATCTTTAACCAATGGATATTCTTTAGTTTTAAAAAAGTTGCTAAGGTTTTGTCAATACTTAAGATTAATTTTTTTCTAATAGAAATATATTCTAAGAGCAAAAATATTAATTTAAATATTAATTTAACTGAATGATAAATCTAATTAGAAGAGCTTTTGTCTTTGGACTGTAAACATTAGTTCAAAAAAATAATATACCTTGATTAGGGTTTTATTGAATCTGACCTTCATGAAATCAAATCAGTACTGACATACAACATACAATATTTTTGTTGACTTAAGTTTTTATAATGCAATCTGTAATTTAATATGTCACTGAATATTTTAACTTGCATGCCATGTTAAAATCAAATGAAATTATTAATTTGATGGTGTCTCATTATATGCAAGTGGGTTTTCTGAACTGCCTTGCTTATTAAGTGGCTTCTCCTGATGGGTAGAAATGGGGAGTGGTGACTTGGGAAACAAACGAAGAAAATGTCAACTTCTCTCTGTAATTCACCCTCTCCTCTGGAGAGACATCTGCAAATTCCATGCCTTTCAGAGTCTGGCAACAACTCCTAAGGCAAATGCCATTTTGCACACACTCAGTGTGAGCTGCTGGAGCAGACTGGAAACCACAGGTAACACAGGTAAGCCTTGCTCGTGGTTCCTTACAACATGTGACTTCAGTGCAAAAGTATCGACGTTCCTCTTTCTGCACACTGGGTAATGAATTCCAGAACAACAAAATCATCACAGAGAAAACCCATCTTTTTTCTCATGACCTGGATCAAACACTGAACCTTCCAATAACTACTACTACTAAGAGAGCCATCTCTTCGTTTTCTTTTAAGGAAGATTAGATCCTCATTTGGAGCTTCTCAGAAAACAGGAGTATGTAGACGTGTGCTATGGAACCCTTCTTCCACGCTCCTATTCCAAAACACATTGAACTTGTTCTGTGGTTATTTTCTTGAGTTCCTTAAAGTATTCCTCTCAAATGAGCGACTGGCAAAGGCATCCTCTGCTACCATGGCCTGTTTCTTCAAACTGTCGTGGTTTCTCTGTAAGGGCAGAAGCTTCAGCACGGTGTGATCCTATGAGTCGTTGCTTGCTATTGATCCTAAGATATTAGAACTCTTTTAAGCTTTAGTAATGTCTTCATTTTCTTTGAAAATGAAAACCCATTCATACATACAATATATTCTGATCATATCTACCCATCATAGATCCCTCCAGATTTCTCCAATGTTTCCACTCTGTCTCTATCTTAATATCATGTCATTTTTTTAGATTGCTATTTCTGCTTTTCTCTAGAATTTTGTAGTAGTTACAGACATTAAAAAAGAGAGAGAGAGAGAGGATAACCAGGTTAAAAATTCTTTCCTTCCCAGACTGAATATCTGAATTGCCTCCATTAGGCTATAAATTTCATCCTGTCCCTATAACCTTGAAACACTTGAAACCAACAATCCTTGGTGTTTTTTTCATTAAACTTTGTATCCACAATGAACTTTCGGAGCTTCATCATGTCTCTCTCCAAGCACTCTGTCTATGCTGATTCCCCTGCTTTGGCTGAGGGATCTTCCCAGTTCCTCCTCTGCTCCCATCGTCTAGCACTGGCATTCCTCCCAAGACTGTTTTTGACTGTCCCTCCCTGCTCTTGAGTGTGCCTTCACACGCCACTGCTAAATCATCTGGGACTTGGGGGACTGGTTTTGTGTTTTCTAGTTGGATTGTTGCTTTCCACTCTCTTTCAAATCTGCCTGGAAGGTTTTTGTGCGGGAAACCTTAATATTCTTTGCACGCCGGTAAATAACCTGGTGGCCATGTTTTCGGTATGCACTTGTAAGATCCTGGCTCAGTTCATAGAAGCCCAGCTAACCATCAACTGTGCTTTGGCATTTTCTGCACATTTCTTATTAATGAACTCTATAGATCCATGAATAAATCTAAATTAAACATAATAAACTTTATGAACAGTTACCTGCTTGGACGTAACCAGTGACAGCATTGCTGGCTACTTTGACTTTCTCCCATGGGTGGGCTTTTCATGCTTGCATGTGAATGTAGACTAAAGACTTGAGTCCCAAATCTGAAAAGATAGGTGCTGAGAGCACAGATGGAAGCATTTGGAAAGCAACAAGAAAAGAGTGTAAATCTGTTCCTCCCCCCACCCCACCCCACCCCACCCCCACCACCACCACCACAGGACTTCTACAGAAAGCTTTTCAGGGCTGCTGCTGGGCATTCTGTGTTTTATATTATATGTGTACTTATACGTATACACATGCACACAAACACATAAGTATACACATCATATACATATAAACATGCATATTATACACATATTATATACATATACATCATGTACATCATAGAATCATATACAGCATATACATACACATATACAACTATATATACACATACACATGGCTTGTGGTTTGAGGCAATGCCTGTGGATGCCTGCACTATAAAGTACATCAGAAGCAAAGGACAGTCAATAAAACCAAGGCCAGAAAGATTAGTTTTCTTCAAAGCCAAACAATAACTGAAGACTACTCTTAGCTGGGCATGGTGGTG
Source organism: Mus musculus (assembly GCF_000001635.26). NCBI lineage: Eukaryota > Metazoa > Chordata > Mammalia > Rodentia > Muridae > Mus > Mus musculus. Next base: position 71,912,959 of record NC_000076.6, on the reverse strand, counting down.
CACACCTTTAATCCCAGTACTCAGGAGGCAGAGGCAGGCAGAGTTCTGAGGCTGGCTTGGTCTACAGAGTGAGTTCCAGGACAGCCAGGGATACACAGAGAAACCCTGTCTCAAAAGAAAAAATAAAAAAGATTATTCTTTTTCCTTGAGATAAAAAAATCTGTGTCTATATTTAGACATGCTTATCTACAGAATGTAAAGTAGTGATTTAGGAAACGAAGGACTTTATGATGAATTTTCAGTCTGCTCTTGTTCTTTTCAAGGTCATTCCATGGCTACTCACACTAGGAATAATGCCATTCTGGAGGGTTACAGACCACCACAGTTTACATGCAGCATTTATTTTGCATTTCCTTTAAGGGAGCAGGTAGGAGATTAATATGAGGATCATCGGTAATCCAGTACATGAAATGCAGGTGAACTGCATGAAACAACATATTCTGGCTGGAGAATCAAAGATGATATCTTCAAATTAAGAACTCGGCTACACATCGTACTATCCAAAGTTATGTATTTATTTCTTTCCTTGTTTTCTCCCTCCAATAAAATGTGAGCACTTGAAAGTAGGGGTCCCCATTTTGTAAATGTACCACATTTCCTGTATGCATTCCTCTGTTGAAGGACATCTGGGTTATTTCCAGCTTCTGACTATTATAAATGTGGCTGCTATGAACATAGTATAGCATGTGTCCTTGTTATATATTGGAGCCTCTTTTGGGTATGTGTGTACTACTCAGCTACTAAAAACAACGAATTCACGAAATTCTTAGGCAAATGGATGGAACTAGAAAATATCATCCTGAGTGAGGTAACCCAATTACAAAAGAACACACATGGTATGCATTCACTGATACGTGGCTATTAGCCCAAAAGCTAGGAATACCCAAGATAAAATTCACAGACCACATGAAGCTCAAGAAGAAGGAAGACCAAAGTGGGGGTGCTTTGGTCCTTCTTAGAAGGGGGAACAAAATACTCATGGAAGCAAATACAGAGACAAAGTATGGAGCAAAAACTGAAGGAAAGGTCATCCAGAGACTGCCCCACCTGGGGATCCATCCCATATACGGTGATCAAACAAAGACACTAATGTGGATGCCAAGAAGTGCATGCTGACAGGAGCCTAATATAACTGTTTCCTGAGAGGCTCTGCCAGACCTGACAAATATAGAGACAGGTGCTTGCAGCCAACCATTGGATTAAGCACAGAGGTCCCCAATGGAGGAATTAGAGAAAGGACTGAAATAGCTGAAGGGCTTTGCAACTCCATGAGAAGAACAGCAATATCAACCAACCAGACCCCACCCCAGAGCTCCCAGGGACTAAACCACCATCCAAGGAGTACACACACATGGAGGGGCCCATGGCTCCAGAGGCATATGTAGCAGAAGATGGCCTTGTCAGGTATCAATGGAAGAAGAGTCCCTTGATCCTGGGAAGGCTTGATGCCCCAGTGTAGGAGAATGCGAGGGTGGAGAGGCAGGAGTGGAAGAGAGCGAGTTTCTGGGGGAAAAACTGGGAAAGGGGATAACATTTGAAATATAAAATTTTTAAAATCCAATAAGAAAGAAAGAAAGAAAGAAAGAAAGAAAGAAAGAAAGAAAGAAAGAAAGAGAGAAAAAAGAAAGAAACCTACACAAATGTTTTGGTCTGTAACCACAACTGCCCAAAAGTGAGGGACTTCTTCATCTTGCTCACAGGGACATTCCATATTGGACTGGATTACTCATGAACCATTGAGTAGTCCTGATAGGTCCAATCACTGTGACCTTCCCCTGGCAGAATCTGAACCACATTAAAATAATCTGAGAAGTAAAACACATTTTGTTTTCTCTCCCTAGTGGGCAGGCACACAGATTCACTGCCCAGAATAGTGTTTTTACTTTGCAAAGCCAATGAAAACTGAAAGTAATGTTAGAGACAGGCATGACTGCCAATAAAATAAATGTAGAGTTCTGTGTTCTTGAGCTTGACCAACAAGCTCTGATGGTATCATACACACATCTTTATTTGAGAGACCAGCTGTGGATGTGGGGCCAAAGCGAGGGCAAAACTCATTTGAACTCACTGGCAGCCATTTTGAAAGTTTCATGTGAGAAGAGGCACACCATTTTAATAATTTATTAAGGTTATTATCTTACTAAGTCAGTTCAACACTGTTCACTTCTCTACCTAGTACATTTCCTCATCCAACATCCACTTTATGATGGATAAACGAACTTTCTCTCACCTTTCAATTTAACCAAAAAGTGAAACTATGAAAAAGACAGAGAAACATCATGGATTTGGGAGTTGAAAGCTTATACTTTTTGTCCAAAGTCTACTATCAAAGCAATGTCCTACTGAGAAGTTAGGAAAATATGTGACTTTACAAATCACTCAATGTATGCTTGGGTTTTTTTTTTTTGCAAAATATTATCCTTCAATCAGCCAAGATATCATATTTGTAATATTTGCAGATATGTATATATGTATTTTTATTAAAATATTTTTCTTTACTTATCTACTTTACAATCCCTTTGAAGTTCATGAGAATCCTGTTTTTTACAGAAGTGTCTTTAAAATTATTTTTGCTTAAACATTGATCATTCTTATCAGCTTTTCTCTTGCCTAGATATATTAATATTAGTTCCCAACAACAACATTAACCTATGTGTTCTATCTTTATAGTCATGTATCCCATGACACTTGTTCATATATATCCTATAATCAATGCGTGTGGGAATCTGGGATATGGCTACAATATACCTCCAATCACTGTGTGAAGCCATGCTGTGTAAACACTGGTGGCCAGGTGAACTCCTGATAATGCTAGCTTGGTTTAAACATCATTCTGGGAAAGTTTTCTAAGTTATTCGCCAATATAATATCTGGAGATACTCCAGGTGCTTATTTCTAGAAAATAATCTGCTGTTTAAAAGCTTCATGAGACTTTGAAAAACATGATGTTTGACTTTCATCAAAAGATAAAAACACCCCTTATGGTTCATTGTGTCCAGCACATCATTTATTCTGACAAACCAAGAGAAGAAGAATTGCTGTGAATTTTGTGTTTTCAAGTGTGAGGATATTTTCCTGCTTTTACAAATGTCAAGGTCATTAATTTGATTTAAAATACCCTGTCTATGGCTTTCAAATTCTTTGTATATAAATTAAGTGTGGACACCTTATAGCTAGACTTTCTTATGATCCTGAATCACTGCATTTCCCTCATCCTTTGGGTTGTCCCACCCCTTCATTGCCCATATGGCAACTTGACAAAGGAGAAAGATTGGTTTATAATTTTCCTTGATGGGAAAATAAGGACACAATGGAGAGATAGTGCTTGTCTTCATTTAAGCCAGAATTAAGTGAATGGTATGAGCCTTCCAGTTACTCAGATGTCGCTCTCATCTGAGGGTGTGCCATATACAAGTATTACTAGCATCTATACATAGAATATCCTATAGTCTATCCATTTCCTACTTAACTTGATGATGTCAACGTTTGTGCTGGCGGAACTGTTGTACAGTGCACAGTCATAGAGCAGTATATGAGAGATATATGGTCCATTTTAGAGCAATAATGAACAACACTGAGGTGAATCTTAAAACAAGTTTATGATCATGCTGCTCACATTAATAAAAATATGAACCCATCTTAGGATAGTGCATACTGATATTCATATTTCAAAATGTGATATGACATACAAATACTAAATTTTAAGAGAGGTAGATTCTACATTTTGAAAAGCTGTGGGCAAAGCTTTAAAATCCCTGTTAAGTACTAATAAGGAAAAAGATTCCTGGAGGACTAGGTTGTCAATGATCAAGAGTCTGGCTTAGTTTTATAAGGAAATTGTTGGCATGTGAGCCCGTGTGCTATAAATGGCACATCAGCTGATAAAGTGTGGGTAGCATCTGGATGTCTCCTAAAAGTAACTTCCAGAATCTTCAAACTCAATGTCTAAGATAACTTCCTAGAATATAACTATGGATCGTGATGGGACCTGATTTTGTTCATGTTATAAGGCTCAGCTAACTGAACATTATAGTTCTACTTCCAAGTTAAACAAGTTAGGAGATCAACTTACACTAATGCTATTAGTTATGGGGAAATTTTTTAAAGGTTTTAAATGGGCAGAAAAAAAATGTTCTTTGTAGGCTTTCCATCCAACAAAAGTTCAAAGAGTTTTCAATCACTGTGTTTAAAAAAGGATGGATGGATGGATGGATGGATGGATGGATGGATGGATGGATGGATGGATGGGAGAGGGAGGGAGGGACAAAGGGAGTGAGAAAAGGAGGGGGAGAGAGTGAGGAAAGGAAGGAAAGAAGGAAGGAAGGAAGGAAGGAAGGAAGGAAGGAAGGAAGGGAGGGAGGGAGGGAGGGAGGGAGGGAGGGAGGAAGGGAAGGAGGGAGGGGGGAGGAAGGAAGGAAGGAAGGAAGGAAGGAAGGAAGGAAGGAAGGAAGGAAGGAAGGAAGGAAGGATTAACAATGTAAGGACTGAACTTGTCTATCAAAGAAACAAAGTATCCGTGACAGGAATCGTGTGCAGCTGCTGATGGGAGCTGAAGTTTCAATTGTCCAGGAGCCCAGTCTACTAACCACACCAGGAAGGACTTGAAATTCAGTGGCTGACATTGTGACGATTCCTAGTGACAAAGGTATAAAAATTAATAATTGAGAATCAAATAACCCTGTGAGTTTTGTGAGCTGATTTATGCGCTGCGTGCTCAGTGGCATCCAGCACTGTTCATTTCTTCCTCTTGCTGTGGGAGAGAAACCTTCACAGACCACTGAGAGAGGGAAGACTTTGGACATCAGCCGGGAAACTGAATAGATTTAGTTTAACAGAATCTTGGGAGATAGGTGATGGGCATCTAAACGTGTCTGAGTGTGTGTCACGCTGAGAGAGATTATTTCAAATGGAGTCTTAGTGTTTAGGAAGCTAGAGTTAGAAGCAATAGTTGGAAAGTCATACAGAGGAATATTTCACCCATCAGTTGTAACGTTTGAACACACGTCGTTCGTTCAGTAAGAGAATGGACTGCACTGGGACAGCCATTCTCATCACTGCCACAATTAATCAGAAAACCCATGTTGTCAGGGAAACCATGTAGGAGATTTTCCTTTGGGTAAGAGGTTGAACCAAATGATGGTCCAGCTTCACCTAGACCTGATTCCCCAATCTCAGGAGTATCATTCTCATTACAAAAAATGTATGAGCAGGAGTCCGTAAATACTTAGATAATGAGCAGTGTGAATGAATAGGGGAAAAATGCAATTAAGTAAGCATGACATTTAATAAAACCAAGCTGCTTTGTGTTAGTCATCGGCCAGGGGCTCTTGTTACGTTATTTAGAACAAAGAAACAACCTTTCTTTTTAAATATGGTTCAGTAAAGAACATAAAACAAAAGGAACCAGAGAGTACAACAGTAGCCACAGGGGAAATTGAGAGGAAGAAAGAATAGATGCACAGGATTAATTAAATTACTAATGCAACTGCCTTGGAGGGGGAAGCTTAGCACAGCAAAAGAACAAACAGTCATTCATCAATAATTTCATTTAATTAATCATTCCAGAAGTTTAAGAGATTGGCCCTCTGGAGCCAGACATAACTATATTTATAGATGGGTACCATCTCTTCTAATTTTGTGCCTGTTTCCAATAGCAATAACATTCTAAGCCCGGGTTGTTTTAGACAGTAGAAATAAATCATCATAATAAATCATTGCATTGCTATCAAGATTGTTTTAGGCAATTAGTATCCAGGTTTCAGAAGAAAGCCCAGCATAGAGAAGAAGCCAAAAAAATGCTACCACAGCAGTGTTGGTATTACGTCATCACCATATCTACTTAGCCATAGAAAAGAAAGGTGATTTAATTTAAAAGGTGACCTAAGAATGGGGTCTTAAGGAGGAGCTAAGTATTAGCTGGGGCATAGGAAGAAGCAAACAGCCAGGCAGGCAGCAAGCATGTCCTTGGGGCAAGGATTTACATGTAGTTTGAGGCATGATAAAATTTAGTTGCTAATCATGACTAGCTCCATCAAAGCTAAATCAACAAAATTCTACTTTCTCACTGATCAGATTTTGAGAGAAGATTTGGTATTATCATTTATCCTGTTCTGAACACCACATATTTATCTAGCCTCCAAATGGTTTTGGCTAACTGCTATTAATTATTGCCATCTGTCCACTACCAACATTACTGCCATGAGTATGTCTCAGAAATATGTATTTTCACCTATATGCCATTTTTATTGAAATTATCTATGCTAAACAAAAAATCCAAAACTTTTAGATTGCAAGTAAGGTCTATTTTGGGATAGACAGTCTTTCTAGCCCTAAGTTGAGCTAACTAGACAGCATTTCCTTTCTTAAGGAAGATGCGCTTCTCTTTTGTTAGAGCACCTACTTTAGATATTTTATGATTCACAGTTCTTTCTCTGTCATTCTGAGTTATATTCACATCCTTTTTTTAAAAAAAAAAAAAACCTATTGTCAATGTTACGGCATGGTGTGATCTATCTCAAGAGATCCCTGTTTTGAATCATAATAATATGGAGGCAGGAATTCCATCCCTCAATAGACACTTATTATACAGGCTGTATTATACAGGAAACTGTACACCTTTAGAATCACGTTACTAAAGAATTCAAAATTGTGACCAGAAGTGGTCAGCTGACAACGGAGAAGAAAAACCATTGTTATAATTTGCATATAGAAGCAATTCCAACTGGCACAGAAGAAATAGACATTAAAACAAGACACAACCTAGATGGTAAAAGTACCAGCAGGATTCATTTTACTATGGAAGTGTCCATATAACTTACCTGTTTTTTTTGTTGTTTTTTTGTTTTTTTAAAAAAAAAACAGGTCCAGCAAGGCTGAGTAAGGGGAGGTTTGACACAGTTCCTGTCCCTGGAGCATTGCCAGGCTGTTGTTTTTGTGATCCTCACATAGACTGATGGTTGCTGTTGCCCCAAGGCTGATCTGCTGTCTTTACTACTCCGCTTACAATCTTTCTTTCTGGGAAACATACTTCCCCCCATTACTTAGAACTAATCATGCCACAGTAATTGAAACAGGGGCAGTTTTCAGGAATGAGGACTGGAGATGGTCATGAGGCTGTGGAGGATGAGGAGCAGGCCTTCTGCTTGGCCTTTAGGGCCACAGGAAAGGATCTAAACAAGATATCCACAGGGGCATTAAAGCCTACATGGTCTTTTGTAGAAATAGTTCTTTGCCAGACTTGGCCTTGAAAGTGAATCATGAGGAGACACATGTACCCTCTGGTCCAATAAGTGTTGCGTTGATTAGCCAGGGTGAACTTAGGGCCATCAAGGATAGAGAGTAACAGTGGTCTTAGGAAGAAAAGGTATGGAGAGAAAAAATAGGAAATTATATATGATTTAGGTATAAATAGCAGTAGAAGGAGAATACATGAAGCTATGAAATTGCTAGGATGAAGAAATGAGGATTAGAGAATTAACAGATGATGTAGAAAATGTAAAAAGTTAAAAGGCTTTTCTTTTTTTTTTTTTTTTTTTTTTTTAGCTGAAGAATTGGAGATAACAATGCCTGAAACGTATTAGAGAAAGCTAACCATTTGACTTATATAAATTCTAATTTTTGTAAGGAATCGATTTCATTTTAGTAGTCTGTCATCTTTCTATTTTTACATGAGAATAGTTACTAACGACTGCTGTCTGCTGTACCAGAAAACTGTAAGAGCTGTGACTCAGCTACCCATGATGAGTAGGCTGTATAACCTGTAAGGAAATCGGCTTTTGCTTTCAGTTTAGTTCTGCTCTAAGGAAATGGGGGTTGGGACTATTGATCTGGGACTCATAGAGTTTATGTAAATTTTAAAATTGTTGATAATTACTAACAATGATGAAAGCCTTGATGATGTAGCTTTAGTAAGTAAAAGACTGAGTTCAATCTCTCTCTGGTCATTAAGCTATTAAGCTATTAAGCTAAGAATAAAGAATACTGAAGATTGTCATGGAACAGAGAGAGTACCTGAACTAGCAGCTTGCATCATTACTGAATCAGATCTATTCCCATTCCTGCCTCTCTCAGGACCCTCCTCTCGCTGAGGCTGGACCTCAGTGGATTTTTATGATGATTAAGTAATGCTTTTATAGTAAGGAAAATAGCAATGTAAGACAGTTCAGCAGGTCAAAGCATTTGCCATTCAGGACTGGTGATAATGTGTTAGATCCCTGAAACCCACATAAAGGTAGATGGAGAGAACTGACTCCTTAAAAGTTTCCCTCTAATCTGTACATGTGTGACAGAGCATGTACAAAGCCTCACACATATGACAACAATAAGTAAATGAATACAGAAGTCAGTATAAAGAAAGCTGTTGCATTTGTCAAAGTATTTAGAGCAATGGTTGGTCCTGTGGCTAAGAATGATGTCCACACAAATCACTCCGCGTTTCTTTCCATCACACTCTGAGACACTATTGATCGTTGCATCTTCACAAGTTGTCTGACTCAATTTGCTGCTGTTGGGTACTGTGTGTCAATGCCTTATTCACAAGGCACTGGTTAATTTTCTCAGTGAACTCTGTGTCCTTGATGCTTCTGAAGTTCTAAATTGCAAAGGAGCTTGGGAGACAGACAAGAAGTAGCTCTCAAATCTCTTGACAGACTTAGAATGAGTTTCAGAGGGGCATGTAGCATGGGCAACCATGACCCCTTTTGAATATTGACATAAGAATTGATTTTTCTCAAATAAGTGCACCAAGAAGAGACTAAAGAAATTAGGCAGGCAAGAAGTGAAAGTCTTTTTTTGTATATACAAAATCATTTATTAGTGAAATAAAAATTATATACTTGTTCAAAAAATTAAACAACAAAAATAATACTTATAAAATTCTAGAGTCTGGTTGTCTCAGACCTAACCTTATATTCCAGAGACTCCTCTGTAGCTTAGTGTGCACTGTGCAAAGAACAATGAGGAATCAATTTATTTCTGTATGCTTCTTAATATATTGTTCTCAATTACCACAGAACTATGTATATTCATAGCACACAGTGTATTATTCCACATGGCTGTTTTATGTAATGACAAAACTAGAGTGAGGATTCTACCCACAACCTCAAAGATTCATCATTTCTTTTTGGTAAAAATATTAAAATTTTCACTTATATCTGCTTGGAAATAGAAAACAAAATACAATCTTATTAGCTATAGTCACTCTAATTATGATTTCCTTCTGTGCTGGAAATATAAAAAATAAATTACTAATGGACAAAATAATGAACTATATCAATACTGGTGTTAGCGAAAACATTTAAATATTATTAGTCACCTTCTGCATTTGTCTTGTAGACTGGAAACAAACAGCTCTTAGGTTCTACCACTTGAGGACCATACTTCCAAGATCACTAATCTTGATAATACTGATAATACTAATCTTGATAATACTCAGTATCTCTCTCTCTCTCTCTCTTTTTTTTTTTTTTTTTTTTTTTGCTTTTTTTTCGAGACAGGGTTTTTCTGTGTAGCCCTGGCTCTCCTGGAACTCACTCTGTAGACCAGGCTGACCTCGAACTCAGAAATCTGCCTGCCTCTGCCTCCCAAGTGCTGGGATTAAAGGCATGCGCCACCACACCCAGTGTCCCTTTCATAAATAAACAATAATCTATATAGTGCATTTTAAGTATATATGTATATGTATACACAATATAGATATATAGATAGATAGATATGCTTTATATTAAGAGACCAAGAAACTTTGGCAGGCAGAAAGAATACTATTTTGTGTTACATAAAGCTAATTCTTATAGCTGGTGTACTGGCTGATTTTGTGTGACAACTTGACACATACTGGAGTTATCAGAGAGAAAGGAGCTTCAGTTGAGGAAATGCCTCCATGAGATCCAGCTGTAAGGCATTTTGTCAATTAGTGATTAAGAGAGGCGGGCCCATTGTGGATGGTGCCATCCCTGGGCTGGTAGACTCTGGGTTCTATAAGGAAGCAAGCTGAGCAAGCCAGGGGAAGCAAGCCAGTAAGGAACATCCCTCCATGGCTTCTGTACCAGTTCCTGCTTCCTGACTTGAGTTCCAGTCCTGACGTCCTTTGGTGATGAACAGCAATGTGGAAGTGTAAGCTGAATAAACCCTTTTCTCCCCAACTTGCTTCTTGGTCATGAAGTTTTATGCAGGAATAGAAACCCTGACTAAGACAGCTGGCCTATACAGTTAAAAATAAATCGGCCCAAAAATTAGGCCCCCCTGCATATATGTAGCAGATGTGCAACTTGGTCTTCGTATGGGTTCCCCAACAACTCGAACTGGGTCTGTCCCTGAATCTATTGCCTGCCTGAGGATCCTGTTCCCCTAACTGGACCACCTTGTCTGGCCTCAGTGGAAGAGGATATGCCTAGTCCTTCAGTGACTTGATGCACCAGGGTCTGAGAATATCCAGGGGGCCTCCCCCTTCTCAGAGGAGAAGGGGGGAGTGCAATTGGAGGGAGCTGTGTGAGGATGGGACTAGGAGAAGGGGGGGTCTGGTATTGGGATGTAAACTGAATAAATTAATGAGTGAAAAATATCAAAGAATGCATAACTACAAACGTACAAACCATTTGGCTTAATTTTCAGTGCTACATCTTAAATGAACATATTAGCAATCCTTGGCCATCACAGACTGAAATGTCCACCCACCTCATATGAATAGTCATATATAACTTATGGCCTCTCAGAAATCTTACCAAAGCACTGTTGATGGAAAAATCTTGTCTTTCAAATAGTCAGTTCATGAATGGTGTGCATATTATATGCCCTCTGTGTAAACACGAAACCAGACAGACAAACTGCTCCTGGAAAATGATTATTGTCAAGCAGTTTTTCAAACAGAACAGAAAAACACATGAACCCATTGCCACAGCAGCAAGAAGTGGATAAAATTATTACAATATTACAGTGATAGCATGGGTAATCAAGACCCTGGTTCAATATTACTGTGCTAATAATTACCATGGTACAATGTTACCTTGGCAAATCCTCATGTAGCAAGCACACTGTTATAATTGGCTATTCATTATTATGGTACAGTGTTATGATAGCTAGTCATTACCATGGTTTACTGTTGCTACAACACAGGACAGTGTTACTATGTCTAACAAAAACTATCAAGAGTGTTACTATGGCTAATCACTACTATGGTGTAATATCCTTATGGAAACATTACTATAGTACAGTGTTACTATGAATAATTATCACTATGGTACATTGTCACTATGGTAATCATTAATATGGTTTGGTTTCAATTTGGTAATGATTACTAAGGTGTATTGTCACTATAGTAATCATTATTATTGTTCAGTGTCACTATGACAATCATTACCATGGTAGAGTGTTACTATAGAAATCATTGCTATGCTACAGTATCAGTGTGGCTAATCTTTGCTGTAGTACAGTGTTACTCTGGCTAACAATAATCATAGTACAATATTGCTAGGGCTAATCCTGATGGGATGACTGGGTTACTACTACTCATCATTACTACAGTACTGTTACTATGGCAATCGTTACTATGGTACAATATTGCTATGGAAATCATTACTTTGGAACAGTGCTATTTGGTATAACCATTACTGTGTGATATGGTATTATTATTGCTATTACTGTGGTTTTACAATGGATAATTATATGCAGTTGTGATTTATCATTTCATCTTTATGTGTGCTTATATTCCTCCAAGAGGCCTATAGCACGACCTCTCTATGCATAAATTGTGATAAAATGTACCTTACTTATATTTTGGTGTATGCATTATTATAGGAAATGTTAGATATTTGTCTGTCTAAATTTTAAATATTCAGTATTGTCTTAGTTAGGGTTTTACTGCTATAAACCATGACCATGGCAACTCTTAAAAGGACAACACTTAATTGGGGCTGGCTTACAGGTTCAGAGGTTCAGTCCATTATCATCAAGGTGGGGCCATGGCAGCATCCAAGCAGGAATGGCTCAGGAGGAGCTGAGAGTTCTACATCTTGATCCAAAGGCCTATAGGAGAAGACTGACTCCCACGTGGCTAGGATGAGTGTCTCCAAGCCCATAGTGACATACTTCCTCCAAAAGGCCACACCTACCAACAAAACCATATCTCCTAATTATTGGGCCAGGCATATTCAAACCACCACAAGCATATAACATTTTTATATCCCTAACTCACCTGCTGGCTATTTCCGTCTTTAAAAAAAAATCTCCAAAATTTACTTATTAAGTGACAATAACTATTTAAGTGATATTATTTAACTGTATATGTCTGAGCTGAACTTCAAAAGCAATAGTATTTGGATGAATCAGTTACAAGAAAGAAAAAAGAAAATTCAGAAAAATACCTTTTAAGGATAAAATGCATCTAATCCACCTGCCCTTCTCTGCCTCAATCTCTGGCACACAGTACAGCATACATTCTGGTGTGCTTAGGAGTTGTGGCCAAGTCACTGACTTCACGACAGGGATATAACATATGTCCCTCACCCAGAAAATGTGCCAGTTTACAAGGGGCAGTGTGGTTTCTACTGAGTGTCACTTGATACCATCACAAAGTGGAAGCACAGTGAATCAAGGATTGCCTCTGTGCTTAGGTAACGCATTTGCACACATACACGCCATCTGCATTTGCACACATACACGCCATCTGCATTTGCACACATACACGCCATCTGCATACGCCGCCTTCTGAGAACAAGCTCCTTCTGATGAGAGTGCCTCCGAGTTAGTTGCAGTTAACATGGAACTGTGGCTTTAGCTATACAGCCCCAGCAAAAAGCCTGGCCAGGCTACCCATAAATAAGCAACAAAACAACTGTCATTGTCCTTTAATGATATGGAGGACAGGACAAAATGAAAATTGTTTTGTTCATATATTTTAAAACAAACAAAATTAACCCAGCGATGTACTGGGATGTATAGAAAAGAAAGCCAACATAAATGTCATTTTTATCACACCTCAGAGATCTGGTCTTTTAATACCAATTCCAGTCATTGTACATATTTTTTAACTTTTTATTGGTTCTTTGGGAATTTCTCATCTTCATCATACACCCCAATCCCACTCGTGTCCCCCTCTTTTTGCACCCACCCTCTACCCCGTAACTTCCTCCCCAACAGAGAAAAAAAAATCTCATTGTAGAAGATGTAGTGTGTCACAGTGCGTCCCACAGTACCCTTTTGCTAACACTTCTTTGCTTGCAAATAGTCATTACAATGACTTATTGGTCTGGTTTAAGGCCTGTAGATTCTGATAAACTATCAATACTGGAATTTCGGTGGGACTCCTCTCTGCTAGCCTGTTTTTGCTCTGTGTCATGGAGATTCTATAGTTTTGGATCTGTAGGACTAGCCCCTTAATGCACTCCAGCAGTTCATCAATGGGGTAGATGTTGGGGTGAGTCAACTCAAAGCCCTGGATCTAGACCTGAGAAGTATATGAGATGGTCAGCCCACCAGCTGTCCCATTCTCAGGCCCTCTGGCCAGTTCACTAGCAAGCCCTGACACCAGGGCCAGCTACCCCGCTGTGCAAAGGAGGTACAAGGCCTGTTCTCCAGAGTATTGCAGAAGGTGACAGAGCCAACTCTCCCACTTTCATGATCTCAGGGCCAGCTCTCCTGCCTACCATAGATGGCAAGGGATGAGGGAGGGCATGACGGCATCCCTCCCTCATCCTCAACACTGCCCAGCAGGGCCTG